>NC_040907.2:19411773-19721332 GCF_004126475.2 Phyllostomus discolor | reverse complement strand
GTGGCTAGTGAAGCAAGTGGTTGTGAACACACGTGTTACGCCCTGCAGCTGACATACACAGAAAGCTCCGTGAGCTCACAGGAGGGGAGAGGTGGTCTGGTTACCTGGGACACGCGGGGCTTCTCCATGTGGATCTGCCCAGGGAGGGGAGGACAGGACGGAGGGGAGTGCTGGCGGCGCGGAGCCAAGTGGGCTCGGAGGGGCCGGTGAGGCCGGTGCAGCAGGGTGAGCTCGGCAGCGACGGAGGTGGTTTGCTCCAGTTCCTGTGCTGCCCCTTACTAGCCGTTTAACTCTGGGTGGGTGATTTCACCACTGTGCCTGCATCTTTTTCATCAGTGAAATGGAGACAATCACACCTCTCTTGGGAGGCTTAAATTAACCAGCCTGGCTCCTGTGAGTCATTTTTATTGTCATTAGTAGCTTTCTGTGATCCTCTGTGAACTGGAGGATGGGGTCAGGTGGTGAGTTAGGCTCCGCGGTGCCCTGGAATAACCCCCTCTCGGGAGACCCAGGGCAGGAGGCACTGCCTGCCTGTCCCAGGGAGGCTCTGTGCAGGTGGGGTGGGCGTGGGATCATCGGGGTGTGCTTCCTCCAGACTGTCGTGGGAGTGGTCCACAGCTGTCCCACCTCCACTCCGGAGTCCTCACACCCCAAGTGAGCGCGCAGGGTAGCAGCCGCTCTCCTCTTGTGGCCGGTCAGTGCAGCTCTAGGTTGCTGGAGGCCGTGCATTCCTGCAGGCACCGCGGTGCCCGGGAGGAGTTGGGCGCCCGCCCGCCCGCCACTGTTTTCAGACCAGAGTGACACAGCCTGTGCTTCCTCCGCAGATCCGGCCCCACATCGCGACCCTGCGCAAGTACACCTACGGCAAGCACATTCTGGCCAAGCTGGAGAAGTACTACATGAAGAACGGCGTCGACCTAGGGCCCATCTGCGGCCCCCCTAATGGTATCATCTGAGGCAGCGCCACCCTGTCCCCTCATTCCCACTGACCTCACTAGCCCACTGGTGAATCCAGCCAGCAACCAGAAACGCTCTAGTGCAGAATCTGACATGGCTAAATGGTTGCGCCAGGATTACCTTCTCCAAAAAAAAAAAAAAAAAAAAAAAAGGAATCAAATCCACAAGTGGAAAAGCCTTTGTAAATTTAATTTTATTACACATAACATGTACTAATTATTTTTTTTAATTGACTAATTGCCCTGTTGTTTTACTGGTGTATAGGATACTTGTACATAGGTAACCAATGTACATGGGAGGCCACATATTTTGTTCAACGTTGTATCTATATTCCACACGTGCAGACTTTTCAGGGCGGTTGGTTTAACAAAAAAAGTTTAAAATAAAAGAAAAAAGGTTTTTAACTCATTTGCCTTGCTGGCAAGTTTTGCAAATAGCTCTTCCCCACCTCCTCATTTTAGTAAAAAACAAAAATAAACCAAAAAAAAACAAACCTGAGAAGTTTGAATTTTAGTTAAATGACCCCCAACTGGCATTTAACACTGTTTATAAAAATATATATATATATAAAATGAAAATTGTTTCAGAGTTGCTAAAGCTTCATTTTATTACATTAAGTTTATGAAACTTCTAAAAATTGCCTTTGTTGGAGACTGTTGCGCTGAGGAAGACGGAGGCGCCTGCTCCGGGACGCGGAGGCGGGAGCCCCGGGGTCTCTCAAGGCCGGGCAGGTGCGCTCGTTTACTGCCTGTTGGATTTTTGCTGTTAACGTCGAAAGGCAAAATCTTGATTATTTAGCATGAGAAAAAATCCAACTCTGCTTTTGGTCTTGCTTCTATAAATATATAGTGTATACTTGGTGTAGACTTTGCATATATACAAATTTGTAGTATTTTCTTGTTTTGATGTCTAATCTGTATCTATAATGTACCCTAGTAGTCGAACATACTTTTGATTGTACAATTGTACATTTGTATACCTGTAATGTAAATGTGGAGAAGTTTGAATCAGCATAAACACGTTTTTTGGTAAGAAAAGAGAATTAGCCAGCCCTGTGCATTCAGTGTATATTCACACCTTTTATGGTCGTAGATTATAGTGTTGTATATTGTAAATTGTAATTTCAACCAGAAGTAAATTTTTTCTTTTGAAGGAATAAATGTTCTTTATACAGCCTAGTTATATGTTTAAAAAAAATAGCTTGGTTTTATTTGTCACCTAGTCAGACTGTAGCAAGATCCTTTCTAAATGTTATTCAAGATGATTCAGTTCACAGTAGTGTTTTTTTTTAATCCTAAAAAGTAATGTTTTGCTTATTTTGTGACAGTCGAAAGGACGTGCAAAGTTCAGCCCCTGCCCTCGCCTTCCTCACAATCAGAGCCCCTCTCACCTTGTAAAGTGTGAATCACCCTTCCTTTTTGTACAGAAGATGAACTGTATTTTGCATTTTGTCTACTTGTAAGTGAATGTAACATACTGTCAAATCTCCTTGTTTGAATATAGAATTGCAACACTACACGGTGTACATTTCCGGAGCCTCGTGTATATTTCCAATGGACTTTTTTGCGAGCACACTTGTAACCATATGTGTATAATTAACAAACCTGTGTATGCTTATGCCTGGGCGACTATTTTTTGTAACTCTTGTGTAGATTGTCTCTAAACAATGTGTGATCTTTATTTTGAAAAATACAGAACTTTGGAATCTGAGTCTGTGTGTTGCCTCTCCCCCACCCCCACCCAGGGCTGCCCTTTCTTTGCGCCTCTTTCTTTTTTGCTTGTTTTGTTTTTTGTGAGGGGGAAGGCGGTGGAGAGGATTGGAATGGAGAGAATTGGAATAGGGACGATGTGTCAAACTGGTTCTTGAGCCCAATTTTGACCCAAAGAGGTTGGTTTTAGCCTGCCCAATGCTTTCAAAACCAAGATACTCCACGTTAATCCAATGTCCAACCTCTACTGAAGAATGAGGACACTCCTCCCTGGGCCCGGAGTCTGCACGCCAGCTGCGAGGAGCATCGGGAAGAGCCTGAGCCCTGTGGCTCGCCCCCTTCCTCTCCAGATGGCCCCTGCCTCTTCGGACCCTGGCCGTGCTTGCGAGCCAGGGGTCTGGACTAGAGTGCGGTCAGCGACAGACGTCACCAGCTGAGTTAAGCGTTGGGGTACCTGATTTTCCCAAGGCGGGGTTGTAGGTAAGGCATCTGGATGGCTGCCCAGTCTTCCCGGACCCCCCAGCACCCCCTCCAGTTCCCCCTCCCGAGCCCCTTTCCTCTCTAGGCTGCTCCTGTCCTCACCCTGCCCGCTGTGCCCATGTCCTAGCTTGCTCATCTTATCCTCTGCCTGGGGAGGAGGCCCTAGGTCATGAAGGTCACTGTCACACCTGTGGATGCCCACCTTCCCTTTACGGCCTTTTCCCCAGAAGCTGCTTGGGGAACCACTGCCACTAGAACATCGGCCTGTGTTGGCAACTACAGGGTCAGGGAGGCCAGACAGGAGCCACGCGACCTCACACCTGGACGTGGAACCTCAGGGTGGTCGCTGGAGAGAACTTTGCATGGCCCCCTCCCAAGGGTAAGGGATGGTGACTAGCAGGCCCTGGGGTCCCTGGAATAAAGAAAGAGGGAGCTGAGGCATGCAGGTTGCGAGTTCAGAACCTGATTTTGCTTCGGGGGCTGTAATCGGGTCCTGCTGAAGTCGCGGTGGCGCTGCCAGAGGTCGTGTTGGGCGGGCATCAAGAACCGTGGATGGCTCTGGAGTGACTAGGTGCAACTGTGGGTCCCTCCACTCTGTGTCCTTGGGTGTGTCTTCATCTTGAATCAAATTCCTTGCTGGAAGTGCATTGAAGGTGAAAATAACATGCGAAATGGTTCTCACATCATGTCAGGGCGAGTTTTGGCTACCAGGTAATGGTTTCACTGGACCCTTGTGGAGGCAGCCCAAGGGCAGGGTAGGCCCTGGGCAAGTGGGGGGGGGCGTGGCTTGGGCCTCTCTCCCATCTGCCCACTGCCGGTGCCCTGGAGCGAGGCGCGCAGCCACCCCTCCCCCCCCATCCCACCTGCTTGCCTCCCGTCCAAGCGGGGCTGGTTGTTAATAAAAGTCGAGTGGTGCCTGGCGCATAGTAGGCACTCACATGTTGGTTTTCTGTTTACACTTCATTACGGTTTTTATCTCCTTAGTTCTCTTAGCATTTGATGAAATGTTTGGTTTTGTGGTCTTCATTTGGTTTTTAGTGGTAGCAAAGCAAGGTGCTCGGTTAGAAATACTACCATCCCCTCAACCCCTCTTACTTCCAGCCTGTGTGGCTTTTCAGTCAGACAAATACAGGGTTTAATTTCAACCGCCTCTTACTGCCTGGGTCATCGTCCTTCTGAGCCCAGGTTCCCTTCTCTGCGACCTGAGGGAAATAAACTAGTACCTGCGTCAGAGTTTGGTACCTGGCACATGGGCATACCAAGTGGGTGAATGGTATTGATCATCTTACCTTTAGTGTCGCCCGCCCAGCGACTCTGCACAGGTTTGGTGAGCAAAATCCTTGCCTGTCGTGTAAAGAAATGTACATACAGTCACGTATCCTGAACTGACTGTTCAGGCATCTGAAGAGATGGTTCCCACCTGGTCTTCCGTTACGACAGTCCTGGAAGAAGTGGGGTTGCTGATCCCCACCTCACAGGCACGAAAACAGGTCCCAGGTTCTGATGCAAGTCTTCAGGTCGGACCACTTAGCATACACCCCTCCCCCCACAGGACTGAGTTCACGGAGCGGGCTGGACTCGCTCAGCGTCCACTTCCTCATCGGCCTGGACACCACTGCCCACTGCCGCCAAGGCTGCCCAAGGATGGGATGCTCTCTCTGGGCTGCCACCACCTAGACAACAGCTTCTTGGTGTCCCTACAGTTTATATAACAATGCTCCACCCGGGCACGGTGCTTTACAGAGCGCGTTCACATTGAAGTTGGAAGCGCGTGGGGCACTGGAGAGCAAAGCATTCATTTGAAAGGAGAAAAACCTGTGGCTTCATGTAGTTACCAGCTGCAGCCACACGAGGGTGCTGCCGCCTAAAGAAAGCAGCAGACGGAGCGATGCCTGTGGGCTCCAGGTGCTGAGGTCTGGGCTGGAATGGCTTTCCTAGAGACCAGAGGTCTGGCACCTGCCTTAACACTAAGCTTCCCACCCTCTTCCTCCACAGCAGCCCCAGGACATAGGGCTGGTCCCTCTGGCTTGCAATGGCAGGGGATGGTCATGCATCGGGTTTATGGGCCTTACACTCACTGTCACCTCTGGCAAATCACTGACTTCTCCGTTTCCCCACCTGTCACCTGGAGGGGTAGCCCAGCGCTCTGCCCCTCACAGGGGTGGTATGAGGTCAGGTGGCTGGGGCTGAGGAGGACAGTCCCAGGCCTCCGTTAATGTGACCTGAGTCCCTGGTGCCTCCTTCTGGGGCCTCATCCTTAGCTTACGCACCAAGCTTTCATCCAACTAAAACCACCGAGTCTTCACGACGCAGCTGCCTAGCTCCAAACCCCAGCTCCTCTGGCCCTATGTGACCTTCATAAGTCGTTTGCCCTCTTATTCCTCCTTTCCTCATCTGGAAAACAGGGATAACAATAGTCCCACTTCACAGGGGACGTGTGAAGCACTTGGCACGAGGCAGGGTGTGCAGCCAGAAATAGGGGTGTTGTTGTTATTGTTGTTGTTATTGCCTCCCAGTTCCCCCTGCTCTGTTGGGGTCCGGAGAATTTTCACTAGGGCGACTCGTTAATTTATCCTGCAAACTGGGGCACTTTTAAATACGAAAGTGGATGCACTAAATCATTACCACATGTGGTGTCCGCGCTCCTAGGGAGCCCTGCCTCCTGTGTCCTCTCCCTGCGCGCGTACGATAGGATAGGGCTGCCCGGGAGCACCCGGATGTCGTGAGATGGTTGGAGTGTGACTCCCGAGGCTGGGCCGCGCCAGGCACTGGCTCCGGCTCGCTCGGTCTGGGACCCCTTGGTCACTTTCCAGGATGCAACAGGGTGAGGTCCATGGGAGGAGGAGCTGAGGGCTCCTGCTGGTAGCCGGTACTGACTCACCAGTCGTACTTGCCAGCTCAGAAACAGAGATTCCTCCACCTTCCCAGCCCTCAGTGACTGCTACCCTGCTGAAACCCCGACCCCAGCCTCATGGAGATGTGCCCCCGCTGCCCACCGGAACCCCACCCCTACCCCACCCCGGCTCAGCTGTTGCCCAGCTCCTGGCCCGCAGAAGTTGGGTGGAATACTCAGTGTTTGCTGTTGTAGGCTACCGTGTTGGGGGGGCGGGGTTCGTTGTGCAATAATAGATGACAAATGCACCGCTTGAAACCTTGGAGAGCCTAGCCTGTCCCCAGGCAAATCAGAAGGCCTGGTTCTTACTTTTGTCTGTGAGGCACGTGTTGCTCCAGCCTGTGCTGACCCTGGAGAGCCAGGTCCTGCCCCTGCCCCTCGCCAGGACCGGGGGGAGCTCTGGGTGTTCCTCAGGGCCCAGGGTGGGGGCAGGTCTCCGGTGGGGCTGGCCCAGGGGCTCCCCAGAGAGCACAGCCATTCTGTCCCAGAGGGGGCTGGGCCCCTGTCCGTCTCAGTGGAGAGCGCAGAGACCTGCCCACCTCGGGCCTGGAGTGTCCCTAAGCAGAGAACGGCTGGCGTTACCGGCCGGCGGGGCTGCAGCTGTGGGCTCCTCTCCCTGAGCCGGGCACCATCCTGTGCTGCCCTCCTCCAACCCTGGGAAGGGACGGCCACTCATGCTAACTTCAGGGGAGGAGCGTGGCTCCAGGTCGCAGTCTAACGTGGCGGGTGTGGGATCTGACCTCCGAGTCCCCCTGGCCTCTCCGCAGAGCTCATGATAGCAGAGTCCCTCCCCGTGTCCCCTTCAGCTGCCCGTCCCAGGGCCGCCTGCACAGAGCTGGGAATTCCGCCCCCTTACAGGTGAGGAGGCTGAGGCCCAGGGCAGTGACGGCTCAGGGCCACCCAGAGGGTGAGGGACAGAGGAAGGGCCTGTCCTGGGTGAATCCCGCTCATCTCCTGCTCTGGGGGGCCAGCCCCCGGGGGCCCTAGGTCTGGCCCACTGAGGGGCTCAGTCCCTGGAGGGTGGGGGTTGAATGCAAGTCTCTACAAATCTCTCAGACCCCCCCAAATCAGTCCCACGTGACACACGCAGTGTACCCAGCCGTGACCGCTGTGCTCCCTCAGGCTCCCTGGCCTCGGGGACAGGGGACCCCGGACTCCTCAGTCCTCCTCACCCGGGCTCCACATCCCCTCCCGAACCCCCTTCATTGCTTGTCGCCAGCCGGGCTGCTCTAGCCCCAGTGCGAGGTGAGAAAGAAAAAATATTTTTAGAGAGGAACTTTTTTCTTCCAGGAAAGTGACTCCAAATGTGCAATTTTTCCCCAGGAGCGGGGGCCGGGGAGTGTGAGTGGGACGGCTTCTGGAGCTGGAAGGCAGCGCCCCCTCCCTCTCCTCTCCTCCACCACCATCCTGCCCTCACCCCCCTTCCTCCACCGCCGCACCCCTGCACCCTCCCTGCCTCTCCCTGCCCACCCCCCACAGCCATTTCCTAGCCCTGGGACCGGGAATGCGCCAGACTCAAGGGAAGGCTGGAATGAGGGCCTTGGGTGCGGGTGGGTCTTCCCCTGAGTTTTTCCAAACACTGGAGACTTTGGTCTAGAAGAAGGGGCGGGTGAGAGAACGCCCCGGGCACGAGGGAAGTAGCCCGAGCTCTGCCCTTTGCCCTTTGAGACCTTGGGCCGGCCTCCTCCCCTTTTGGGGCCTCAGTCTTCTTACTGATGAAATGGGCAGATGGAGGGGTGGAGTGTGCAGAGCAACGCAAGGCCCCACGTGCTGTCCACTCGAGGTTCTAGTGAACAGGCCCCTCACCTGTAGGCTGACGTCCAGCTGGAGGCCCCTCCTGGGGGGACTCAGCCTCGGGGTGACCTCTTCATAGCATCCCCTCTCCAAAGCCTGCCTGCCATGGCTCATTGGGGATGTCAGCACCCCCCCTGCTTCTTGCTAGACTCGCTGTGTGACATTGGACCCCTCAGGGAGGTGCTAACCCACCCCTTCCCCTTCCTCCTGCCCCCCACCCCGGGGACTCGTGGAGGGCACCACACGACGGAACAGCACTCCCGGCTGTGGGCCGCTGCTCGGAGGCGCGTCACAGCACAGTTAATGACGATTAAGCTTCAGGGCCGGTCACCTGCGTGGCCCCGCTGCCCCATGCAAGCCCTTGCTCCTGGCTTCACCTCTGTGGTCCCTCAAAGTGTGTACCTTCAGGGCTCCGCAGAGCGGGGGCCCCTCCTGTGTCCATGCACACCCATCTGGAGGTGCTGAGCCCTCCCCCCCTCTGCCCTGGCCCCCTCCCTCGCTGCCGGCCAGCACCTGGGCCAGACCTGCCCCTCTCACCCCCCGCTGCCCTGAGGGGCTTCTTTGCAAACCTCCAGCTCACAAGCCCAGGAGAGGCCTGGGTCCAACTTCTGACCCCAAGCCCAGCAGCGCAGTGCCCAGGGGATGTCACCCACCCTCATTTCAAAAGGACCAGCACACAGGGAGGCTGGGGCAAGCTGGAGGCTTGACCCTGGGAGACCCTGCCGTGGATGGGCAGGGGCCTCCCCACAGACGGAGGCCAAGCCTTGGTCCTCCTCGGGCCCCGGGGAGGCCCCCAGACCACCCCGGCCTCCTGGGGCAGCCCACATCTCCCCCCACCCCGTGGCCTCCGTGGGCTCCAGAGCAGCAGCCCGCTTGCCGGAGTCCCGCTTCCGTTCCTGAGTTGCGGGGTCACTGACCTCAGGACGGGCGGTCACTCGGACTTTCTCAGACGAACTCTGGCTCTGTTCTGAATCCTGGGTGACACCAGACGCGGTGATGGGGAAGGCGGGCGGCGGGAGCAGGGCAGCCGTGGGGGCGGCCCTGGGGGCCAAGGCTTGTGACTGTCTCCTGCCAGAGGGCCGGTTAGGACCAGAGTCCCCCTGTGCCTGCAGGGGGTGGCACAGCAAGGCAGTGTGACCAGGGCGAGTCACCCAGCTTCTCAGAGCCCCATCCCGCTCCCAGCTGCAAAATCGGATGAAGCAAAGAGCACAGGTGTGCATTGCTTTCTCCATGTGCCGGGCTCAAAGGGCGCCCGGGCATCGGCCCATTGGGTCCTCCGGGCAACGGCCCTGGGAGGCAGGTGAGTCGGTTGTTTCCAAGTTACAGGACGGCGGTGGGGACAAAGGAGAGCCTTGCCGGCCAGTGGCAGAATGGCGCCTGGCCGAGAGAGAGCCCTCAGCAGACTCCGGCTCTCGCTGCATGGCCACCTTGAGCTCCCAAGAGCCCGTCTGCGGGGCCAAACCTCTGGGGGCAGGGGAGTCAGGTAGCAAGCACTGGGCCCCCGCTGTGGGCCAGGCCTGGAGATGCAGCTCCTAGTGAAAGTGTCGAGTGTGGAGCTCAGAGACGCTGGCCAAGGCCTCCCGCCTGGTCAAAGCCGGGGGCGAGGAGTGGGGGTAGGGGGGGTGGGGGGATAGGGGGGTGGTCCTGCCAGGAGCAGAGGGAGGCCCGCCTCGCTGGGAGGTGGGGGCATGGCTTCCGGGCACGTCTGTCGAGGGCGGCCTGGGCGCAGGCTCCGCTGAGTGTGCCCGTGGGTTGGCTGTGTCCAGGGCACAGTGTGAACCCCTCACTGGCTCTAATCCACCATCACATGCTCCCTGACACCCCCCCCCCCACCCCCCAGGCCTGGCCTCAGGGAGTTGCTGTGAGAGTCTGGGTCGGGGGTTCCGCCCTCACTCACCTGCGTGACTGTGGGCACGTCTCCTAGGGGACCTCTGTGTGCCTGGGCTGGGAGTGTCCCTTGGGGCGACGTCCGGGTGCACTTCTCAGAGCAGCGCCTGCTGTGGGGTCCGCTGCGCTCGGGTCCTGCAGCCACTGCACTGCACACGGGCCCCGAGTCTCCCCTGTCGGGGAGGCAGACAGTGGAGGCGAAAAGCAGCAGCGTGGGGCCTTGCTGGTGCGACTCAGCCGGTTGGAGCCTCGTCCTACATACCAGGAATTTGGGGGTTTGATTCCTGGTCAGGGCATATATCTAAGTTGTGGGTTCGGTCCTCGGGTGGGTGTGTATGGGAGGCAGCTCATTGATGAGTTTTTTTCTCTCTCTCCCTCTCTCTAAACATATCTAGAAAAACCCACACATTAAAAAAAATTAAACAGTAAAAACAGCAGGGTGGTGCATGCATGGATGGGACTTGTCCAGGGTTTGGGGCAGGGAGGCTCCCCGAAGTGTCAAGCAGGTTGGGGCCGCTGTGCTGGCAGGGGGGCATGCCTGCATGGGGGGTGACTGCGGGTGAGGTGAGGCCCTGAGGCGCTGGCTCGGATGCACAGGTGGCCACGGGGAGGGTGCCCGTATGGAGGCATTGGGTGCTGGAGTGCGGGTGAACGCAAGCGTCTGTGAGCCCCAAAGAGAGCGAGGGAGTGAGGGGCAGAGGGAGACTCAGGGACCCAGATGGGCCTGGACTCTGGCTGTGACCAGTCTCTTTGAGGAACAGCAGGTGGCGCTCCTGGCCTGCCCAGCCCGAAGGCTCCACATCACCGCCTCTCAGGCTGTCAGGGAAGAGTGAGGGCTGCCCCCCAGAAGTCCCAGGACTGGCAGGAACCCCTAAAGAAAGATGGGCGATGCTCCCTGCTCCCCTGGGCCATGGAGACCATCCTAATGGCCTCCCTGAGAGTGAGCGAGTCCTCCGAGCCGTGCGTACCTCTCGAAACAGGGCTTACTAGCTTGCAGGGTGGCCACCGCCATTGGAGGCCAGCGGACGCTCCTGCACCCAGTGGACATCCGGCCCTGACTCTGCCCTCTGGGAGCTCCTCAGAGCCAGTCCCTTCCCTGGGCTGGTGGCAGCCCCCCACCCACCGGGAGGTGATGATCCCTGCATCCAGGTCCCTTACTTTAGAAGCCTCAGCCCGGCCACCTGCACTGAGCCCCCAGGACAGTGGCAGGGAAGGGCACCTGGCACGGAGCTGGCACACACGGGCACTCAGCTGGTACTTGGAGAATGAGTGAATGAATGGACCCCGTGTGCTCACTATTCCCATATTATGGTTGGGGAACCGCGGCTCAGAGAGGCGACGGTACTCCTCCACTGTCACACAGATCAGAACCGGCAGAGCCTGGGTTTGAACCCAGGCACCCAACTCTGCACCAGAGCTCCCCGGCTCCAAGCTCTACCGCCTCCACTAGAGGTGGCTCCCCACACACTGGGCCTCAGCCTGGGCCCCGTCAGCCCCTCTCCACCCCTGGGGCGGAATTCCTAAAGGGATTTAGCAATGGGACCTCGGACTAGACCTCAGAATTCCTAGGGAATTTTTAAAAGATTTTATTTATTTACTTTTAGAGAGGGGAAGGGAGGGAGAAAGAGAGGGAGAGAAACATTGGTTGCCTCTTGCACACACCCCCTTCCTCCCCTCCCCGGATCTGGCCGGCAACCCAGGCACCGGCCCTGACAGGGAATCAAAAGGGCAGCCTCTCGGTTCGCAGGCCTGCGCTCAGTCCGCTCAGTCCGCTGAGCCACACCAGCCAGGGCAGAATTCCTAGGGAATTCTAAGCCTCCGAGTTGGAAAGTTTCCGTCCCTTCCGCTCCAGGAGCTCTGCCAAAGGGTCATTGGCTGGGACTGACATGGCCTTTGGGGACGTGGCTCTCACCCCCCTCGGGGAGCACCTTCCAGGTCAGCCTCACTTCATGCTGAGCCGATGTCTGCCCTCTGGGCCTCCTTCTGAGCCGAGGCCCCGGAGGACAGGTCCAGGTTCCCTGACCACCGCAGGCGGTGGCCAGCGCCTCCGAGCGCACCCCCACACTCGCTCATCCTGGTTCCAGTGCAGTTGTCCTCGGGGGAACCGTTCCAGATTCCACTCGGTTTAGTTCCTATTTTCTGACTTGCAGGCCCCTCCCCGGGGGCCGGGAAGCAGGGGCTGGGAGCAGAGGCGTCCAGGCTGCTGTCTTTGGCAAACAACCTCCCCGTTGGGGCCTCAGTTTCCCCTCCAGCGAGCGCAGATACCAATCTCACCTCCGTCCTGGGGTCGAGGAGGGGATGGAACGAGATGGCCCACGTGAAGCGCCTGCAGCCCCACCTGGTATACAGCTGGGGCTTAATGTTCACCCCTTCTCCTCCCAAAACGCCTGGGTGGGGTGAGCTCAGGTGAATGGGAAACACATTCATTGACTCAACAGATGTGTGTGGAGCACCCACTAGTGCCAGCCTCGGTTCCAGGACCAGGGGCACAGCAGCAAACCTGACCACGCCCACGCCCGCCCTCCCGGGCTCTGCGCTGGTTAGTGGTGCGAGACTCAAGCAAAAGAGCAAAGTGCACAGCACGGCAGATGGGAGTAAGGGCGTGGAGACAACTGCGCGATATCACGCAGGGTGCAAAGACCCCCTCAGGAGCATGCTTCTTACACCACCCGCCCCAGAGGGGTGGGGTCTCCACCCCCCTCCCCCCCCAGGAACCTGGGTCTCAGAGGTAGGGCCCGCTTGCCGGAGGTCACGCAGCTCGCGGGGAAGCAGCACCGCTCCCGCTCTGCCCTGCTTTTCCTCCTTCCTCTGCAGATGCAGCGACAGGGCCCAGAAATCAACACCCCCGCGGGTGGACAGGGGGGACCGAGGCCCAGAGAGGGCCGCATTTAATCCGAGGTCACCCAGCCCATCCTTGTCCTGGGGACATCAGTGTCCAGGGGGCTGGGATGACCTGGGTGTAGAGTGGGTGGTGGGCCCTGGAAGAGCCATGTGAACGGGGCGCTTGGGGGGAGGCGGCTAGTGGTCACACAAATGCGACCCGTTTACTCAGACCCTCAGAGGAGCCAGGCCCCGCATCCCGCATTCCCACACGGGGTGCTTCCCCTCCCTCACGACGGCCCGAGGAGACGGGTTCCGAGGGATCCCCATTCTCCAGACCGAGGCTCAGCGACACAAGGTCCTCGTCCTAGATTGCACAGCGGCCGGGTGAGCGCCGCACGCGGTCCCGCTGACCCCTACTGCGGCGGCGACTGCCTGTGCCAGGGCGCGGGGAGCGCGGGGGACCCCGGCGCACGGGCTCTGGGCGGGGAGCTGGGGCGCTGGCTGAGGTGGGCGCTGGGCGCACAGGGGGCAGGGGGCGCGAGGGGCGGGGATCGCCGGGCGGGGGGCGCGCTCGGCCCCGCCCCGCCCCTCCTCCCGCCCCGCCCGTGCTGGGGGCGGCCCGGCGGCGGCGCACGCTTCCTGCGGGCGCGGCGGCTGTGGGCGCGGAGCCGCGAGGCGGAGCCGGGCCGCCGAGCCGGGAGCCCCGAGCGAGCCGCGCATCGGTCCAGCAGCCGGGCCGCGCCGCCGCCGAGCAGCCGCCCCGCGCGCCGCGCCTCGGGAACAAAGGCGCCCGCCGCTCGCCGCTGCCGCCATGAAGCCCGGGCCACCGCGCCGGGCCGGGGCCGCCCACGGGGCAGGCGCAGGGACCGGGGCCGCGGCCGGGCCCGGGGCCCGCGGGCTGCTGCTGCCGCCTCTGCTGCTGCTGCTGCTGGCTGGGCGCGCCGCGGGGGTGAGTGACGCGCGCCGGGACCCCCTCGCCGTACCCCGGTCCCCTCCCCCACCGCGTCCCTCGCCCCTCCCGTGGGCGCACCCCACCCCCCGCTCCGGGGTGGCATCGGTGGGGGAAGGCCAGCCCCGCCGCCGGTCGCCTTCGAGGGGGCTCGGTCCCCTTCCTTTTGGCGCACTCCACAGAGGCCGGGCGGGAACTGGCGCTGCCCCCCTCCCCAGTGGCTCTGGGAATCCGCCTCCCCGCGGTCCCCTGCCCTGGGTGAGGGGCGCGGGGAGGGCCTGACGGCGGGCTGGGGGTCGCTGGGCGCGTGTCCAGGGCTGGGTGTGTCTTGGGTCTGGAGTAAACGTGGATTTTGCTCGTGGGTGTGCCCAGAAAGCGGCCACTTTTAGGGCATCGGGTCTGTTTCCCCTCCTGGGGGAGGGTGTGTGCATTTGGTTCCTCCCAGGGTCGCTTTGATGAGGGCCGTGGGGGCCCGAGAAGGGGAGGGGTGGAGGGGGACTTGTGTGAAGGTGACCTGAGGGGCTGCGTGAGGGTGACCGTGTGTGTGGGTGTCCACCCCGGTGAGGGTGCCGGGACCTGTGGGGTGTGCATGGGTGAAAGGGACGGGCGAGCGCCACCATGCCCTACCTGTGCGTTTGGTCGTGAGAGCGTGACCCATTGTGGTGGTACCAGAGACTGGGCTGGGTGGCCGCTGGCCATGTCCGCGTGTGCCTGCAGGGGAGTGTGCGGGTGGGGAGACCTCTGTGCCGGGCGTGTGCTGGGACCCAGGGGCTGTGTGGATGTGTGTGCGTGTGTGTGTGTGTGTGTGCAGGTGCTTGGGGCAGGTACCCCTGAGGGGGCCCAGTGTGTGCAGGCAGAGGTGGGTGCATGTGTGTGAGGTGACTCCCGAGTGTCCCTCAGAGTGACTGCAGCGGCATCTGCCCCAGCTCCAACCGAGGGAGCAGGAGGAGGAGGAGGGCGTGGGGAGGCAGGGCCTGCTCTCCGCTTTGAGGGACTCAGGCCCCCAGTGAGCTCCCCAGGGGCCACAGGCCTGGGGCCCAGACTGGGAACGAGACGGGGGTTTCTAGGCCCAGTCTTTTCGGTTCCTTCCAGGACCTGTGCTGCCCCCTGTTCCTCAGGCCGAAATGGACCCAGGCCTGTCAGGGACCCCCCCACCCAGAGCCCACCCTGCCCCCGCGGGTCCCCTTGGCCCGCAGTCAGCCAGGCTCTGCAGCGGGAAGAGGACAGGCAGGGGCTCAGGCTGCTTCTCGGGCAGACGGTCTGCTCGCCGGCCCGGCCCTGTGAGCTGGGGGAGGGGGGTGCTGAATGCCACGAAGTACCCGCTCAGGAGCTGGGTGTTCCAGCCCACTCCCCCCCCCCCCAGGTGGGTGAGGAGAGGAGGTCCCTGGGAGGGACAGGACCCAGCCCACCCTAGCAGCTGGGGCACTCTCTCTGCTACCCTTCTGGAAGACCAGCTCTGAAATCAGAGTGCTAGAAATCTCCCAGCTTTGGGTTCCAATCCTGCCGCCGCCACCGGCCCGTGGTGCGTGACCTTTGAGAAACCGTCTCACACCGCTCAGAGCCTCTGTCTTCCCCGTCTGTGGAACGGGCCCCTAATGCCCCCCTCAGGGATCAACCGAGAGGATGTGTGCGCTGCTCCTCAGGAGGCGCCGGAAAATGTTTGGTGTATCGATGGGTGTTCACAGGGGCTCCCGACAAAATGCTTTAGACTTGGGGGCCCCGCAGGAATCTCAGGCTGTGTGATCTCGACAAGTTACATCCCTCCCTGAACAACTGGTCCTCATTCAAAGAGCAACACTGATAATTCATTGCCCGGCAGGTGGTGGGAGGGATTGGTTTGAGAGCACAGTGGGGGACAGGCCCTGGCACACAGTAGGGCCTCTGTGAGGCAGGGTGACCCTGGATGTGAGGGCAAGGGGGAGGGAGGGTGTGATTCAGACCCTGTGCTGGGTGGCAGATGAGGCAAAGCCCGGGGCCCCAGCCTGGGGCTGCTGACTCGGAGGAGAGGGGTGAGGCCCCAGAGGAGGGTGGGGAGTCTATTTCCAGGCCTCACACCTTCCTGGGGTGGGGCTGTACCGGGAGGGCCTCACCTTACTTGGCCTGGGAGGCAGACGGTGCGGGGGTGGTGCCCAGGGGCCAGGGGTGCCACACCAGAGCCGGAGGGCAATGGCTGCAGGAGCAGGATGGGTCCAAGAGTGGCCTCCGTGGTGGGGTCCGCTAAGGAGACCACTGGGATGGGAAGTGGCTGGCTCAGGGCAGGGGAGGGACAAGGTGGCCCCTTGGTCTGCCTGCCAGCTTGAAAGAGAGTGTGTGTGTGTGTGTGTGTGTGTGTGTTGGGGGGTAGGTTGGGGGGAGCTTCCAGAGAGACCTCAGTGCGGATAACAGGTCTCATTCATGCTGCAGATGGTGAGTTGGGGTGTGTGTGTGTGTGTGTGTGTGTGTGTGTCTCCTGGCATCTGCCTTGTGGAGTCTTCTCTTCTGAGAACCCAGGTGACTGTAACTCTAAGGGACATCTGCCTGTAGGGCCACCTCAGCTGCTGTAGTTAAGTCACCATCCAGAAAGGCTTGGAGTGTGGGGATCCTGGAAATTCAAGCTTGGAAACATGTTTCTGTATAATAGAAGCTCAGGGCCGGGTGCTCCTTAGTCTTGTTTGAATGCCCCCAGTGATGGGAGTTCACTACTTTGTGGCTGTGTGACCTTGTGAAATTTACTTAACCTCTCTGTGCCTTTGTTTCCACCTCTGTACAATGGGGGGACAATACTAGAATGAAAGGGTAACCCCCTTTCATTCTATGTGAAGCTCTTAACACAATACCTGGCACTTAGCAAGCACTCAACAAATGTTAATTTCTTGTTCTTTACAGAGTTGCCATTCTGTGGCTGGGAAGGTGGTAGGGGTGGGGAGGGACAAGGTGAGGGACTGTGGGGAGAGGATATCAATCAGGGAATTCTTTTGAAGTCCCACCCTCATGCGGGTGGTTCCTGCTCCTTCCCCACCCCCACCCTCTCTATCACTCAGGGGGTCCCCACTCCTCTCCCCTCCAGCTACTCCAGTTGACTCTGAATGCCTTGTTATCAGGGCAAAATTGTTCTCTGTAAAAATGCAAAGTTGGGGACCCTTGGGCTGTCCCAGGCCAGGGCCTGACACAGGGGCACCCCAGGGATCTGCTGCCTGTTAGCCTCTGAAGTAGCAGTGGCTCTGGGGACAGACACCTGCTGTGTGGCTTTGGGGAAGGGATTTCTCTGTCTGTGACGTGGGGACAGTAGCAGGCCAGCCGCGCAGAGACGCTGTGATGCGATGGTGAGCTCCTCCTCGCGGAGGCTGAGCCCAGCCTGCCTGGCAGTCGGCCCTGGGGGGCTGGGGCCCCTCCAGGAGGGGGCCTGGAGAGGTCGTGGTGGGGGGCATCTGGAGGAGGGGGTTTGAGCTGAGCCACGCCGGTGGCCACCATGTGACCTGAGCCAGCTGAAGCTTGCCCTGACCCTTGGCTTTTCTTCCTATCTGTCGGCTGAGGATGGCTACTTGACTTAGGGGACTGTCCTGGAGGTCACAGCAGCCCCCTGGTGCGGTGGGAACCGGGTGCCTCTGCCCCGCCCCCAGCTGCGGGCCCACTGTGTTTCCCTCCCTGCGGGGTGGGGTCTGGTGTGGGGCTGCGCTCTGCTGGAGGAAAAGGGTTTGGCCTTTTGAAAACAAATGGGCCCTTCCATCTCATGGGTGGGGGGGCACAGGGCCCTGGGGGGTCCTCCCCCTCCCCTGCACTGCTGGCAACACTAGGGCGGGGGGCCTCTGGTCTCGGGCTCTGGAAGATGCTAGAGCAGCAGTGGGGTGGGTGCGAGGGGCACCCTGCAGGGCGGGAGGAGGACACGACAGAGCTGCCCCAGGAGCCAGGCCTCTCACAGGCCTCCCTCCTGTGGCTCCCGCTGGAGCTGGGGCCTGCCCCCCACACTGCTGGGGGCAGAGGGGCTGGTCACTCCAGGAGGGGCCGAAGTAGGGCTCCTGGCGGCTGGAGCCAACTGAGGCGGGGTGGGGGGGTATGGGGGCTGAGGGCTTCATCTGGGAGGCGGCCTCCACACCTCTGAGGGCTTAGTAATAGAACCAGCGTTTGTTCAATCCTCAAGGTGCTCTTTGGAGGTAGGAATTATTGGAACCCTGGTTTTACAAAGGAGGAAACTGAGGCATCCTCTCTGGGTAAATGAGTTCCTCAAGGTCACACACAGCTGGGAAGTGGCAGCGCTGGACTGAGCTGGGGCCTGGCTGGCCAGTGGGACTGGGCGGCCGCCCTGATTTCATCCCCTCTTGCTGTGTGATCTTGGGCAACTTGCTTCACCTCTCTGGGGCCTTCCTGCCTCCCAGATTACGCCCGTGTTACTGCTGCTCCACGGGGGCCTGTTCCTTGCCAGGCTCTGGGCCAGGTGTGCCCCTATCTCTTCTCACTCATCTCTCGCCCTGGCCTTGGAGGTGGGTGGCGCTGGGTGGGGGGAGGGGCTCGTTCCTCCACCACCTCACAGGGTGAGCTCCTGTGAACGTCATTGGGTTAGATCCAGCAGAGCTTTCTCTGTGAACTGTAGAGCAAGGTCAACAAAATTGGGGTCGGGGTAGGGCCCGAGCCCAGGCCTGGAATCACGGCATGGGCAGGGGGAAATGCTCAGACCCTCACATTGGGAGGGCTCTGAGAAGCCGCATTCCTCCTGGACATGCCCTGGATGTCCCCAGAGTCGGTGCCCGGGCCCGCCCCTGATCCCCGCTGGTCATGGGGGGCTCAGCTCTACACCCCTGCCACCCGTTCTTGCGCGCTGGCCCCGCTGCTGCTATGGTTCCCTCCGGCCTGAGCAGCCGAGGCTCAGAGAAGAGGGGTGAGCTGGAAGCCACGCAGCCGTCAGGAGCAGAGTGAGGACGCCTTCCCGATAGGCCGCGAGCTCTCCGGGCGCCCGAGGCTGCCCTGTGCTTGGCTGAGCCTCCGTGGCCAGCACTGGGTCTGGTCCAGAACTGGGTGGTTTGAATGAGCGAGCGAGTGAGTGAATGAAGGGAGGAAGCCAGGAATGTGAGCTCCGTGTTCTCTCCTGAGGACGTGGGTCGGGGGACAGGGTGAGGCTGGCAGTGTCCCGCAGGGTCCAAGGCATGTGCCTGTGGGCTGGGAGGGGCCCGGCACAGCACGGGCCGAGCCCAGGGTCCAGGTGCCGAGACTCCGCCGCCCCGTCTGGGTGGGTCAGAGGCGCTGTGGGCCGCGGCTCTGGGCTCCAGCCCAGCCGCTTGGAGCCCTGTGATTTTGTGTCTGGGGGGACAGGGCGGCTGGAGCCAGAAACGTCCCGAGGCCCAGCCCCTCGCTCCCACCCACCGCGACCCCCATTCCAGCAGGGATTAGGGTCTGGGCTGGGCCTCGACCACCTGGCTTAGTTCGCTGTCCCCTCTCACGGTCCACCACATCCTGGGGACAGCAGGCCAGGGCCCGGTAAATATTTGTTGACGGGCGCCACCCCTCACCCCCTTGCCTTGGCTCCTAGCCTTCCAAGATTCCAGGAGGCCGCGCAGCCTTCGCTTCCGGCCCTCTCCCTCCAGAGCAGGCCCTGGCCAGAGGGGCGGCCGCTCCCCTCCCCCACTGACCAGGCCTATTCTCAGCGCCAAACAGGAAGCCATGATTACAGGGGGAGTCTGAGCAGCAGTGGCTGAGGGCCCAGCTGGGGATGGGGGTGGGGGCAGCCCGGACAAATGCTCTGGGCCCTTCCCTACTTGGCTGCTGAGGGTGGAGGGCACAGCTGGCCTTTTATACCAGGTGGAGCGGGTCCTACAGCATCCTTCCCCAGCTGGGCCCTGGTGCTGTCTGCTTCGGGTTCTCTAAACCTGAGGGAGTAGAAGGAGCCAGGACCTTAGAGCCAACCAGACCAGGGCTGAAATCCTGGTTCTACCATTTTCTTGCTGTGTGATCTTGCCAGCTTTACTTAACCTCTCTGAGCATGAGTCTCCTCTTCTTTTTTTTTTTTTAGGTTTTTTTTTAACAGTGTTTTTCTTTTTATTTTTTTTTTTAAGATTTTATTTATTTTTAGGGAGGGAAGGGAAGGAGAGAGGGGGAGAGAGAGAGAGACATCAATGTGCGGTTGCTGGGGGTTATGGCCTGCAACCCAGGAATGTACCCTGGCTGGGAATTGAACCTGGGACACTTTGGTTCCCAGCCCAAGCTCAATCCACTGAGCTATGCCAGCCAGGGCGAGTCTCCTCTTCTTTAAAATGAGCAAAGAACCTCTGCTGCAGAGTTGTTCGGGAAGGAGCAGCAGGAATGATCGAGGGCCTAGGAGGCGAGGGCTGCTCCTGCGAGTGCCCCTGTCTTCCGTTTACCTGCTTCAGCCTTGCTGCTCTCCTGTTCCTTCCTTGCTGTCACCTGAGCACTTGCTTTTCAGGGTGGGGGGGTGGTTTCCCATGGAGAGTGTGGGAACCAGGTCTGAACGATCTCGAGGACCCAGAGCCTGGGTTGGGAGCCTCGCTCCGAGGGAGGACGCGGGCCCAGACACCAACGGGAGCAGGTGGGTTTGGGGCAGGTGAGAGGAGGCACTTTCCAGGGTCTCGTGGCCTGAGTTCATGGGGAACTTGGTTCTCTGGAGCTGTGAGGGGCCTGCAGGTCCAGTGTGGAGGCAGAGGGCTGGACCAGACCCGGCGACTCTTTAGGTCCTTCCAGTCCCCGATCCCCAGAGAGACCTTGCTGTTTGTGGCATCAGCTCAGCACACGGCAACACGGAGTTCTTTCCATTTTCCTCCCAGCTGGGAGCTCCTTGGCTCTGTTCCGCTCCTCACACCTGCCCTGGCTCTGAGCAGGGGACTGTCACGTTTGCACAGGAGCTCAGAGGCGGGAGGTGGTCAGCCCCACAGCCCCCCGCCCCCACAGCCCAAGGCCCAGGGATGCCCGGGTCTCGTCCAAGGGCTGGGCCTGGCCCTCCAGCCTTAGGTGGTCTCACTGAGCCTTCCAGCCACTCGGGGGCTGATGGCGTTCCCCTCACTCAGGAGAGGGCTCGGAGATGGACGCTGCCTGCCGGAGCTCCCAGGCCGGTCCCGGTGGAGTGGCGTTCCGTCGCCCCTGCGCCCAGTCTGGACTCCACTCTGCGCCCTTGGGATCACGCCCCCCGCAGGGCCAGAGTTTTCTGAGGTGCGGGTGGGGCTGGGGTGAAAACACTGACTGGGGCCTGCATCCTGCTCCCGGGACAGGCCACGGGCTGGCTTTACCTGGGGTCGGCCTCGGCCCCTCTCCGTACCCCCTGCACTGCCAGCCAGCACCCCCTGCCCCCTCCTGCCCCACCCCCTTCCCAGCCCTGCTCACCAGCCCAGACTTTAATAAGGGTAATTTAGAACCAATCACCAGCGGGATGTGGAAAATCTAATTGCAGCAAACTGATTGCCAATTCGGCCGTGGGCATCAGAGTGGCTCATTAGGCCAGTCCCCCTCCTTGGGCCAGGGTTTGAGGTGGGCACTATGGGAGCTGACCAGGCAGGGCGCTGGGGGAGTGGGGGGCTGTGATACTGGGAGCAGGGGGAGGGTAGTCTTGCTTCCTGGGGTGCCTGGCGGAACCCATAACTTGCCTCCCTCTCCAGGGCCCTGCCCTCACTCGCCCACCAAATTCACAGCCACCTCCTCGGGGCCAGGCTGCGGCCGACGGTGGGGTGGGAGCGTCTGCGGCTGACTCCTCCCTGGTTTCTACCCTGGAGATGCTCTGTGTGTTGGGGAAACCGGCGCAGAGAGTGACGACGATGACATGATGACGGCCACCACTCCGAGCGTGCATGCTGCCCACCAGGCACCGTTCTGAGTGCTTGACATGCTCTGTGTCAGTTCTCACCCATGAGGTGGGCGTTGTTACCCCATTTTACAGATGGGGACCCCGAGGCCAGTGAGGCTAAGCCCCGTGACCAGAGTGAGGCAGTGAGCGAGCCGCTGCAGCCTGCGCTTCCCTGGGTCCGCGGAGTCCGGGGCCCGTGGCTGTGTGTGCGCATGCGCGGGGGCCTGGCTTTGGCTCGACTGGTGCGTCCACTCGGCGAGGACCTGCGGCGCGCTGGGCCTGTGCGGGGGGCTGTGGGTGTGCCGCTTGTTGTGTGTGTGTCCTGCGTCTTGTCCGCGAGCCTTTCTTGAGTCGGGGGTGTGCTTGTGGTGGTTGTGTTGTGTCCGAGTGGGGTTTCGGGGGGCGGGGGGGCACGGAGGAGCGGCTGCGGGGGAAGCCCTGTGTCCCCCTCCGAGTTGGGTCTGACCCCAGCGCTGCCCGTGGGCAGGGTGAGCTGGGACACGCGACTCCTCGGCACAGCCTTGGTCCCCTGTGCCCGGCGCCCAGTGAGTAAGCCTCCTCGCTGGGCTGTGGTGAGGGGCAGGGCCGGGGGAGGTTCGGCTAGTGAATCAGTTGGCAGCCAGTTACAAGGAAGCTGCTGCTGGGTAAATGCATTTTGTTTATTTTCATTGTTTTACTTTCCCTAAGACTTTACGTCTCAGGTCAATCTGTTGGTCCAGTGACCACAGCCAGCTCTCTTCCTCCCCTGGGAGCCTCTGCTTCTGCATCCGTAAAGTGGGGACACTGGGCTGGGTGACGCAGAGGCCTCCCAGGCTTCCGTCGGACGAGCCGTCAGAGAGACCCAAGGCCCCAGAGGGCAGGGCCCGCTCTGAGGCGGCCCACCGCGGGAGGGAGGGCAGCCTGCTGGGGGAGGGGGGGAATGGGACGCTGTTTCCTTCTCCAGGCCTGTCTGTGGTCCCTCTTGGGCTGGGGACGGTGTCCCTCTGCTTGCCCATCACACTGACCACTGCCTCTCTCCCAGCCTCGGGAGGGGATCAATCAAATTCAGGCCAGCTGGGGGCGGGGCGTCTGGTGTCCTGGACATCGGGGGAGCCCTGAGGAGGGGAATCCAGTGCCCATGCCCTTACCCCTACTCTGCTGCTGACCTGCCAGTCACTGTAGCCACCGTTTGCTGATGTCCCCTCTGTGTCTGGCCCATGCTGCGCACTGGGAGCCTGTGGGGCTTGACCAGGTTCCTGACCTTAGGAAGCTCCCAGTTAGGCGAGGGAGCCAGCACATGAGAGGAGCTGAGGACATGAGTCGGGAACGAGAGGTTCCAGAAAATCAGGGAGGGCTTCATGCAGGAGGTGTCCTTTGAGCCGGGCCTTAAAGGATGGCAGCACCTGGGTAGGCAGAGGGACCAGCGTGGACAAAGGCTCAGAGGTGGGAATGGTCACGATATATTAGGGAACTGAAGTGTGGTTAGAAGTAGCAATTCCCAACTGGGAGAAGGTCGTAAGTGGAGGTGGGGGCATGTCTCCCTTTGGGGTGAAGGAGCCATTGCTATTGAGGCCACTATTTCAAATGCAAGTATATTGTTTCTTGCATTTGACAGACATTTGCTGGGCACCTGGCACTGTGCCATGGGGTATTCCAGGGCTGAATGGTCGAACCCCACAGGGCCTCGGCATGCAAGACCCCAGTGGCTTACAAGATGGGCTTTGAGTCCCAACCAAAGCTCCAGGCTCCATCCTGCAGGCGGAGGGTGTTGGTCTGTAAAATGAGTGCAGCCCTGCTGCTCTGAGGGGCTGGCACAGGAGGCCGACGAGAGCGTGGGCGGAACAGCGTTGATGCTGAATTATGCTGTGTGAGTGCCTACAGGACACTTCGCCAAATGTCTTACATATAAAAACTCAACCCTTGCAGCAACCTTAGGAAGGAGGGAGGCACCATTATTATCTTGATTTTACAAAAAAAGGACATCAAAGCCCAGAGTGGTTAAGCAACTTGTCCGAGGTCACAGAGCTGGTAAGTGGCGCACTCACTAGGATCTGACCTGCAGCAGTTCGTCCGAGAGTCTGGTCTGGGGCACAGGCACTGCTCCGTGCTGCCTCGTGGGCTGCAAACTGTGAAGTGTGGTGCCCCGAGAGGATGAATTTAAGACCAACCAGGCCTTGAGAGGTGCCTGAGCCTGTGTGGCTGCTGTGGGGAGGAGCTGGGGGCTTTTGGCTTCTACCTGGGTCTGTTCTCTGTTGTGTGTTTTCTGTCCTGGTTGGGCCATGGGCTGAGGACGTCCCAATATGGCTGAGGAGGGCAGCCCAGGTTGGGAAAGGATCAGAGGATTGAAGACAATTTCAGCTGGAAGGACAGTTGGAAATGCTTTTGTCTAACTTGTTCATTGTCCTGAAGGGAAAACTGAGGCCAAAGGAATAATCTCTAGTCTTCGTGAGGATCTTCTGAGATCTGGTAGTTTAGCCTTATTTTATATACGGGGAAGTTGAGGCTCAGAGAGGTATGATGGCTTGCCCAAAGTAGAACAGCAAATCTGGGACTAAGAACTTTGTCTCTTGACTCCTGGGTAGGGCACCATCCCTTGTATGGTATTTCTTCTCTTTACCTGTCTCAGTTCTGCCCAGACTGCAGGCCTGGCTGCTCTCATGCCCAAGACTCGATGCAAAATTGGTTCTCACCAGTTCATTTACTGTACTTCTCCAGCCTCGTCCCTTTGCCCTGGACAGCCCTCGCTGCTTCCCCCCAAGACCCCTGGGTACACAGTGCAATGCTGTCTCATTTGCCTTCGCGCCTAGCCATGTGCTGCTCACTCTCCATGGCTTGTTTCCTTCTCCTGTGTTCTCCTGCTTATGCTCCGAAACCCAGTCGAGATGCCCCTCCTCCGGGGATCCTTTACCGACCTCTCCTCGTGCGCAGTGGGCCCTTCTTCAGCCCCTTCTCTCCTGCCTCCCTCTCCTAGGTGCTAAGGCAGCCCGTCCCTTCTCCATGTCGGGTTCTGTGCCAAGCCTGAACTTGCTTACATTGCTCCGTAGTGCCTGGTTCCCCACAGGGTTACATCTTTATCTCCTTGGAGCCTCGCTTGGATACATTGTTGCAGCAGCTACTCCCCCAATTACATCATCTCCCAGTTTAGCCCTCGCACATGTTACTTTGTTTCATTTTTCCCAATTCTGACATTGCTACATTGTATCTTTTTGCATTCACACTTTCGCACATCTTCAATCTTTTTGACTTCTGGTTCTCCCCAGTTGTCACACCTTAGCCTTTCTCCCCCGCCCCCTGCTGCTGCCGTCCCCAAGCTTATATAAGAGGAGACTGGAGGCTGGCAACAGGGAGCTGTGGGCTCGAGGGACGCAGCCTTCCTGCCTCCTTTAGCTGAGGGTGGACAGGGCCCTTTTGGACCCCACCTTTCTGGAAGGTGGGCGTACCATGAGATTCTGGGGGCTCAGGTTTGGGTACAAGAGAGCTTCTCCCTCTGCCCTCTACCCACCGCCCCGCTGCAGTCCTTCCTGGCCCCTCTCCTCTGTCCCCTCCCTCCCCACCCTCTTTCCCTCTTTGTCCTCCTCCTGCTCTGGTCCCCAGAGGCCTCTGCCTCACTTGCTCTCTGGCTGGTTGGAACCTCTCGTCTCCCTGGCTGCACTCGGTGGCGCCAGGCCCTGAGGAGTCTTGGGGGACGGGGGCCTGGAGGGCTGAGGAGGTGGTCTAGGTTGGGGCTGGAGGACCTCTTCTTTACTCCGGGCCCAGAACCCCTCATTCCCTTCGTCCCTCCTCCAGAAGTGTAGTTGTGCGGGCAACCAGTCCCTCCCCTGGCTGTTCCCAGGAGGACACTGAGCCCGAGGGCGGAGCGTGGCTGTCCAGGCTCCCCCAGTGGTGCGAGGCAGAGCAGCTCCCCCGGGGCTGCGGCCCCCAGGTGGCCTCTGGGAGCTGAGCCCTGGGGGGGCCGATTCCTGCTCTCATATGAGGTAGTGGGGCTGGCAGGCTTTTGGGGACAATTTCAGATCCAGACAGAGGGGTCAAGTCTCTGTGTAGGGGGAGTGGTCTCTGAGGCTGTGGCTGAGCCCAGGGCATCCATCCCCTTTCCCATGTGGAGCCAGGGCCGTGCTCGCACCTAGGTCTGGGCCCAAACCTGGATGCGCACGTGTGTGACGAGAGCCGCTGACTGCGCTGAGGAGTGCGGGCCCGGGCCGTGCAGGAAGGACCTCGGGGGCTCACTCCTCGGTCTTCGCTGTCTCAGTGACTCGGGATGAGGCCAGGCCAGGGGCATCCAGGAGTCCCCCAGATCGCTGCCTCTTCCTTTCTCAGCTGTGGGGGGCTTGCCCCCAACAGGTGGGTGGCCATGGATGTTAGTAGCCCCTGGGAGAATGTGGAGGAAGTTGGGGGACATTCTCCCTACCTCAGGGGAGTCGAGGCACATGTAGGAATGCTCACACCTGCCAACCCGTTTGTATACCTGGAGGAACACGCGGACCTGAGTACACACCTTTGCCTGTGCACACATGTGGAGACTCAGAGACAGAGCCCATGTACTCGCCTGGACACACGCAGACCCACACAGGCATCCTCGCCCACCTGACGACCCGCTGGTGTACATGCACGGGTGTACCTGCACGTGTGCCCGGACACACCGCTGGATGTGCCTGCGTGTACACACCCACACCCCACACACGTTGCTGGGGCTCCAAGCTACTGGGAGAGTGTCCGTCCTTAATCCCAGCTCTTAATCCTAAAGTCTAGGGAGCCAAGGCCAGAGGGGCAGCTGGTCATCTGCCTCCTTAGCAGTGATTAAGGGGGGCGGGTGCAGAGGGCCCCTGAGCTTCGTCTTCTGCCTGACCTCCAGGCACATGGCCGATTTCAAGCTGGGGTTCCCTCAGAGATTCCGTTCTTGTAGTTTGCCAGACCCTGGGTGCTGACATGCCGGGGAGGGGGGGTGGTTGTGTGGCCCTGAGGACCGTGACCCAGTCAGAGGAGCCCGGGGAGGTGGTCCCTTCTTTAACTCCCTGCCTGGTGCAGACCCCGCGTCAGAGTCTTCAGCACGAGGCGTCCCGGGGACGCTGATCTCTGGGACCCAGTTTCTGGCCAGAGCACTTCTGGACCAAGTGGAAGGTTGAGGCCCAACCAGGAGACGCCGAACTGGGGGCCTTGAGCAGGGAGGGGGGGTTGCTGGGACAAGGTTGGGGTGAGAAGCCCCCAGGAGGAGGTGAGGCCTGGGCTGGGTGTGGAAGGCGTCAGTGCACGGGTGTTTGGAGACGCACACGGACTGCAGGCGTGTCTCTGCGGAGCGGCCGTGACAAGTTGTGGAAGGAGGGTGGTCTGGGTATCAGCCCCGCTGAGCTCTGACCACGACCTCCGCCTGTCCGCTGGGTGGCCTTGGGCGGCCCAGTGCCCTGTGCCCGCGCTGTAAAGCCGGATGGTGACGGTGTTCTGCAGGGCCATCACCAGCACGGGGGCTCCCCTGGCAGTGAGAGGCCTCTGTCACCACAGGGGTGACAGTCACCACTCCTGTCCTTGTCCTGGGGTTTGGGGAAGAAGACTGGGGGCCGGTACCAGCTCCTTGCTGGTGTCCAGCTTTGAGCCCTGCTTTTCCAGTCCAGGTTCTTCCCCCACGAGCCCTGCTTGCTCCAGTTCCTGGGCTGGGTTATTTGGGGCTCGTTCACCCAGACCTCCCTGGGGCCCTGTGCTGGCCTGGGCCCAGCCCTGGTGGGCCCCCTGCAGGGATGGGGGGTGGCTGGTGTGATGGGGGGGCCTGATGGGAGGAGGAGCCCAGGGCTGCAGCCCCTGAGCCTGCTCACGGAGGGCCAGGTGATGGGTGGGCCGGGGCCTGAAGGACGGTTGGGTCAGGGGAGCCGCGTGTAAGGGGCATGAGAGGAGAGGAGGGCGTGCCTCGCCCCTGGGTTGCAGGGCACAGGGTCCAGGAAACTCAGGGTCCCCACCCACCCCCTGTGGGTGCTTGGACTCCTCTCTCTGGGCCCAGTGAGGGGGCTCTCCCGAAAGGCAGGGGGCTGAGGGTGTGCTGGACCCACAGAAGGCTGCAGGGTGATGTCAGGGCAGCGGCGCTGGGACTCTGGGGTCTTCTGTGGCTCCCTCCACCTCACAGCCGGGGCTGAGCGCCTGGGGGGCTCCTGTGGAGTTCTCGGCTTCCTCTCCTCAGGACCCTGTGTGGCCCGGGCCCTGAAGTCTGCTCTGTGAGGCCACCTCTTCCCCTCTTAGTGACTAGACAGGGGACCAGGGCCAGAGCCGGGGACCAGGTCGGGGAAGGTTGCCGAGGCAACAGACTGGTGGCGGGAGACAGGGGCACAGGCCTCCCACCTGAGTTCGTCCTGGTTGGGGTTTGAGCACCTGCCAGGCGGAGGCCGGGCCCAGCCCTCGGGACAGAGGGGCCCCTGAGCTGAGAGCCAGAGAGCGGAAACCAGCTGCGGGCTCGGCGGCTGCCAGCTGTGCCGGGTGGAGGGGGTGGAGGCCGGCGCCCAGCAGCCAGGCGGCGGCAGGGCAGGGGATGAGGGGCGGGCCCCAGAGACGTGTCTGTCTGTCCTCAGTGCTGCCCTAGACAGCCACGGGGGGGGGGGCAGGGGGGGCAGACAGACTTGTCTTCAGACTCAGACGGGCTCCCCTGCTGGGGCCCTGCCACCATCCTGCTCCCTTTCCTGGCAGGGACACACCCCCACACGTCCACCTAAGGGCAGCCAGGCACCACCAGCCACGTGGACGGAGGGCCTGGCGGGGGCATTTCGGGACTGCTGGGAGCTGGGGCTGGGGCACTGGGTGGAGGGGTGGCGGTGGCGGCCATCCTTAGCTCTGAGTCGTGCCCTTTTCCTGGGTCTCTCGGGGCCAAGCCCGCCCTCTCCCGGTGGCCCCACCTGACAGAGTGGCCTTTGACAGCCGCAGAGGGGCCGCTGCTCTGCGGGCCACCCCCACCGCGTTCTGTGGAGTCTGCGTCCGCCCTCGCAGGTGGGGGCTGGGGGGGCTGCGCCTGGGGCTTGGCTGGGGGGACTCAGAGGGGAGAGGAGGTGAGCAGGGTCAAGTCTCACCTCCATTCCGGCTGAGCATTGGAGTCTGGGCTCTGCTCTGTGACCCCCGGCAGGTTTCTTGCCCTCTCTGAATTCCAGGCTCACATTCCTTTTTTTTTTTTTTTTTAAACAAAAGCTCTGTTGAAATTTAACTCACGTACCATACAATTCAGTCACCTCAAGCATATAATCCAGTGGCTTTTAGAATATTTACAGAGCCGTGCCACCGCCACCCATTTTCGACATTTTTATCTCCTGTCTCTAACGTTTTTCCCGTACCTAACGGCAGTCACCCCGCCTTCTCCCCGCCCCACGCCCCAGCCACGGCGGTGACCCGCTTCCTTTCTGTCTGCACGGGTTTGCCTCTGTCGGCCTTCCATATCGTGTCGCTGGAGCCATACTGTACGGGGTCCTCTGCGGCTGGCTTCTCTCACCTGGTGTGATGCGCCCGGGTCCATCCGTGTGGCAGCACGGACCGGCACGTCACCCCTTTTTGTTGGATAGCAGTGCTTTGTGCAGACATGCCACCTTCTGTTTACCCACCCGTGGGTGCCCGCGAGGGCTGACTGACTGACTGCGCTTTCTGGCTGTCGTGAATAATGCTGCTATTTTTAAAAGCGTGCGGACATATGTTTTCGGCTCCCTTGCATAGACACCCCGGGAGTGGAATTGCTGGATCATACGGTGACTCTGTGTTTGAGCTTTTGAGGAACCGCCAGGCTGCGTTCCAGGGCGGCTGCGGCACCTTCCACTCGCGCCAGTGGCGGTGGGCGAGGCTCTGATCCCTCCGCAGCCTCAGCAGCACCTGCTGTCTTCCGACCCCGTGACCACGTGCACTCTTGCGGCCGTCCGGCCGTCCGTCCATCCCTCAGGTGTCTGTGGGCTGTCTGTGTTTGACCAGGCCCCGCGGGCCTCCCGGGGCCCAGGAGACGACGGGGAGAGCTGGGGCACCTGCTTGTCCCCACCTTCCCTGGCCCCACCCGAGCGTCCCAGAGTGTCATCTTGGGCTAGGGTGGCCCCGGAGGCAAGCATGGCCTCAGGCCGGCCTCTGGGGGCTCTGCCAGGCCCTCCCCCGTGTTTTCCCCTCTGATTCCGGGCGCTGCGCTAGGTTTCCCACCTGGGCAGTGGCGGCGGCGGTGGCCCCGGAGGCCCACGGCTCCCTGCTTGAGTCTGGCTCGTTCCGCCCCTGGAAGTGGGGCAGCTCGGAAGGCAGTGGGACAGCTCCGGGCGCGGGGCGGGGAGTCCCATCTCCACCCGTGTGAGTCCGTGCTGGTTGTAAACAACCCGGCAGCAGGGAAGGTGAGGGGAGCACAGCCCCACCGCCCGGCGGCTGGCCTGGAGACACGCGTGCACACAGATGGGGGTGTTGCGGGAGTGGGCGTGTGTGCTGTGTGACCTCAGGGCACTGCTGGCGTGTGCCTGGGGGGGTTTCGGGGAGGAGGGCAGAGCCTGATGTCCCAGCACAGCCGGGAGGGGAGGGCCGGGTCTGTCGTGGGCTGACCCCAGCACGGCCTGTTCAGTTTCCCGGAGGAGGGGCGGGGGTCAGCCTAGTGGAGCCCCGGGGCAGGCGAGGTCCCTGGAGCCCCCTCCCCTGTCTCCAGGTGGCCCCCAGGATCCTTCCGCCCTTTGGGCTGGCCCTCCCTCGGGTCCTGTGGCACACGCACCAGGGCTTCTATCTGCTCTCAGCCCCTTCCCCACCACCAGGCCCCACACCCTCCTGCCTTGCCCCCCCCCATCCTGACTCTCCAACTGGGGTCTCTGAGACCTCCAGCAAGCTGCCTGGCCCCTCTGTCTGTGGAGTGCGGAGGCCCGTTGCACCTGGCTGCATCAGTGGGGGGCCGGGCGCTTAGTAGGTGCTCAGTCAGTACCACTTTCCTCCCAGCCCAGGCCTGGTGGTAAAGTGGCTGGAATTGTAGGCTCTCCCGGGAGCCTGCTAATCTGCATGTTTTGTGTATAATTTGCATAGTTGTTTTGTGAAAAAACTATGTTGGGATCTGTCTCGATTTCTCCTCCCTCCTCCAGCTCAGTTGGAGTCCTTCCTGTTTGGATTTTGGAGGGACCTTTGTTTCACCTCCAGACTTTATACGTGGGGAAACCGAGGCCAGGGGCCAGGGCCCTGCCCAGAATCACACAGAGACTGGGGGCAGGCAGTGGGTGGTGTGGCGCCACGGGGGGTGCACCCACTCAGTGGTCACTGAACGAATACTGCCGGGGGCTGACTTTGTCCCAGGAGTGTTCTGGGCCCTGGGGACACAGGAGCGACCTTGGCAGTCACCACCCCCAGGAGCTGTTGGAGGGGAGGCAGACTTTAGACAAGGAAATACACGGGCGAGCCACAGGCAGTGGGCAGCTGTGAGACAGCCCTGGCGTTGACAGTGACAGGGAGCGGAGAGGTCCCCTGGGTGCGTTTGCTGGTCAGGCAGCAAGGTGAACTTCAAGTAGAGAGACTGTGTCACATCCGAGCGCCTACTAACTGCGGTTACTGCCTGGCACGTCACAGCTGGTGTCTGTCTCCCCGTGATGGGGATCGTTACCCCCGCTTTGTAGGAGGGCAGTGGGGGCCCGGTGAGGTGAGGGACTTGGCTGGGCTCTCCGGAAGCGAGGACTGGAACACCTCCTCCCCCACACATGGTTGTTTTTGGAGGCTTATAGGCCCCAGGAGTGGGCGGGCCCTTGCCTGCCTGCTGGGGGTGGTTGCTGAGCCCGGGGGCTCAGTCCCGGTCACCTGTGGGCATGTCATGGAGTGGTGAGTGGGGCTGCTCACCTGAGCCGGGCCACCTGTTATGGGGGCAGGAAATGCCCTCCATTTCTGCTCACTTCCAGACATTCGGTCAGTCTGTCTGTCTGTCTGTCTGTGTGCAGGGCCCTGGTGCAGGGGAAGGGAGGGTTATGTGGGCTCTGACACTTGCCTTGCAGGGGGAGGAGCTCCTGCTGGGGGTGCTGGTGAGGGCTGGAGTGGGCGTGCACCGCAGTACAAAGAGCGAGGTCCTGAGGGTTCGCCTGATCCTGGGGTCAAATTTGGCTCCATTGCTGTGTGACTTTGGGGCGGTTGCTTGACCTCTCTGAACTTTGGTTTGCCCATCTGTGCAGTGGGGGTGACAACCCCTCATGGGCGAGGTGTGTGGAGGGGCGCAAGGCAGCGTGCACACTGAAGAGGAGCCGGGCGCACAGCGAGTGTCCCCTTGTGCTGGCTGTTGACCGCTCTTCGTGGTCAGGGATGCAACGCTCCAGGCCTCCTCCGGGAAAGAGCCCCGAGAAGCGAGTGTCATGTCACAACCTGGGAGCCTGCACTCAGGGCTCAGGAATTCACCGAGCACAGGATCCGGTGTCTGCAAGGCCGGGGTTCAAATCCCACTGTGCCCCCACTGGTGGCTTCACTGTGTCTTCATCTCTAGGCGAGGACAGCAGTGCTTGCCTCCCAGGGGCGTGGGTGGGTTCAGTGGGACGTGGTAGAAGGGGCCCATCTAAGTGACAGGAGCATGGCTGGCGTCCCCTCTTCCCCCGGCAAATGACAACACGGTGGAGGTCAAGTCCCCAAGAAGGGACTCCTACTTCAGAGCAGGCAGGGGGTCGGTGCATGGGGGCCTCGCAGGGCAGGTGCCGTTTGAGCTGCCCAGGCACGCACCCTGCTGATTGTGGACCGCGAGCCTGGGGTTGTGCCTGACACAGAGTGGTGCCCCACCGCAGTCGTTTGTGCTGGCTGACCCGTCGGGGATGCGCTGGCCGGGCAGAGGCAGGGAAGGGTGTTCCAGGAGGCAGGAACAGCACGTGGAGAGCCTGGGGGCCCCAGAGTTCCCAGACCCGGGGAGGGTTTACTAGGGGAGGAGCGTGGTGGGGTGAACCGCTGGTCAAGAGTTGGACCAAACCTCAGTGGGTGGTCCTGCTCTCAGGCCTGAGCTTGGGGACAGGAACAAATGAGCAATGTGGCTGGGAACTGATGGAGCAGGGAGGGGGAGGGGTCCCAGCCCTGGGCTGAGGAAGGGGCTGGTCTTCCCAGGCATGCGTCGGCACCCTCTGGCTGAGGACAGGTGACTGTGTGAGCAGCACCAGAGTGACCAGCTGGCATAGACCGGGACCGGCAGGGACGGCGGGGCGGGAACTGGGTGGACAGGACACTGGTAGCAGGCGGGGGAGGCGTGTGGGGCCTGTGGGGCCTGGGGGGACTGGGTGCAACGGGGCTGCCCGGGGTGCGGAGGGGAGGCCCCGCACGTGGCCCCTGGCCCTGCCAGCTCCCTCGGGGGCTCTTGTATCGCTTCCCTGTCTGCGGGTTCCTGTGTTTGCTCCTGAGTCCCGTCAGGAGCGGTCCCAGCCGGGTCCCGGCAGAACGCAGGGAGCGCTGCAGGCCGGAGGGCGGTGGACACGGGCACTCGGAGAGAATGCGCTGTCCCTGCAAGAAAAGGACTCTGAGTCGTTGTGGAAAACACACGGGCCTGAGGAAAAAAAGAAAACCGCCCGTAATCCCGTGGCCCACAGAGAGCCTCTGGGCACCTTCAGCAGAATCCCGCGTTTAGAAATGCACCCTCATGGTCAGTTCCCTGAGCATGAGCGAGCAAGGCCTTTATGTGTGTTTTGCAACCTGTTTTTTAAACTCGACGATGATGGTACTGATGGCCATGATAGTACTAACACGAATCGATCAACTCATGAACACGGGGGCACTCGGGGTCTACCGCAGTGAGCCCCACAAGGGGGTGTGACCTTCTTTGTTCACCAGGAAGCCCAGGAGAGAGTTGGGCACCTGCCCAAGGCTGCCCAGGTGTGAGAGACAGAGCCGTCTCGACTTGCAACCCTCTGGACGGCACTGCCCCATCAGTGTGGGTGTGTTCCCACGCCCTTAAGCGTCCTTTGACACAGATGGAAAATGAAAGCCCTCCGTTGTGCGTTTGTGCCTTTTCAAGCCTGACCCAAGGGTGTGCACCGGTGAAAAGCCGGTGACCGCACTGCGTGGGGTTCCGTGTCGGGGCGGTGCCCTAGCGTGTCTGACTAGTCCCCTGCTGTTGGGGGTGGAGGTTATTTCCACTTTTTCTCGCTTATAAATAACGTTGCCCTGGATCTCTTTGGCCCATGGCTGAATTTTTAGATGCCCCGAGTGTCAGAATGAGAAAGGCCCTTAGAGAATCAGGCTCCGCTGTTCGTTTTACAGATGGGGTGACGGAAGTGTGCAGAAGGGAGAAGGGGTTGTCTGGGCCCCAGAGGCCGTGGCCTCCTGAGCTGGGACATCGGTGTGGCCAGGGCAGGCGTGGAGGAGGGCAGTGCCCCTCGGCAGAGGGGTGTTCTGAGAGGATGGTGAGAGCACAGGGGTGGGTAGTGGAGAGTGGGAGGGGACAGGCTGGAGCTGATGGTGGAGCTGGGGTGTGGGCTGGGGGGGCTCCGCTCCAGGTGTCCACTGCAGAGCAGTTGGCTGAGATGAGATGGGCCCAAAGGGGCACTTCCTGTCCTCAGAGCTGCGCTGTGGGGGGAGGGGGTGTGAGGGTGGGGGGGCGGCAGGCAGTGGTGTTAGCAACAGTGTGCGTCTGGGCTTTGCCTGCCTCTTTTTGGTGGGATGTCGAGTTCAACCTGGGCCCACCTGGCCCCTCTTGCCATGCTGCACTGCCCCCAGGCCCTTCAGCTCTCTGGGACCTGGGTTCTGTGGCCCCCTCCCCGAAGATGCAGGCTTTGTGCCCCTCACCCCCTCGGGCAGCAAGTGGATGCGGTGGGCACTGGATCCCCAGTCCCGGCAGCTTCGGACGGGCTCTGGCAGAGCCCCGGCTCCCCCTCTGCTGGCCCAGGCCCTCCGTTGTGTCGTTGTGTGGCTCCCGGGGCCGTCCCGCCGCCCAGCGCCTGGCCCGGGCCCACATTCCTGCGGCGGCGCTCTGGGTCTCCGGGCTGGAGCCGCTGAGCGTGAGGGGCACCGAGTTCTCACAGGACTGAGGGCCTCTGGGGACGGGGACTGGCGGGGGTGAGGCCTGAAGGGACCAGGGGGGGGGGGGGGCTCTACTTGGACCCCCTGCCTCCGCCTCCAGGAGCTAGTCATTAAGTCTCGTGTCCTTGAGCGGACCCTTTTGCCTCTCCGAGTGCTACTTGGTGTGGTGGCTCCCCACCAGCGGCCCCTCTGATCAGGGGGTGGGATAGAGCAAGTCCTTTCCCTCTCTGGGCCTCAGTCTCCCCATCTGTAAGAAGGGAGACGTGAGCTCGGTGACCACTCAGGCGCAAAGGATCAGCCCTGAGTGAACCCTGCGGGGGGAACCGTGGCGTGGCGATGCCAGCGGCGACTGTTGAGCGCCGCCCGCGTGCCGACGTGCTCTCGGTGCCTCGTCTCACTCGGTTCTACAGCAGCTCCATGGAGTGTGAGTTATTATTGTCCCCATTTAACCAAATACAGGCTCAGAGAGGCTGAGCGACTTGCTCGGAGTCACTCAGCAAGCAAGCAGAGCTGACCTTGAAGCCAAGACGGTCTGACTCTAACGCTGGGATCCCAGGCCCTGCTCACGCTGTGTCTAGTCACCACAGGAGCAGGGCCCGAGTCTGGCTAGTGCCGGGGAGGAAGCTCGGGCAGAATTAATTACACTCGGTTTTATTCTAAGCTTTTGCAACTCGATTAGCACTGCCCAGGGGTGTCGGGCTCCTGGCCTCCTGCCAGCTGACCTAATTTGTGTGTCTCTGTCTGTGTCTGAAACCCGCCCTTTCTCTCTCCTCATCCAACCTCTCCCCTGCTGGGTGGCCTTGGCAAAGCCCCTTAACCTCTCTGGGCATTGTAGTCTTGTCTGCAGCGTGGGCATGGTCACCCTGACCCTGCTGCCCTCACGAGGACAGCGAGACGCACAAGAGATAAAGTCTCCGGAAGTGATGGCGGCAGAAGCATCACTGTGTGACGAGCAGTCACCACGGCTGCATCCATTGCTTGGTCCCAGGTGTCAGGTCCTGTGAGCTGCTCGTTCTCATGGCCTTGCTCGAGCCTCGTGGCAATTCCACAAGCAACATCCCATGGTGCTCACCCCCATTTTACAGATGAGATGACAGAGATGCCCAAGATTCGGGGGCGTGCCCAGGCAGGGAGGTGCTGATTCATTCTGGCTTAGCCTCTGGGCCATCCCGTTTTCTCTGGGGAGGCTCAGGATCGGGGGAGACAGGTGGTAGAGGCTGGGCATGGGAGACCCCAGACCTCTGGTCTCGTCAAAGGGCTGAGGGCAGAGGGAGGAGCCCTGGCTTTTTCCTTGGCCGTGTCCCCGCACTTAGTGAGCGGCCGGGAAGCGAGGAGGCTTACCTGACACCTGGCTGCTCTGGGTGCCTCACCTGAGACTGTGGAGAGGTAGGTGGTGATTGGGGAGACCCTCTGATCTCTGCAGGAGCCTGAGGTGCCTCTTAGAGATGAAGCTGTGTGGGTCAGCCGATGAGGAATGGGGGTGCTACGAGGGGAAACGGAAGGGCCACAGCTGTCCATTGGGACGAGTGCCCTGTGTGTGTGCTTGCGTGTACCCAGGAGGGCAGTGTGCCTGGGGGTGTGCATGGTGCACAAGTGTGGAGGGAATGGGGGGATGCAGGTGTCAGGGGCTTGTCGGGGGGCGTGTGAGAGCATGTGGCATGTGTGCTCAGGCATGTGGACACTGGGCGTGTGGTGTGGCTCTGGGTAGTTCTGTGCTCAGCACATGCCGGGGGTGAGTGGGGCTGCGGGTCACGGTGCAGGAGCCTCGGATGAGCAGCGTGTCGGGGGTGGCCCTGGGCAAGGGTTCCAGATGAGAACCTGTGTTCGTGTCTCAGTTCTAAACTCCTGCCTCAGTGCCTGCATCTGGGAAATGGGGATCATAAACCCCTGGGGGGACGTGGGGACTGAAGGAGGCAGTGCAGGTGGTGTGCGTCAGGGCCTGGGCCAGGCCCTCAGAGGTGGGTGGGCAGAGGTCGCCCCGCTCGTGGCTCCGCTGGGGATGTCAGACCCTCGCTGGCTGCTCAGTTGGGTGTCTGCCCCTGGGACCGGCGAGGTGGGGAAGCAGAGCCTCGGGGGCTTCTGTGGTGGGCACGCTGTCCCACCTGCGCCCTGGGCCTGCGCATGGTGGCTGGGTGGGGGTGCAAACAGGGGCAGTGGCATTCACAAGCTGTGAGCCTCGTGTCAGAGCCCCCACCGTGGGGATGTGTCCCTGCCCCCGCCGTGGGGACATGTGTGGTGATGTGCTTGGACATGGGGAGGGGTCGGTGTGTGCCCTGGGGAGGGCGTGTGCCACTCTTGTGCTGATGAGATTTTTCTGAAGTTTGGGGCACCTGTGGGTGTGGTAGGTGAGGAGCAGGGTGCATTTGTGTGTGTGTGTGTGTGTGTGTGTGTACACATGTAGCTGGGGGTATAGGAAATGGGTGAGCCTGAGGTCATGTGTGCCGGGCTCTCTTGTAGTAAGCTAAGGTGGACACACAGGTTGGGTCTGTAAATGTTGCTCACAGTTGTGTGTATTTGCTGGGGTGTGTGTGCATAGTGTGTTTCGTAGGGTGTGGCTGTGTGCGCTGGGAATGTGTGATGTGTGCGTGAGGGTGTTGCTGGATTATTAGCTGCAGTGTGTGTGCATGTGTGCTTATCAGGCACAGTGGGGTGTAAGTCTACCTGGAGGGGTGCAGTGAGGGTCAGGGAGAGGCCAAAGGGTCCCGGGGCATTCCGATTCACTTCTCCTTTAAAGGAATGGCATGGATAATTATGCTAATTATGCATGGATTATGCAAATGGGAGGTCATTTGGGGGTCAAAGGCTGTTTGTCACCCTCCTCTTCTGGCATTTTGTGACTTTTGAGGCTTTCCCTGCTGCCTCCCAGGCTCAGTTCCCCACCCCCCATTTCTTCCCTCTCTCAGCCCCCCTGGGAGCTCCCACCACCAGCAGCACCCTGCTGTGTTCCTGGGAGGGCCTCACCACTGAACCCCCTTTGAGCCCCTGTTCCCCAGCTGGCCCAGGGAGGGGTAGAGCTGACACTCAGCCAGCTTGGGGCAGGTGCTGGGCAAGATGGCATTCTGCACCCCACCTCCCAGCCCCACAGATCTCAGCGGTTCCCAGCATGCAGCTTCCTGGGGCGAGCTCAGGGTGTCCAGCTCAGGGTGGGGGGCTATTTATTGGCCACCCCTCCCCCCACCCTGTCTGGGGGCTGCTGCTTTTCAGAAAGAATGATCTCTTGGATTCAGGGCCCCTTCCCCAGCTTTGTCTGATATGCGCTCGAGGCTATATTAAGATGTGAGAGAGTTCTCTCCCTCCACCTCCCACTCTCGCCTTCTCCTTCTGTCGCCGTGAGCCCTCCCTCGCCCATGCCCCTCTGCCCCCGGCTGTTCTCTGTCCCTGTCTCCTCGTCCCGCGTCTCTGCCCTCCTCCCTCCCTGTCATCCTCTCTGTTCCTCCACAATCTCTCCCTCGCCTGCTCCCCCATCTCTGTGGGGAGCTGGAGCTCCTGGTCCTTGGCATGAAGGAGATGGTCGTCATGGTAACGGTTGTCATGTCAATGGCTACTGAGCGGGGATGAATAGTATCTAGGTGAGAGCTACCTGAGCGCAGGCTGACGGGTTCACAGGAGGCTCCATGCTTGTCTGTGAGCCTCAGCGTTACGCAGCACGTGCCCAGCGTGCCCGCCCCACGCACGTGCCTGTGTGCGCCCAGAGGCACGCCGACACGCGGCACCTTTGGTGGCTGCCTTAGGTGAGTGTGTGTCAGGGCGTGTCTGCGTATGCACACCCTCTCTGTGTCTCTGGGTGTGTCCATTCAAGGGCCTGTGTGGTTTCGGGGTGGGGGTGGTCTTCGGGTTTTTCTGCTGGCCTTCCTGGGAGCAGGGCGAGAGGGGCTGCTGTATGGCCCTCGTCACTGAGGAGTCACGAGGACTCCCTGTTTCGGCCCCCACGTTCACCCCAGTTTGGAAGTCCCCGGGGAACACGGACTTCTCAGGGCCTCTCCCCCCAGCTCCAGGTTTCCCTGGCCCACCTGGAGGGATGGAGAGACCGTGAGGGCGGCCCCGCCCGGGAGTGGAGCCTGAGCCTGGGTCCCTGCCCCGTCCCCACCCTGCTGGGTGGCCCTGGGTCCGAGCTGCAGTCTCTGGCTTCGGGGGTGGTTTGCCTCAGTGTAAATGTGCACAGTGTCTCAGGGACTCCGGCTTAGCTGGCCCAGCCGCGGATGCTGTCCGCGTGGGCGACCCCCTGGCTTCCTCACCTCAGGTGCTGGGGTGGTTTTCCTGGGCAGTGGGAGTGGAGGTGGGAGCTGGGGAAAGCTGGACGGTGGCTGCCCCGGGCTTGTGGAATGTTTAAACCGGAGGAAGACCCGGCAATTAGTCACGGGAGCAATTACACTAATTGTTCCACTCCATGAGTCACTGGTAGCAAGTAAATACTGATTAATTCATTACTTTGAGACTGTGTGTGTGTGTGTGTGTGTGTTAACAAGGGCGGATGGGGGAGGGGACTCCCCTGGCCCCCTGCCCTGGCCTCCTGCCCTGACTGGCCTGCGTAGGGCTTTGGAGCAGGTGGTCGAGGCTGGGGGCAGGACGCCAGCACTGGGATCCTCTCTCCAGCTCTGTCTCCGGGCTCCGGAGGGGGCCCATCTGGGGCGGGGCGTGAGAGGCTGAGCACCGAACACAGTGCCGATCCAGCCCCTCTCCTGCTCACGCACCTTCCGTGGCTTCCACGTCCCTCCCACCATGCACACGTTCAGTCCTGCACATGCTCAGTCTGACCCCTCGCTAAAGTCGGCAGTGGGACACCGAGAGCCTCCAATGGGCTTGTCCCGCTGCCGCTGCTGTCCCTGCCCCACCCCGTCACGCCTCCCAGCTGCAACTCCCTTCCCAGATACTTCCTGCTGAACACCTACTGTGTGCCAGACACTGTCCTGCCTCCCTCGAGGCGCAGTTCAGTGGGGCGAGCACAGCCCCCACAGCAGTGCCTACGCGAGCAGACACAGCTCGCAGCGGTGCCAGACGCGGATTCAGAAGCACAGGTGCTCTGGCAGATCAGCGAGGGAGGGCTTCTCAGATGAAGGGACCAGGCGGCAGGGGCTGGTTGGCATGGAGTCGGAGGGTGAAGGGCTGGGGAAGGAGACGGTTCTGGGTGGAGGGCACGGCGTGCGCACAAGAGGCGGGAGAGACCAGGCCTGTTCCAGGAACAGAGGGGCCGGGGTGGCAGGACTGCAGTGACGGAACAGGTGCAGAGGGACCCTGGGGGAGGCTGGAGGGCGGGCAGGGCCGGCTCCGGGAGCCCGGGCTGCTCTTCCCCACCTCGGAGCCGGAGCCGTCGTGTATTCTCTCCCCCTTGCCTTCTCTCTCCATTCCAGCTGTTAAGACTCAAGGGCTAATCTTTAGATCTGAGCTCCTGGAGCCAGCCTCGTGGCCTTCCTCCTGAAAGCTCTCAAGGGGCAGGGGCTGTGGCTGGGCTCAGTCTGGCATCAGGGTCAAGGTGTGGCTGGAGGTGGGGCCGAGCTGGACCCTCCCAGGGGCTTCATACTCCTGCCCCGGATGCCCTTGGTGTGGGCTCTCGGCCCAGGGGTGCAGTTAGGAGGCACCGTCCAGGCCCCGGAAGCCCAGCTCCCTGTCTTCCCAGGTTCTGGCAATGGGAAGGGTCTCGCGCCTGGTGAGCTGGGTCCTGGGAGGAGGCCCTCTCAGCCCTCCTGACCCCTGGGGACCCTTGAGGCAGCGTCAGGCCCTGAGCTGACTCTGTCGTTGAGATCCTTGGGGGCTGGGGGAGATTATGGTGGGCGGTCTGACGTCTTGTTTTGGGGAGGACCCAGGACCTGCATCCCCCTCTCTCCCTGTGTCCCCCTTTATCCGAGGAAATTCCCTCCTGGAGCCCCTAACTGCCGCCCCCCCCCCCCCCACCACCGAGTCACGTCTGTCTGATGGGACTAACTGTCCTGCCTGTGGGGTTTCGAGGTGTAAGACTCTGGGTCCCAAGCTGAGCCTGGATCTCATCATATTACATGCTCTCTGGTGGCCTGGGGCCGGTGGGCCCAGTTCTGTGCTCTGTGGAAGAGGGTCTGGGCTGCTGGCCACACTGAGAGTAACACCAGCCTGTGCAGAGCACCTGCTGCACACGAGTGTGCTCGCAGCACAGCACACGCATCACACACTACCTGGTAAGGCAGGTGTCGTCTGCTATGAATAATGAGGAAACTGAGGCACGGAGAGACTGAGTAACTTGCGCCAGGTCACACGTTCAGTAAGTGATGGAGCCAGGGCGCAAATCCAGCTTTCTGGCTCCAAACCTGGTTCTGCCGCCCAGCGGTTCCGACCGGGCAGTGACTGCGGTCCTCAGTGGTGGTGGCCGTCAGCAAGCTGGGCTTCTGCCCTGACTCCGGGTGGGCAGGAAGTGGGGAGTGGGCCCCCCTTGGCTCTGCCCGCCTGTAGGCCACACCTGAAGCCGTCCCTTTGTTGTCATGGCCATGAGTGTGTCCGTGGTCCCTCGGGGCGTGTCCAGGCTGCCAGCCTCAGGGTGCTGAGCCTGTGCCTGCCGCTGCCCTCCCCAGACTCAGCGCTGGCGCAGTGAGAACTTCGAGAGGCCCGTGGACCTCGAGGGCTCCGGGGACGATGACTCCTTCCCCGACGATGAGCTGGACGACCTGTACTCGGGGTCCGGCTCGGGCTGTAAGTACTTCCTCTTGCTCTTCCATGAGTGTGTGTGTGTGGTGCTGGCCACACCAGCCCGCCTCCAGGCCCCCCCGCAAGGCTGTGATTTCAGGCAACAGAAACCGTGCAGGCTCACCTCAGTGGTGGCCCCGGGGGAGGGGAAGTCAGGCAGGGGTAGTTCATGGACCTGGAGCCCGAGAAGGGCCAATTGTCCTGGTGGGGGGGGGACGACTAGGGCCTTAAGGCCTCCAAGCCCAGGACTCCCCTCGGCTCTGTCTCTGTACGCTTGGGTCTCTGTGCAGACCCGGGCCTGCACTGTGGGGACACAGACGTCCCTCAGTAACCCAGTCTGCAGTACTGTTCCAGCCGCTTGGAGGAACTTAGCCCGGCAGGCAGATCCTCGGTGGAGACCGTTTGTTGGCTCAGCCCCTTTGGGCCAATCGGCTGTGGCCAGGGCGGGTTAGGGCACTGACGGAAAAGGGTGGTGGGGGTCCGAGGCTGGCACTGGGAATGGGCAGTGGGTTGTGTGAGTTCAAGTCCCAATTTTATTGCCTAGTAGCTGTACCACCTTTAGCCGCCTTCCCTCTCAGAGTCTCTGTGTTCTCATCTGTAAGTGTGATAAGTGCACCTTCTTCTCAGAGTCTCGGGAAGGCTTCAGTGTAAACCGTCAGGCCCCGGCACAGGGAGGGAGCTCGAAGCAGGGCTGCGTGCTGAGGCTGGAGCCCGTGAGAGGACCGGGCAGGTCCGACGGGACAGGAGGAGGCCTGTGTGCCGCAGAGCTGGCCGCTCGCAGCCCCTTGCCTCTGGTCTTCCCACGTTAGCCCACGTTTAAAAGCCTTTTCGAGCTCGTTTTCATTAAATTCACCTCTGATGGCCGTGTCTCTGCTCCCAAACCCTCCTGGCTTCACTGCACGTCTCGGCTGGGTTCGGGCCCACTAGGAGCGGATGCAGCTTCTCCTTTTCTGTCTCATTTCCTCCCAAGTGCCCTCACTTGACCCGGTGTGGGTCCCCCAGATTGCTCAAGCACTCCTTGATGGGAAGGTCTTCTACCTCTTGCCCTCTGTGCCTCAGGGACCCCTTCCTGTACTCACTGCCTCTGCCCAGAATGCCCTTCCCCTCCCTGCTCCCCCAACCCTCTAGTGCGATCTGTGGTCAGTAGGCCCTTAGTTATCACCGCCTGGATTCAACCAGTTAGAGGCCCCAGGCTGGGTGGGCTTCCTGGAGGAGGTGGCTCCCTAAAGGAATTGTTGGCTGGGCAGAGAGGAGTTGGGGAACATTCACCAGCCACCGGCCAGCTGGTAACCTTTGGCCAGGCTGCGCCTTCCTCCTTTCCCTCATCTCGTCCTGGGAAAGCTGTGCAGAGCAAGGATTGGGAGCCCCTCATCCTGGTGGCCATCGCTTCCCGGGGATCCTCGTGTTCACGCCCCACCGTTGCCCAGATCTCTAGCTCTCTCCTCTCCCCTGCCCCTCAGACTTTGAGCAGGAGTCAGGCATTGAGACGGCCATGCGGTTCAGCCCAGATGTGGCCCTGGCAGTGTCCACCACAGCTGCCGTGCTGCCTACCGTGGACGTCCAGCCCATGGGCACCCCATTCGAAGAGCTCCCCTCTGAGCATCCCACCCCAGAACCAGCGACTAGCCTCCCAGGGGTGACAGAGGTCCCAGAAGAGCCCAGCCAGAGAGCCACCACCATCTCCACTCCCATGGCCACCACGGCTGCCACAACCACAGGAGCCCCAAGTGTGGCCTTGGTGCCAGCCACAGCGGCCACCGCCACTCCCAGCATCCCCGCGGCACCCTCTTCCACGGCCACCACCTCTGTCATAAGGACCACCGGTGTACGGAGGCTTCTTCCTCTTCCACTGACCACGGCAGCCATGGCCCGGGCCACCACCCCAGAGGTGCCCTCCCCTCCCACCACGGTGGCTGTCTTGGACACAGAGGCCCCGACACCCAGGCTCGTCAGTACCGCTACCTCCAGGCCGAGGGCCCTCCCCAGGCCAGCCACCACCCAGGAGCCTGACATCCCTGAGAAGAGCACCCTGCCCCTGGGGACCACTGCCCCTGGACCGACGGAGGTGGCTCAGGTAAGCGGGCTGGGAGATGGCAGGAAGTGAGGGCAGAGGAGGGTGGGTCCGGGTCTGGGGCAGAGGTGGGGACTGGGAGGTTCTGGGGATGAGCCGGTCAGGGACAGGGGTGGCGGAGAGGTGTGGGGCTGGAGGCCGAGGCTGGGTAAGTCGCTGGGTGAGGATGGGGGTTGAGATGGATGGGGATGGAAGAGAGACCAGGCTGGGTCTTGGGATGCTGGGAATGAACTGGGTGATGTGTGGGTGGGGCGGGGCCGGGGCCTGTGAGTTCCGGTTAAACAGCAAAGACTTGGGAGCCAGGAAGTCTGGTGGGAGTTCTGCCATCGCCACTGTTTAGCCACGTGACTTCGGGGAGTCACCAATGTTTTTTGTTTTGTTTTGTTTTGTTTTGTTTTGTTTTGTTTAGAGAGGGAAGGGCAGGAGAAAGAGAGAGAGAAACATCAATGTGCGGTTGCTGAGGGCTGTGGCCTGCAACCTAGGCATGTAACCCTGACTGGGAATCGAACCTGCGACACTTTGGTTCGTAGCCCGTGCTCAATCCACTGAGCCATGCCAGCCAGGCGTCACCAATGTTTTCTATACCTTCTATACCTCTGTTTCTTCATTTGTGAAAAGAAGATGGGAATGCAGATTAGAGTGTTGAGAGAATTAAGTCCCCTGACGTATCCAAAGTGCTTAGCAATAAATAGGACAGAAATCAAAAGTTTGGGGATTGTTATCTTAATCATTATTTTATTACTGTTAGTCTGAGAGGAATGCTAGTAGCTGGGTGGCAGGTTCAGTGCTGTGCGCTGTACCTGTGCCAGCTCCTCTCTCCTCTCGCCCACCCCCCGGGGTGGCGCGGTGATCCTCCTCCTACAGGCGGGGCCCCTTCCCCGGGCTTTGCCGCCAGCAGCGGCAGAGTCAGGGTGGGGGCCTGGCAGCTGGCTCCAGAGGCCCGGGCGTGTGGGGTGGGGGGTGCAGTGAGGGGCTGAAGGGAGGCGGATGGGGATGTGGGCATGCTGGGATGGATGGGACAAGGCGGTGGGGCAGTAGCTGGACCTAGCTGGGCACGCTGGGCAAGGCAGGTCCCTGGTGACGCTGACAGGGGCACGAAGCCCTTTGCAGCCAGCCGCACAAAGGAGGGCCGCAGGCCCTGGAGCTGCCTTCGGGGCGGCGTCAGCCCCTCTCACTCCCCAGCCAGCCCCAGCAGAGCAGGCACCGTTCCTCTGAGCGGCCAGGCAGCCTGGTGCTTCGCAGGCGCTCGGCTGAGCAGGAAGAGGAGCCGGTGATGAGACCGAGGCCGGGTTGCTGGCAGAGCCTCTGCCCTCGGCCTCTCAGCCCTGACACCAGGTCCACCGTCCCCATGCCCACCCTCTGCACGCCTGTCCTGACCCCAGCTCTGGTCCTGCCCCCCACATGGTGGAAGCCCACACCGTCCTGGGGCTGGTTCCCTGGACATCTGCCCCCAAGGGTCATCGTACGTTGTAGTTGTGCCCTTGGACTGACCTCCAGGCTAAGGGACTCCCCTGCGCCCCAGGCATGTATGTGGACTGCAGACCAGATCTGAGTATGTAAGAGCTGACCTAGCAGTGCCCTCACAGAAAGGAATCTTCCATGGCAGTGGGAGGGAGAAGTGATGGAGATGGGGTGGGGACAGTGTGTGGCCAGATGAGAACAGAGACAGCATAACACGTGGCTAGAAACACAGATGCTGGAGTCGGGTAGATATGGATTTTAATTCTACTTCTATCACTTACTAGCTGTGTGTCCTTGGGCAAGTCATTTAACCTCTCTGAGCCTGTTTTTTTTCGTTTTGTATATTGGACGTTATAATAACTCCTTCACAGAGATGTTGTGAAGGTAAAATGCTCATATGTACTTAGCACAGTGCCTTGCACATAGTGAGTGCTTGGTAAGCATTAGCCCCCAGGCATAGTGTGTGTGGGGTGGGGGCGGTGCCCTGTGGTCAGGGGCCTGGGGCCTGGGCTCATGCCATCCTCCCCACAGACCCCGACTCCAGAGTCCTTCCTGACCACAATCCGGGACGAGCCAGAGGTACCAGTGAGTGGGGGGCCCAGCGGGGACTTTGAGCTGCCGGAGGAAGAGACCACGCAGCCAGACACCGCCAATGAGGTGGTGGCAGTGGGTGGGGCTGCGGCTAAGCCGTCGCCTCCACCCGGGACGCTGCCCAAGGGTGCTCGCCCAGGCCCTGGCCTCCTGGACAATGCCATCGAGTCGGGCAGTTCGGCGGCTCAGCTGCCACAGAAGAGCATCCTGGAGCGGAAGGAGGTGCTTGTAGGTGAGGCTTGGGCCCAGGAGGAGCTCTGGGTGGGCAGCGGGTCCGGCCTCAGTTTGCCCTGGAGGAGCTCAGGGTGTGAGTTTCTGGGGAGCCTCGTTTTCCGGAACACCCCCTCTGGTGTGTCCCCAGACCCTTGCTCATCCCAGAGCCTGACGTGCATTTCCTATTATCGCCAGTGCTTTCCTCAGCACCTCTGACCCCTCTTCAGACTCTGCCCTTGACCCCTGCTTTCTTGGGCCTTGCTGGTTGATCCATTCCGGACCTTGCCCCTGGTTCCTAATTTCTGAGTCCTTTCTCTGGCCCGATCGGTCCACCCTTGAGCCCAGGCACTGCGGACCTGCCCTGGCTGAGTCCCCTGCAGAGTCTGGCTCCCCACCTGGGGTGGCCACGGGCGGGCCCTCCACCTCCCGAGGCTCCTCTCTCATCATCTGTGGAGCGGAGTTAACCGCCGTGCATGAGTCAGTTCTCTGCACGTCTGTTCACAAGTTCACTCCCCTGGTCGGGGTGGGTTGCAGCTTCGCTGGCAGAGGCTTGCTTTCCCGATGGCATGTAAACCAGCTGGACAGGGACCGCAGCACCACCCCTTGAACTGCGTGAGGCTTCCATGGGCTAGAGTGCGTGAGGCCACTGGAGCTGACCAGGCTGCAGCGGGGGGCTGTAAATGGCAGCCATCTGAGTCAACTCCAGCTCCAGTTTCCCAGCCCCCACCCCCAGGGCCCTGCCCCCTCTCCCCAGGCCTCCCCCTCCCCAAACCCCTCCCCTGAGCCGTGACCTCTGCCCTCTTCCTCCGCAGCCGTGATAGTGGGCGGGGTGGTGGGCGCCCTCTTCGCCGCCTTCCTGGTCACCCTGCTCATCTACCGCATGAAGAAGAAGGACGAGGGCAGCTACACGCTGGAGGAGCCCAAGCAGGCGAGCGTCACGTACCAGAAGCCCGACAAGCAGGAGGAGTTCTACGCCTAGCGGAGCCTCGGTGCCTCCCAGAGCCTCAGCGTCGCCCCTCCACCCGGTCCCTGGCCCATCCCACCAGCCCTGGCCTGGGGCGCAGGCCCGGGAGGGAGCCTGGCCCCAGCTCCCCTCTGCCCAGCCTCCCGAGGTCTGCCCAGACGGCCAGCCGCACACGGATCTTCCCCGAGGCACAGCGGGCACTGCCGTCTGCCCCGGACTGTGCCCTTACGAGCTCATCTCTTGTCCTCCGCCAGCCTGGGGCTTCCGGACCTCGTGTCAGATGCGTGGGAGGAGGAAGCTCCTGAGTGGCTGGGGGAGGGAAGGGTGGGGCTGGAGATGGGCTTGCACGCCAGCCGGGCCCCCCGGGCTGGCTGAGGTCTTCTTCTAAGGGCAGAGGGGCACTCAGGCTGGTTCCCAGGATGAGCATTTATAAGCTCAGCCTTGAAATCGAGACACTGCCACCTCTTGCTTCTGGCCCAGGCCCCTCTCCCCGGGTGAGAGTGTGTCCCCTTGCCTCCTGGCATGACCGGGGCTATGGGGTCGCTCTCCCCTCACCCGGCCCATCGCACCTGCACCTGAAGGTTCCACCTCTTTCCCATCTGTCCCTGAGGCCTTGGCTTCCCAAGAGTGTCCTGGTGGCCACCGGTGAGGAGCGCTGGCCGGGCTGCTCGGACCTCCCTCTTGCGAGTCGCGTGGACTCCGCACAGACACCGTCCCCGACAAGGTCACGCATATTGTCATGCCCAAAGACAAAAGTGTGAAATGGCAGAATCACGGGCAGCCCTGACCACCCTGCCAGTCCAGACACGTCACAGATGTCTCCCAAAGGTGTCTCTCATGCGTTTCTCACGCACCCTCAAACGCTCATAACAATGTAAGTCAGTCATGAGCCGTTGTCACCCAGTGGCGACGGCGTGGTCTGCTTCCCCCACCGTCTCCCCCTCCCACGTGCGCACACAGTCTGGCCCCGCGTTCCCTGGCTTTCAGGCTCTGTGGGGGGGGGGGGGACCAAGCCGGTACAGTCAGCCCATATTGGGTCCCCTGAGTTGCCCTGTCACGCTCAGCCCCTCACCATAGCGTCCCCACCACCAACCACATGGCCACTGACCCGCGTGTCAGACAGGACCCCACGTGGATGCACAGTCCCGCCCCACAGGGCCCTTGCTCACCCTGGAGGAGACAGGTGGGCACCCGTCTTCCCCATTCAGTGTGGTGTGGGAGAGCGCTGCCTCCAGCAGCGAGCACCCCTCCCCCACACCTGCCTCGCCTCTCTGCAGCCCGAGGGGTTGGTTTGGGGCCAGCCCCCCACTAGCAGGGAGCCTTGCCGAGGAAGGCAGGCTGGTTCCCGGAATTTGGCCTCGGGCTGGGGAGGGGGCTTGGATTTCCCAGGACCAAAGGCCCCAGGTGGGGAGGGAGCCTGTGCTCCGGCCCCTGGTCTCCCGCTCCGCCCCCTGCTCTGAGCTAGGGGCCGACTCTGCCTCCCAGGACACAAGTCTCCAAAGTGCCTGTGAGGGTGGGCCCTGCCGCCCGGGCCCTCTGCACCCTCTCCCCTCGGCCTTGCCAGGCCCACCTCAGCCCCACCCTGGGGTCCTCCCTGGGCCTTCCCCGTGGACACCTTGCCCGTTTACTTGGCCAAACACCCTGGTGGTTCTGGCTGTGGCTGGAAGCAGCCCACCCAGACGGCACCACCAGGCCGAGGGCTGAGAGCAGGTGGGGGCAGGGGCGCCACAGGCCCCCAGCCTGCCCCCACCTTCTTTACCCTTGTAAGCGAGGCTACTTCTGTGGCTGTTTTAAATGTGGGGTCGGAAATCTCCTTTGGGGAGGGTGCACTCAGCAGGGGCGCTTAGAGCCCTGAGGTGTGGTCTGCTCAGTAGCTGGCTGGTGCTCACGCTCCCACCCCTCACCTCCAACCCAGATTAAAGCCAGGAACCTAGGTTTTATTTCTGTTCCCTTTTCAAGATGCACTGGTAACAGACTTGCTGGGTGAGGGGTGGGGGTGCCTGAGGCAGTGAGGGCCAAGTTCCAGGGCCTTCCTTCCAGCCTGGGGCTCCATCTCAGACTCCCAAGCCCCTCGCAGCAGGGCCTGGAGGACTGTGAGGAACCCAGCTGGTCCCGGCCTTTGGAGGGGGGACAGGGATGGGGAGAGGCATCCTGGGCCCACAAAACCGTTGGGGGTGGGCTGGCCTCAGTCACCTCCGGAGCTGAAGGGCTGGGGTGGAGGGGATGGAGAACACGGAAGTCCCGGCAGCTCTGGTGAGAAGGCCTGGGCAGGCCAAGGCTGAGAAACCAGAGAGGACCCGGGCGCCACCGGGAAGCCCAGAGGTGCTGGGACCGTGGTGGGCCCGTGGTGGGGGGTGGGGTCCAGCACAGGAGGCACGACTCGGGTTTCGGCTGGCTGGAGTGGCCTGCGTGGGTCCGGCCTGGCTTCCAACTTGGGGCTTTGCCTCCTGGCACCGGCCTCTTCTCTGTGTCCTTAGCCTTTGATGGAAGAGGCCAAGGCCCTCATTCACGGAGCCCTGGACCCAAGACAAATGTCCAGGCTTTATGCTTATGAAGTGTAACAGTCCAGCCAGCCCCCATTGGGCAAGGCAATCCAAGAGAGAGGTCGGTTCGAAGGATGAGCTGGAGCTCTCCTAGGTGCAATGTAGGTGCAGGGCCTGCCCGAATAGATCCCCAGGTGCCCCCGTGCTCCTGGGGTTGGGCAGCGGGGTCTGGTGGGCCCTGGCATTTCCTGGAAGCGTGGCCGATGCCAAAGGAGAGGGTGTCCGTGTGGGCTGAGAGCCTCTCTAGGACCTAGGCTGCCAGGGAGCACAAAGGCGGGCTGGGAGTCGCAGGTTGGGCCCACGCCCAGTTGTGATTTCTAGAGCCAGGCCCTGTCTCCCCAGGGGGCCGGAAGGGGTACCTTTCTGAGAGGCTGGGCCTGGCAGATCTGTGGGCAGTGGCCCGGGGTGCTCAGGCTGGGACCCCCTGGGGTTGGCAAGCCACCTGTCCAAAAAGCCCCGGGCTCGGGGAGCAAGCCCGTCTCAGTCTCTGACAGCCACCGCCCCGGACTGGCTTCCCCAGGCCCCGGCCTGTAAATAGAAGCTCACAACTGTACAGATTTGCAGAGATGCTGAGACCAGACCCTGGCAGTGCTGTCTAAGGGCTGTCGGCCCTGGCACCCCCTGGGTTCCCGCCCGGCAGCTCGGTGCGCCTGGCCCCGGTGTGGCGAATGCATGTAAATACTTTTTGTAGGCAGTGTGGCTCCAGAGAGCCCCCTGAAGACAGTGTCCCCTCCTGTGCGTCCTTTCTCCTGTACAGAGCCCCCCGAGAACCTGCCCTGGCCCCTCTCCCCATAACCTGTTTATTAACCACGCCTGTCCTGAGTTCATGGCCAAAACTTTACGTGGAGGGAAAAGACTGGAAAATGACCAAGGCACCTGCTGGGGGTGCTCATCTGTCCCAGAAGGAACTGTTGGGGTTTTTTGTTTGTTTCACTTTGTTTTTTGTTTATTTGTTTTTTTAACACTTCCCGTGCTGTGCCCATTTATAAGAGGAAATAAAATTAAGCTGAAATGATGTACTGTAGCCAGAGTGTGAGCTAAATACAGAGGTCATGGAGGGAGAGGTGCCCACAGTCCCCCCTGGAGCTTGGCCACCTTGGGCTTTAACAGGAATCCAGAATCAAGCAAGGAGAACGGACCAGCAGCCCCTTGTGGGGACCATTATGGTAAACCCGCCATTGTGAGCCTGTCTGGGAAGCCCCGGAGGCAGGCTGGGGTGGGGCTGGGGAGGGGGGGCTGTGGGGGCTGTGGGGGCGCTGGTGGCCCTGTGGTCTACCCCCAGGGGGAGGACTGGTTTCAGGCCACACAGTGAATCTTGGGACCACAGGATATTGGAGTCTGGCCGGTGAGTGGGATGGCTCTGGGATCTGACCGGCCTGGTTTTAGGCCCTGGAGACAATTCCTCGCCCTGACTATGGAGAAGCTACTTGGCCTCTCTGGGCCTCAGCTTTCCTACCTGTAAAGTGGGACGGTAATGAACAACATCCCCTAGATGGAGGGTAGTAAGGGTTACAGGAGGAAGGACATGCAGCGCAGGGCTGGGCACGGCCAGCCTCGGCTCACGGGGTCTTGGGTGATGGCGGGGACAGGGTTCTGTGCCCGCAACCACAGACCGACTCCTGGGATCGCAGGGACGGGCAGCCGGGAGCCCTTCCGAGCCAGCCCTGGGCCCCTTGGGATAAGTCCCTTCCCCAGGGGCTCTGTGGGCTGTCCCTGCCCTGCGTGCACTCCTCTTGTGGCAGGGACTTGATGTGCCTGGGGACCAGTGGGTCGCTCTTCCCGATGGGAAGTCTTTTCGTGTTGTCTCCCTCCTGGGTTTCCCTCCCTCGGTCCTCCTCCTCTGGGTGCGCGTGGGGCTCGGAGCCATTGCCATGGGCCAGCCCTTCAGCCTGAGTGTCTCCATCACAGACTCCCCTCCTCTGAGGGCGGCCTCTCCTGTCCCACAAGTACTTTTTCTAGAAATTTAGCCTGGAAATGGGGCACTCACACAGGGTCCCGATGGTTCTGTGGTGGGTCGGGGTCTAAGGCCCCTGGGTTTGGTACAAGATCCTCCCCCTCCCCCTTTCCCTCCCTCCACCTTCTTGAGTGCCCACCCAGTGTCAGGCCCTGTGCTTGGGGCTGGATGACGAGAAGTCACCAAGAGAGCCCAGTGCCTGCCCTCGGAGCACTCACAGTCGGTCGGAGAGGTGGCAATAGCCAGAGCGTCATGGCTATGTGGTGAGCTGGTCAGCCACTGCCTTCAGCCCCTCACTGCCGGGCAGTTCAGGGATGGAGCGCTGAGGTCTGGGGCCTCCCAGTAGGACTCCAGGCAACCTGCCCCCCAAGAGTCACAGTGTGCACAGCTGGAAACTGGGGTGAAGGGGCCAGCTCTGCCACCTTGGGGGCCTCATGGAGGACTGGGCCCTCCTTAGGAACCTGCTGTGATGTGAGGGGTGGGCTTGCTGCCATTCAGGTCCCGCTTCTCAACATGACCCCTCATCCAAGAAGCTTTTGGAAGGTAGTTCCACCCTCCTCTGAGTTCCTGGGAAGAGCGTGCTCTTGGAGTCCGGTGGACCCAGCTGTGTGAGCTTGGGCTCCACGTCCCACCTTTCTGAGCCTCAGTTCCCTCACATGCCAACGTGGGCAATAAGGTGGATATTCGGGGGCTGTCGTGAGGATTAAATGAGATAATATGTTGTAGCAACCAGTGATGCTTGGCCTGTGTAACAGCCAACAGTTGAACTGAAATCCCCCTCTTTGCAGCGTCTGTCTTTCCTCAGACAAACCCGTGTTCAAATCCCAGCTCTGCCACCAACTGGCTCCACGACTGCAGGTGAATCATCGCAACTCCCGGTGCTCAGTCCCTGCACCTGTAAGACGGGAACAATAGTGGCGCCTGCCTCACACGCACAGTGCTTCGAACGGTGCCGGGCCTCGAGTAGGAACTGTGTCACTTCGGGCCATTATCATGGGGGTGGTGCTACCATTGTCACCATTATTTGCAGGGCCTGGCATTGTCCACGTTGAGTGAGTAAATAACACTGGGTCTGAGCAGACATAAAAGTATGGTGTCAGCCCTGGTAGGAACTCTGACTTAGGCTTGCTTGAGCTGAGGCTGGGCCTGGAAACCGTGCATTTGGGCTGCAGGGCTGGGCTGGGCACTGCTGCCAGGGAGAGCATTTCCCTCTGGACCCCTGGGCCCGAGGGATGAGCAGCAAAACAGAGGGAGAAGGAGGAAGAATAGCTGATTGTTTCCTGTAGAGGTCACAGCCGCCTGCCGGAGCTGTCCCGAGAACAGAGCAGAGCGTGCTCAGCCTCCGGGGACCGCCCACTCTCTCCGCCGGCCTGTGGTGGGGGGTGGGGCAGACCACGGGTCCAGGTTGACCCCCACCAGAGCTGTGTGCCTTGTTCAAGGGCAGCAAGGACGGAGGCAGGGCCGCAAAAGCCGTGTGGTGAGGCGCCCACTGTGCCAGGCGCCCCTGGGGGCTCTTCTCATGTTAGAGTTTCCTTTTAGCCTCATGCAGACTTGGGTTTTTCGAAAGCGAAGAAACCAAGGCTCAGAGAGCAGAGATGTGAGGCCGTGAAGCTGTGAAATGGGAGCAGTGGGATTCGAACCTGGGTCTTTGCCTGAAGTCAAAGTTCTTTTAGTTCCATCATGCCATTTCCTCCCTCTACTGTTAGCAAGCTGTGTGAGCGTGGGCAGGTTCCTAAGCTTCTCTGGACCTCACTTACACCATCAGAAAACAGCAGCAACAGGGCGCTGACAGGCTGAAAAGGTGTATCCACACAGGACCTCTGTGGGTACCTTCCACATCAGTGTGCATTCCCAGGCACCGTGTCATTTAGTCCTCGGAGAGAATGATCCCCCCGTTTCACAGACAAAAACACGGACCCTGTGTGCAAACTCCACCTGATGGACACTTCCATAGGACGGACAGCCCCGTTTCTTCAAGTAGTAAATTGCGAGGAAGCGAAAAAAGAGAAATGGAGAGGGACTTTACAGATACGCTTAAAAGGCACATCAGCTAATCAGTGTGCTAATTATGGGAGAAGCGGAAACTTAATGTTGAGTGCATATTTCTGACAAAGGGACCATTGTTAATGTTTCTGAGCTGTCATAAAGGCCCTGAAGGCACAGCCTTTAAAAAGGGTCCTTATCTTTGTACCAACTGCAGTCTTTGCGGATGAAGCGACAGCGTGTCTGGGGTTGGCTTACAAATGGCCCCGGAGGAGTGGGTGGGAGAACAAGAAATAAGGTGGGAGTTGAGCTCATCATTGCAGAAGCTGAGTAATGGGCACGTAAGGATTCGTTACATTATTCTCTCCACCGAAGTTAAATTTTAAATTCACCACATTAAAATGTTAAAAAACAAAAACAGCCCTGGCTGGTGTAGCTCATTGGATTGAGCACGGGCCTGTGAAGCAAAGCATCACTGGTTCGATTCCCAGTCAGGGCACATGCCTGGGTTGCAGGCCCGGTCCCCTCTGGGGGACACATGAGAGGCAACCACACACTGATGTTTCTCTCCCTCTCTTTCCCTTACTGTATCTTGAAAAAAAAATAAATTAATAAAATAATTTTTTTAAAAAAGCAATCTCTTTTTTCAGTTAAAAACAAAAACAAAAACAAAAAACTACAAAGGAAATTGATCCCCAGAGGGGCACGGGGATGCCAGGAGCCGCCCTCCAGTAGACGCAGAGCTGGGGTTTCTGACTCCAAGCCTGGTCCCCTGCCCCCACACCACCCCCGCCGTGGCCTCCTGCAATGTCGTCTTTTCCCCGGCTTCATGTCAGCCCCTTCCAGACGGCCAGCTCTCTCACGCAGCCCACCCCCAGTTGCAAACACGGACTCTCCTGGGCGGCTCTGAAGGAGGAATGCGTGTGAAATGGTGCGCAGGGACATGGCACCAGCTGCTGTCCGCCCCAGAGGCGTTCGTCTCCTGCCAGAGGGAGTGCCAGACACGGCCCCGCCCCCGCAGGCTGCAGGTCACAGCTCCCAGGGCACATCCCAGGGACTTCTTGGTCCTGCTTACTGTTCGCAGCAGAACTGGGAGGTGGGATGGTGGGGGGTGCCTCTTCTGACTTTGTAGGACATGGGATTCGGTCATTTCCCCCCATTTTCAAGCCTCTGGCCAAGTCCAGACCTTTATCGTACCTTGCTGGAGATACTGAAGTAGACTTCCAGCCTCCAGAACCACTGTGCTAGGTGAGAAAGTAAATTTCCTGTTTAAGCCAGTAAACCCAGTTGTATTTGGTTATGAGAATCCAAGCTGACTGATGCACTTAAGTTTTACAAAACCCATGAGAGGTAGTAGGCACTCTTGTTACTCTTGTTGTTTACAGATGGGGAAACTGAGGCATAGAGATTCTGAGGAGACTGAAGGTTTGAGCGAGAAAACTGTACAGTTGCAAGATGGAGGCGTGGGTAGGTACACTGTGCCTCCTCACACAACAAAAAGAAGGACAACAACAAATTTAAAAACAAAATACAACCAGAACTGCCATAAAATTGAACTGTATGGAAGTCCAACAGCCAAGGAGCTAAAGAAGAAACATTCACTCAGACTGGCAGGAGGAGTGGAGACGGGCAGCCGGGGCAGAGAGGACTTGTGGCAAGGCGGCAGACAGGGTGGTCCCACGATTGCATAAACTGGGAGGAACAACTGGGGAGCAAGACAGACCTCACAACTCAGGGTTCCAGCACAGGAAACTAAAGCCTCAAAACCTCCGAGTGTAAAAACCTATGGGGGTTGCTTTGGCAGGTGAAACTCCCAGCCTTGTGGGAGAGTTCATTGGAGAGACCCACAGGGTCTTAAAATGTACACAAACCCACCCACCCAGGAATCAGCACCAGAAGGGCCCAATTTGCTTGTGGGTAGCGGGGGAAGTGACTGAGAGCTGGGGAGAGCTGAGCAAGCAGCATTGTTCTCTCTCGGGCTCTTTCCCCCACATACAGGGCCACAACACAGGCACGTGGGTTGCCCCACCTTGGAGAATACCTGTGTCTCTGCCCCTTACTCCATAACAGGCAAGTAGAAAGAAAAAAATGTAGCCCAAATGAAAGAACAGATCAAAGCTCCCAAAATAGAACTAAATGATAAAGAGACAGCCAACCTATCAGATGCAGAATTCAAAACACTGGTGATCAGGATGCTCACAGAAATGGTTCAATATGGTCGCAAAACAGGAAAAAATGAAGACTATGCAAAGTGAAATAAAGCAAAATATAGAGGGCACCAACAGTGAAAGGAAGGAAACTGGGACTCAGACCAACAATTTGGAGCAGAAGGAAGAAATAAACATTCAGCCAGAACGGAATGTAGAAACAAGAATTCAAAAAAAATGAGGAGAGGCTTAGGAACCTCTGGGACAACTTTAAATGTTCCAACATCCAAATCATAGGGGTGCCAGAAGGAGAAGAGGAAGAGCAAGAAATCGAAAGCTTGTCTGAAAACATAATGAAGGAGAACTTCCCCAGTCTGGCAAAGGAAATAGACTTCCAGGAAGTCCAGGAAGCTCAGAGAGTCCCAAAGAAGTTGGACCCTAGGGAGCACACACCAAGGCACATCATAATTAAATTACCCAAGATTATTATTATTATTTACATATTTATTTATTTTTAGACAGAGGGGAAGGGGGAGAAAGAGAGGGAGAGAAGCATCAGCGTGTGGTTGCCTCTCACACGCCCTCTGCTGCGGGCCTGGCCTTCAGCCCAGGCCTGTGCCCTGGCTGGGAATCGAACGGACGATGCTTTGGTTTGCAGGCTGGCACTCAGTCCGCTGAGTCACACCAGCCAGGGCTTATTCTAGTTTCTTAATCACCCGCCCAATATTGATAGATGCCTACTGAGTGCTAGCCACTGCGCTAGGTGCCAGGGATATGGAACGAAAAGACGCACAGTCCTGGCCCTCAGGGGACACGCAGGCTGGGGTGGGGAGACAGACCTGGCGTCAGGTCCCCGGGACACCACCACTCATGACGCGGGAGGCTCGCGGCTGAGCCTCGCAGCCGCGCCAGCTCCATCAGGGGCTGTTTTAGTTCATCCTGCTCCCACAACCACTGGCACGTGGTCTCCATAACAATGATCTCTCCTCCCAGAGACAAGGCAGACAGATTTCTAGAGTGAAAAACCGACATAAAAAGCACAGCCCTGACTTTATTTTTAGGTTTCTAAGTAAATCCGAAGCTGTGAGATGTATTAACTGGCATGGTGGGTAACCAGCCCCAGTTCCTAGAAGGCCCCTGCACTTCTGGTAACCGCCTCCGCTGTCTCACCGCCCAGCCATGGCTGCGTGGAGCTGACTTCTGCCCGGAGGAGGGGCGCACCGAAGTCAGAGCTCCGTGGCGCCAGGCCATACAGGTGTGGAGTACAGCGAGAGAGCAACGAACTTCAGGGCTTCCAGGAAGAGGACATGTTTAACTTGAGTTTTGGAAGGTATGTAGGAGTTCTTTGTGGGAAAAAAAAAAAAAGAAGAAAGGCGTTCCTTAAACAAGGGGGAAAGAGTGAGAAAAGCACCGCAGGATGGGGAGGGGGGGAAGTCAGGTGGGGCAGGAGTGTTGGGGTCCCCGGGGCTGGCGAGCGCAGGGGAGTGCCCGGGCCTTTGCATGGCAGCCTGAGGGTTCAGTATCAGCAGCGAGGGGGCGGAGCTTTTCCGAGAGGGGTGTGGTCAGACGTGTGGTTTGTAAACTCGGCTCCGGTAGCCTGCAGGGAGGGAGGCGAGAGCCTGTGGCAGGGCAATGGATTTCCCAGACTGGGAGTACCTTGGGGGCAGGGACAGTCAAGTCGTTCCCTCTCCGGTGTCTCCCCTAGCATCTCGCAGGGGCGGGGCATGCAGCCAGTGGTATTCAAGAAAAGCCTGCTGTGTGACATTCATGCATGCCTCAGGACACGTGTGCACGCATGTGGACTTCAGGAGCACCCCAAGCAGGCCTCTCCCTCCCCCACCGGACTGTCCATGGTATAGGGAACGCTGAGGCTGCAAACCCGTGGGCTTCCTGGCGGCAGCTTGGTGTGTGCCCGTGTTTATAGAATGGGCGGGGGAGGGGACACAGCGTTTGTTTGGGGATCGAGGCAGGGTCCCAGCTGCTGGGGCTTCAGAAGGGCTGCCCAGGCGCTTGCGATGTTCGGAAGGCAGGCTTTCTCTCCACCTGGGCAAGCCTCACTGCGTGGGTCTGAAGCAGGGAAGGAAGCCAGACAGAGAGAGTGGCCCCACAGTGGGGAGTGGTTTTGAATGTCATGGCTGAGGGACAAGATCTATAGAAAGAGAGTGACGAGGTCACATTTGTGCTCCGGAAAGATCACTCCGAGGGCAGCAGGGAGGATGGACTGGAGAGGAAGAGAGACTCTGGACTCCAAGTCCCACATTAGTACCCAATGGCCTGCGACAGGGCTGTTGGGGAAGGAGGACACAGAGAGGGTGAGTGAGAGTCACCAGGCAGGTCTTCCTGGAGGAGGCGGGGCTTGAGCTGGTCCTTGACTCACAGAGGGAGAGGGTTTGCCAATCAGGGCAACAGCACAAGCAAAGGAAGAGAGGTTCGAATGAGCAGAGGCTAAGGACAAGCGACAATGCCTGCCTCTCTGTGCCCTGTCCTACACACCTCCTTGCTGGGGCCCCTCTGGGAAGGAGGGGCCTGCTCTGGGACGGAACTCAGCTGCATGCCTGGGTGTCCCTGGCTGTGGCTGAGGGACGGGTGGGCTGGGTGCCGCCTGGAAAGGTCCTTCCATTGTGTGTGAGGCCAGGCTGGGGCTGCGGAGGCGGGTCCATGAGCCCTTTGTTTGCAAGTCACCCACAAGCACTCCGATATGGCCGTGGGCTCGGGGCTCTGTCGTGCGGACAGGTTGTTCTGCCTCGGCCTCCTGACGTCACAGCTGAGGGCAGGGTGGGGTCTGGGGGTAGACGCTGGTGGCCTTCGAGGCTGACTGAGGGCTGAAAAATTGCCTTTTGCCCTTGAAGCTCAACAAATCCTCACTCCATGAAAACCTTCAACAACATGATCCACAAGCTGATGGATGGAACCTTCCAGCACCCGAGAATCCCAGAATAATGTAATCTTTTTAGGATCATGAAATCTTTCATAACAGACCCTGTGGAAATCATAGGATCCTATAGGATAGCAGAATCTTGAAAATCATACATTTTAATGCCCTCCTTTTGAGGTGTGGCGAAGAGAACATGAAATATCCCATGGTAAGCACACAGAACAGTCCTGGAATGTTGTAAAAGCTCCCCAAGTGTCAGTTGGTGTCTCTGTTTTGAGGAAACTCAGGCCCAGAGAGGCAATGTGACTTGCCCAGGGACACACAGCTGGGAAGCACAGAGGAGCCTCGGCCTGGCCTGGAGGGAACCCCAGGTGGGCGGAGGCCCTCAGATGCTGAACCCCCTGTGGCTAAACCAGTTGGTTCTGGGTCTGAAACTTCCCAGCAAGGGGCTCATTGGTGGGGGTGGGGGTGGGGGCAGGAGGTATGGAAGAGCTGCCCAGGACCCCGGGCCTTGGAGCCAGCCCTGGCTCTCCGCATCAATCCCTGTGTGATCTGGGGCAAGTCATTTACTCTCTTTGGGCTGCAGCTTCTCCATCGTTAAGAGAATAGTATTTCCCTCCCTGCTGCCCTTCCAGGGAGGGCGTGGCGGGCTCTGCCGTCAGACAGCCCCGGGAGCTCAGGTCGTGGTTGTGACCTCCTAGGCAAATGCTACCACCTCTCTGAGCCCACTGTCCCCTCAGCGCCCTGGGGAGGATGAGGACCCAGCCGCCCTCCCAGGTTGCATGCTGTGCAGGCTTCCTACTTGCAGGTCCCAACCCGGCGGCTGCTCGATGGGCCGGTGGTTCTGGGCAAGTCTTGTGACCAGCAGGCACCTCGTTTTCCGCAGCTGCAAACTGCAAACAGACAGCACAGGAACACCAGTTCGGGTAAAGAGGTGAATACAAGTGCAGCGCTTAGACCGGCGCCTGGCGGGTGGGAAGGGCTGAACGAGTGCTTATCACGGCTACAGCGCAAGGCTCCGTGGTTGTGACCAATTGTTATTCCTGGTCAGCGAAGAGCTGGGAGAGTGCTGCCCAGTTGTGTGTGTGGGTGTAAGTGTGTGAGTATGAGCGTGCGCACGTACGTGCCTGTGTGTGGGTGATGGTGCTTATTAAAAGCAGAGCCTGCCGCCCCAGAGTTGAGCTGTGTGCCGGGAATAGCTGCGGCTCCCAGCGGCCTCTCTGGGGACTGGAGTGTAATGAGTGTTTACGGACCCCCTGCCAGGCAGAGGAGAGCGGCGCGGAGGAGCCAGCTTCCAGCCAGGCAGCGCCCAGGAGCCCAGTGTTATTATATTAACAAGCATCAGGGTGATGATTACCCTTAACGAGATTATTCACCAGGCAGCCTTCCCCCTCCCTGGCCTTGTGCTTACGTGCTTACGGCAGGCAGGCAGGCAGGCAGACTGGCGTTCTCCTCTGTCCTTGGTCTCTGTCCTGGGGAAAGGGGAGAGGATCCCCTGGGGGCTGAGCCCACCACACCCTTGTCTCACTACCTCTCTCCGAGCCCCCAGGTTGGCACCCCACTTTGCAAACGGGAAAACTGAGGCTCAGTGAGGGCGGACTGGCGTCCTCTCACACCCCTCTGAGCCCGGACACGTGTTTTCATGGCTTCTCAGTACTGCCAGCAAACGTTTGCAGTAGAGTGGGCCCTGGACCGGCGCTGCTGTGCATGGATTCACTCTTTCAGCCTCACAACGACCCCACCAGGAAGGTGCTGTTGTGACCCGCCCTGCAGTGGGGAAGCTGAGCACAGAGGAGTGAGTGACTGACCGTCCATGTCGTGTCTTCTGCCCCCTCTCCTCCCACAGCCTGGATGGAGGTGTGGTTCCCAGATGCCACTTCTCCCCATGGCAGGCTGAGCTGAGGGTTCTGTGGCTGGGGGCTTGTAGAGTTTCCTGCTTGTCCCTTGTCCTCCACTGGCCCCTCAGGCAGGCCCACCTCTGGGCTCAGGCTCTTGGTGCCACCAGCCATGCAAGGCTGAGGCTGCCACCTACCTACACACTGATGCCACAGACGTTATTCCCACCCTCGTTGGCCCCAAACACTGACCCCTGTGGATACACTCCGAGAGGTCGGGTTTACTCCCTTTAACCGCCCTGGCCAGCTCCTCTGTGTCCAGCACTGTGCCAGGCCCTGGGGACACGTGATGAGAGAGACGGGCCGTTCTCATGACGTTTTTAGTCTCTGGACAAATCAGTGCAGGGTACATGATTTACTTCCGGGGGGACTAAGCACCCCAAAGGGCAGGAGAGAGGCCTGTGGGATGTGGAACGGGCCCACTACTGCAGGGGGGGGCTGCCCTTGACTTGGGGCTGCAGTGCTGTTGGAGCGGAGGGTGCGTCAGGAAGGACCTCTCCCAGGAAGTGACGTTTAAGAGGAGGCGCGGAGGCTGAGCGGGAGCTGGACAGTCACGGGGGCGCGAGAACATTTCCGGCAAAGTGACCTCTGCGGCAGCGAGACCCCCTTCGAGCCCTCGTCTGCCTGATCGGCCCAGCACCCAGCGTGCGAGTGCCTCCCAGGTTCAATCATCACTCGGTCCATAATCATTTATCAATTAAACGTTTCTGATTTGGATAGTCGCTTTCTCATTCATGCTTTATTCCCTCATTCTAAAGCCCCTGATGCCTGTCCCATTTCAGGCTTGGTGTTGGACTGGGGGACACAGAGTTGAATCAGTTGTTGTTTCTGCCCTGAGTCGCTCCCAAGCTAGCGTGGGTGGTGGACCTTACATACAATGCCATGTGATCCGTGGACGCTGGGACCCCTAATCCAGGCTGGGGCCAAGGTGGTCAGGGAGCTTCCCACAATGAAAGGTAGAAAAGGAGGGCCGGCAAAGGTGTGCAGCATGCACAGAGGTATGAAGACCCAGCACAAAGCTGGCTGTGAAGGGCCCTGAATGCCAGGCTGTCACCTAATATCCACTCTCCCACAGTAGGGAGACATGGCTGCTTGAAAGAAAGACTACATTTCCCAGCCTCCCTTGCATCTGGTGGGGCCACGTGATTAATATGGCCAATAGGATAGGAGCAGAAGTAGTGTAGGCAGTTTCAGCGTTATTTCCTTAAAGAGTAGTGGTGTGCCTTCTCCTCTACGTTTTACTCTTCCTACTGCCTGGAAGGTGAACAGGTCCCATCTTGGAACATGTGAACAAGGACAATGGCCCAGGAATTATCGAGCAGCAAGAGGGAAACAGCCTGTGTCCCTGATACCACGGAACAGCAGCCACTGGATGGTTTATGTGTGAAATGTGAGGGACAAATAAACTTCCCTCTAGTTTTAGTCAGTGTGGTTTGAGGTCTCTGCCTTAGGAATGAAGCCTGCACACTAGCTAACAGCTGGGCATAGAGAGATGGTAGAGGTCTGGGGTAGCGGAGGGACCTTGTCAGACCTGTGTTTGGGAAGGTGTGTCTGGTAGCCGAGTGCAGGGCCGGGTGGGAGGGAGAGAGACAGAGGCAGGAGGACCAGTGAGGTGGTGGGTGTCTCGGGCTGGGGCAGCGATCGCCTGGCTGGGCCCAGAGCAGGCCTGCTCTGCAGGTCCCTGCTGACAGAGGGCAGGCCTGGAAATCAGCCGCGTGGAGTCTGGCCTTCGTGGGCTGCCCTGCAGCCCTGGGACAGCTGCTCTGGGGAGGGTCGCCAATGCAGGCCTGAGGGCGGGGGGTGGGGGGGCAGAGGGCTTGGGCAGGAGTAAGAGGTGGGTGGGGAGTGTCTACTGGGAGAGGGTGCCTGGGTAGGAGATGGTGGTGGGGCAAGGACAGATGGGAGAAAGGCTTGGGGTGGGGGGTGCTGTGCCAGTCAGGTCTCTTCCAGTTGCAGGAAGCAGAGACCCAACCAGAGCCGGGACTTCACTAGCTCTCAGCTCAGGGAGGGCACAGCTGGCTTGGAGACTTGAACAAAGGCGTCGGGGCCATCAACCCCTCCACGCCGCCTCTCTCTGTTGAGCTCAGTCTCTCCCATTCCAGACAGCCTTTCTCCATGCTGGGGGCTGGAGGTGGACACAGCCCCAGGCAGCTTGGGGTCACATCCTTTCAGCTCCCCTGAGAACCCGTTTCTTCCGGCAGCCACACGTAAGTCCCAGGGGAAGACCTGGCTGGGGTCGCCCGCCCACCCCTGGCCAGTCACTGTGGTCAGGGGGCTGGGTGCTATGTTCGCCAGGCCTGGATCCCTTGTGCAGCCTGGGGCCGAGGGGCTGGCGTCCTGGGGCTGTACCACCCACAGGGAGGAGGGGAGAGGCAATTCCCCTAAGGGAGGAAGCATTTTTCTGTCACCTGGAGGCTAGGGGCAGCGTTTCTGGGTGGACAACGGCAGTCGAGAGCAACTGCAGGTGCGGAGAGGGGGCACATGGGGGGATTTGACACAATGACTGGGGGCGGGGACGGAGGGGCTGACAGGATGTTTGAGATAACAATCTTCCTGTGCCTTTCCCCCAGTGGTGAGAGGTGAGCACAGGAGAAATGCACCCTCAGGCTCCCTTTTCCTGTCTCTGGGCTCCCGTGACGTCCAGAATTGTTGGGAAGAGCACCTCGAACCCGGGCCGGGGAGCACCAATGGGCTGAGAAATGCCAGGCTACCCTTTCCAGAGCACACTCTGCCGCTTCCTCTCGGAAGCCCTTCTTGGCCTCTCCCTGGCCTGGCCTGGCGGAGCTGGTGGCCCCTCCCTGGGCCCCGGGTTCCTGCTGTCGGCCTCTGTCTGCGCCCGGCTCACCTATTGCTCCAGCGAGCGACCCACATATCTTTAGGCTGTGAGCCTTTTGAAAGGCTCTGCCCCACGTTTCGGTCCTGCCAGCTCTTGGGTGTCTGCATGTGTCTCTGTATATGTCTCCGCATGAAGATATGTTTGTGTGTGTGTGCATGCGTGTGTGTGGTTATAAGTGTGTGTCTATGCATGTATGTTCACCTGTATATGTAAGACTGGAAGTGTTGCATGTTGTGTGGAGATTCAATAGGTAGCTTTTGACACACTGCGACTGTGTGTGCAGGATGGTCTGGGGGCCACTCCCCTCTGGGGCCTGGTGACCTGCAGGTATGTGTCAGGATGGGCGGGGTAGGACCAAATGGCAGCTGGACTACAATCCATCATGGCGGCCGAAACAAACATGGCATCTGAACTACAACCTGGAAGAGACGGCTGACGTCAAACCAGGGCACGAGGGGAACCACCAATAATATGCTGCCGCTTTGTTCAGAGGGGACCAATCCCCAGCCCCCACGAAGAGGGCCGACTCAAATAACCCCACCCAGGGCGCCCCGCCCCCCCCCCCAACCTGCCCGCAGTATTCCCTGCGGGGCTGGGCTTTTCTTGGCCTCCGCTGTGCGGACAGGGAGGGGGGAGAGGGAAATGTCACCCAGGTGCACAAACCCCAATAAATCTCTATGCTGCCTAATTTTGTGGCTGATTAGCATTTATTCCTCGGCAGAGTCTAAGAAAACCTTTCATTGTGCACACAAACACACACACAGACCCGCACAGAGGAATAGATACACGCAGACACAGACACACAGTTGCACACACATCCATAGATATACACAAACAGACACGATAGTTACATGCGCTCGCACACACCCAGAGGCCTGTCTGGAGCCCTTCAGCGGCCCTGCCTGGGGCTACCCCTGCACGGGCTACCCTCCGGAAGGAAGCCGAGAGCCCCGCCTGGGGCAGGCTGGCTGGAATGGGTTCCCGGGGCTTCCCCTCCCCAGACGGGGATGTTTTCCTGTGCCCAAGCGGTGGCTGGCAGCCAACCCCATCCTGTGTCTTCCATTTCCACCCATGCGGCCACGCCTCTGACAGCAGGACAGCAGGTCAGCCCCGCAGGGCAATGGTTCTGGAAAATGCAGAGGCAATGGGGCCTTGGAAGAGGACTTCTCACCCAGCTGTCTTCCTTTTCAGGAAACACACCTCGAGCACCACCAGCTTCTGGTACAGCATCCTAGAACCACTGTGACCTGTATTTATATTATTTTCTCTGAAGGGTCAGAGTTCCAACTCAGGCCGTGGGGCATACCCACAGAGGCGGAGGAGGGGCTCATTATTTATTAGGTGGATCTGGATGTCCTACAAGAGGTTTATTCACCGCTGCGTCCTCAGTTTAGCTCAGTGCCCGGCACATAGTAGATGCTCAATAAGTATATGTGGAATGAATTAAGGAAGGAGGCTATTATTAGCTCCATCTTATAGACTGGAAGTTGAAGTTCAGAGGGGCAATTTGGCCAAGGTTGCACAGCAACCGAGAAGCAGAGACAGGGTTTGAACCCAGAAACTGCCCGAGTATCAAGGCCCTGCTTGTCCCGCAGTACATGCAGGTTTACTCCAACTGAGCCGAGTGGACTCTGAGCTCGTGGCCTGGGGCCCTGGCGTCCTCCATGCACATTTTCACCGCTGGTTCCCAGTCAGCCTCCTTGTCCGGACAATGGGTCTGACAAGGTATCAGGTGTGAAGGCAGAAAATTGATTCATAAGTAATGTAACTATTTTAAAAAAATCAGCATCCTGGATTTATGTTTTGAGCCCTCATTTCAATGTGTGTAGCAAAAATGTATACTCAGTAATTTGGGGCCTCTTACCTGGGGGTTGCATCTGGGTTGGGGAGAGAGGGCAGGGCAGGAGCTGGGGCTGGGACCCGCCCTCTGGGCTGTCATCACCACACCCGGGCTCCACTGAGGTGCTCTCCCTCCTGCCTGGCCTCTGGGACCAGCCTTTGAATGTCACAGCTACGCTGCCCCTGTGCCCATCCCTGAGCCGTTCGGCTCTGACTCTCTCTTGTCCCCTTCTGGGTGCAGAAGGACTGTCCTGGCCCTGGGTATGTGCCTCACCTCCAGCTCCAGCACGGACTTAGCAAGTCTTTTAACCTGAGGTTTTCTTCTCTGTAAAGTAGAGATAATAAAGCACCTGCTTCCTAGGGTTGCTTATCAGGGTGAACATGTCAGTCCACACAGGATGCTCAAAACAGCACCTGGCACGTCGTAACTGCTCAGTAAATGTCATTTTAGCTATTTCTGTTACCTGTCCCATCCCTGGTGGGGGAGCATGGCTCAGGGCAGAAATGGGGGCAGGGCCCCTTGTCTCAGGTCACCTCCACGCCTGCCCCTTCTCCTGACTTCTGAAGACTGACAGGTTGGGGACTGTCCTGGTGCCGGGGCAGCGCGTGTGTGTGTGTATGTGTGTGTATGTGTGTGTGTGTGTTTGGGGAGTGGTTTGTGCACACACAGGGGTGGAGGGGCCACATGCTGGGAACATCGGCCCACGTGCCCTTCCTCTGCAGCTGGCTGGTGATGGCTCTTTTTCTGGGAGTGGCCTCCTGGCTCTCTCTGCTACCCTGCCCAGGCTGCACTGCTGGAGGGAGGGTCTCTCCAGTACTAGCCCGAGCCTGTTCTGTACCCTCCTGGGTGCCCGAGCACCCACCAGATCCTACCCTGATGCCTTCGTTTGGCCTTCAGGGTTGTCCACCATGACCACCAGGCCCAAACTGACCTCCTGCTGTTCATTGCTCAGTGTCCCTCCTGTGGCTCCGCTTGCTACGTCCTTCCAGACCCCACACCTTTGCTCATGCTGGCTCCCCACATGGACAGTCCTGTCCTCCAGCTGCACTGGTTAAAAGGCAGCCTCTTTTCAGGGGCCAGCTGCGTGGCTGGCCTTGGGCCCAAGGGGGCATCTGCAGCCAGGGCCGGGCTGGCTCAGCAGTGGAAGGGACAAGAACAGGGGTCCAGCAGGCCCCCTCCCTCCAGGAAGATGCTTAGGGAAACTTGCATCGGAGCTAAGAGGAGGACAAGGCCAGCAGATAGGTTGGCCAACAGGCTGCCGGTGGGGCCTGGGCACAGGCCTGCTGTCTGGGAAGTAGGAGAGCTGTACAGGTATGTGAGTTCGACTCAGTGGGTTCGAGTCCAGCCTTTTCTAGCTGGCGACCTCAGGCAAGTTGCTTAACCTCTCTGGACCTTTTTACTTCCTTTGGAAGAGAGGGGTAGGAGTAGCTGCTGCTCAGGGGACTGTCAGGAGGACAGAGTGCTGTGGGACTCGTCTCCTGTGTAGACTGTGCCGGGCACAGAGTGAGTGCCCAGTACACGTGGGCTCTGATTATGAGTGCGGCCTCTGGGGGTTTGACGGGCACAAGTCAGGGGGCCAGACCCACGGGTGCTGGGCACCAGGCAGACAGGCAGGGCTGCGGCTGGGTGCTGGGGTAGAGACGCGAAGTGAGAACAGGAGCGCATGCTACGTGAGGTCAGTCAGTGAGTCAGGGTCGGGCCTTTTGTACGAACTGCTACACGTCCCCACAACCCAGGAATGTGAGCATGAGCTCACGGCCCTTGTCGTGGATTGTGCACCGCCCCCCTGCAAAGACATGTTCAAGCCCTAACCCCGCTAACTGTGAATGTGACCATGTTTAGAAATAAGGTCTTTGCAGAGGTAGTCATGTCCCAGTGAGGCCGTGATAGACGAGGGCAGGCCCGAACCCAAGGCCCGGAGTCCTTAGGGAAAGCGGGAAGTTTGGACGCACACACACAGGGGAAGGGGGCCCTGGCGGGGTGGGGGCCGGGACTGGAGTGAAGCTGCCGCAGCCACGAGGCAGCCCGGAGTGCCCGGCAGCGCTGGCACCCACCAGTGGCCCGGGGAGAGGTGTGAAATGGGTTCTCCTCCTGAGCCCCCAAGAAGGAACCAGCCCTCTGACACCTTGATTTCAGATCGGAGCCTCCAGAACTGTACTAGAGAAAGCAGCTGCCACTTTAAGTTCCCGAGTTTGCAGTACTTTGTTTGCAGCAGCCCCAGGACACTGATGCGGCCCATTGCACAGATGAAGAAATGGGCACTCTCAGAGGTTAGGTCACTAGGCCAAGGCCAGTGCTTGAACCTGGGGCGCTTTGCTCCCTAGCCCCTGCCCCTAGCCAGTGGCAAGCCTGTTTTGCACTCACGTGTGCCCAGGCTCCACAGCATGGGCCTCTGTGTGTCCAGAGACCGGGAGCAGCTGGATGTGTGCGTGCTGAAGTCAATGGGGTCCAGTGGGAGACCCCGGGCTTTGTGCCCTGGGGAACTGGCCTGGGGGGTGGCAGTGGCCGGAGAGTCACATCATAGGGTGTCAGGCACTGTTCAGTCAGGGTCTATGCTCTTGCAGTGTCCAGGGGGCGTCCATCTGGTGCTCAGGACTGTGGATGGAGCCGGGCCTGTTTTTAGAAAATTCAGACTCTAATGCCAGCCTGACTCCCTAGCAGCCCCATGACCTTGGCCAAGTGACCTCTGCTCCCTCTGCCACAGTTTCCTCATCTGGAAGATCGGCCAGAGACTCTGGCGGGTGGGTAGGGCAGAACTGGAGACAAAGGGCCTTTGTTGCTGGTCCTGGGGCCGGACTGACGCAGGGAAGGCTGCCCTGGGACAGTTTAGGACAGGGTGACCTTGGATTCCCTCTGGGAAACAGGAAGTCCATGCCGCCCAGGTCACCGCCCTAGCCACAGGAAACCAGCCGACCCCCCCACCCCCCCCCAACCCGGACTGTGTCCCAGCCCAGGAAGGGATTTGCTGTTTTGTCAACAGCCCGGCCAGCTTCTGAGAGCAATGCTCAGAGCTACTGGGGGGTGGGGGGAGGGGGGCAAGTCAGCGTTTGCTCCCTCATTATGTAGAACCGCTGCTGAGGCCCAAGGGGAAGGGACGGGCCCCAGGTCGCACAGTGCCCAGAGAGGGGCCCAGGGAGAGCTCCCCACCTGTGACTGTCAGCAGCAGCAGCGGCAGCAGCAGCGGGAGTGGCAACAGCGGCAACAGTAACAGGCATCGGTCTCTCTGCCTTTGTGTCAGGCTCACCTGCGTACCTTACACGTAACAGCTTCTTCAGCCCTCGCAATGCTTTGGGGTAGACACCACGATTACCCCATTTTACAGATGAAGAAACTGAGGCACAGCGTTGTCAGCTGTGCTGCCCCAGGTCCCACAGCTGGTGGGGAGTGAGTCTGGCCCAGTTTCTCCTGTTTTGAAATGGGGAAACTGGGGCCGGAGTGGCGAAGGGAGCTCCAGGCCTCCTGTGGCTGGCGCGGTGAGCTGTCTCCTGTCCTCTTCTTCGTCTTTTCTCCCAAGAGTCCTTGGAAGCTCTCTCCAAGGACTCTTTCTCTCTCCCACACCCAGGCAGCCCGTGGCACAGATCAAAGACTCTTCCTTCATGGTGGCAGTGTGCCCAGATCAAAGAACCAAAACTATTTTTCCTACTCTCTCTAGTATATTGAGGTGCCACATGACATGTTCTGGCCCAGGGAATCTAAGCGGATTCCCTGTGTGTGTGGGGGGGGGCGGGGGGAGGGAATTCCAGGAGAGTCTTTAAAGAGAGATCATCCAACTGGTATGGGCTTTTAGCTTTTTACCCGTCCCTTTCTTTCTGCCCAGAGTACAGACCAGATGCCGGAGCGGGAGCATCCGTTTTGTAATCTTGAGGCCATAAGTCTGAGGCTGAAGCCACATGCTGAGGACAGCTGAGCTGAGAGAGGGAAGGGGCACAGTGACATCGGTGTCCCTTTCTCGGCCTGGGTCTGCCTTCTCCTGGACTTCTCGTTCGATGAGAACAAAAACATCTGTCTTTGATTTAAGCCCCAGTTCAGTTTCTTTTTTCCTTTTAATTTTGCTACTTGCAGCTACTCTCATCTTACTTGTGTCTACATTCTCTGAGTCTTAAATTCTAATCAAGCTGCTTTTGGAAGGACAGTGAGGAAATACCTAGTTCAGTGATTTTCAAATTCTGTGTTGCATCTGTGCTTTGGGGGCTCTGCAAAACCACTGAACATCTTCTATGTAAATATGAATATTTCCTGGCTGGCGTAGCTCAGTGGATTGAGCGTGGGCTGCAAGCCAAAGGGTTGCAGGTTCAATTCCCAGTCAGGGCACATGCCTAGGTTGCGGGCCAGATCCCTAGTGGGGGCCACACAAGAGGCAACCACACATTGATGTTTCTCTCGCTTTCTCCCTCCCTTCCCCTGTTTAAAAATAAATCCATAAAATCTTTAAAAAATAAAAAATAAAATAAAAATAAAAAATAGAATCTTTAAAAAAAGGAAAAAATATGAATATTTATGGGAGAGCCCCATCTCTTTGCTTAAAAGGACCAACACTGTTTCTCCACAGCTCAAATCTGTCGAAAAGCCACCCTCTTGCCAAACTTTTTTACATAAAGGCGGGAAAACAGACAACGGGCAGGAGTGGGAGTAAAGGGGCCCCACAGCACCTTGCATGGAGGGGGCGGCTGGCAGGGAGGGACGATTCCCTCCCAAGTGGCAACTGTCCCCACTTACTGCAAACGAGCCTCTTGCACCTGGAGAGACGAATGCGCTGTGACTGCGAAGGAAAACGGGGCAGTGATGTCACCCACGGGAGCAGTGTGATGTGACATGAGGAGTCCCCGCCAATGCGTTCTAGACGGACCCTGGGCCGGGGACGGGATGCGTGGGTGAGTGAGACAGACGCGGCCTCTGCTGCAACAAGTGGCGGAAAAATGTTCAGGCACAGGACGCCCAGGAGATGAAAGTCTCCGGCAGCCCCTTCCCCCATGGAGTCGTCTGGTGGGAAGGATCTTTGGCGGAGCCTCGGGACCTGGTTCCCTGGGCCTGCCCTGCCCTGGCCTTGCTGTGTGGCCTGAGGCAGCGCCTGCCCTCTCTGGTCTCCGGGGGTCAGAGGGAAGCTCTTTCCAAGGACTCTTTCTCTCTCCCACACCCAGGCAGCCCGTGGCACAGGAATGATCCCATTTTTTAGTGCACCTGTGTGTTTCTTAACCGCTTTCATGTGTCTCTTTTCCTTTCAGCCAGCGGCACCCAGGGTCTTCGAGAGGAATAGGATCAGGGGTCGGGAATACAAAAGGGAAGGCTTGATGTTCAGCTTTTGACTGAATGGGATCCTGCAGTCCTCAGACAGATAATGGCCTTGAAAGCCAGGCTTTGTTGAGAGGGGGAAGGCTTTCTAAGTCCTCTTTGCACATCAAGAGCCCAGCCTGGCTGCCTCTGAGATCACAAGAGGAACGTGATCTCAGAGGGCGGGGGAGATGAAGAGAGGGAAGCTCCTGCCAGGTGGGGAGAGGAAGTGGGGGTCTGCCATGGCGGGGATTCTGCTGAGGCGGGACCAGGGTGAGGATGCGGCCTGGGTCCCAAGGACAGACCCGGGAGCCTGCCCTCCTGGGCATCAGCCTACAGTGGGGATGAGGCCAGACCACAGATACTAGGCCCTCAGTGTTGATGGTCCACTTACCAATGTGGGGAAGTAGGTGAGATGGGGAGGCACGACATTGGTGGGAGGGGGCTGACCTAGCATTGCTGGTCCCCTAGAGCCTGTGCGGGGTGACTGGGAGGTCCAGTATTCCAGCTCCCAGGATCAAGAGGCCCCTGTGACCAGTGACAGTGGGGGAACCCCTGGGCCACTGCAGTGGAGGTGGGGCCAGTCCCATCACCAGCGGGGACAGGGTGGACTGTGGCCAGTGCCTGGAGAAACAGGAAGAGACACCTTGCATGGTGCCAGTGTGGACCAGGTGAGCCACACACAGATGTGGAGACCTCACCCCTGCTCCCAGGAAGCGTGGCCAGCTTCCTCCACCTGCATCGCTCTTGGCTGCCATGTTTGGAGGGGAAGAGGAGTAGGGGAAGCCCTGAGCATTCACCCCAAGGCAACCGAACTCCAGAGACACCATATGACACTGGAGGGGGACAAGGTCATGTTTAATTGGTGATGAACTTGCTAGTTAACAGTCCTTCTCCCCACCACCCCCACCGTGAGCAGGACAGGCGTTGGAGTGTAAGACGAGCCCATTTGTGAGAAGTGTAAGGAGGCTGCGTGCGCTTTCCTCTGAGTATCCAGGTGAGTGCGTGCAGTTTGCAGCTGTGGATACCCAGAGAAGGGCCCGCCCATCTCTGGTTTGTCCTCCCCCCTTCGGTCAGCTTTCGTTTTGCCAGTCAGGTGGGGAGAGGCTGGCGGCGGGCAGGCGGCCCACGGGCGATAACTTCCCAGTCCTTGAGCAAGTGCTCTCACACGTGCTGTCTTATTTGATGGTCTCAAGGACGACCGCCCCCATTCGAGGCATCTGAAGCTCCGAGAGGTTCAACAACCTGCCTAAGGTCACACAGCGAATGGATAGCAGAGCCGGGGTCTGAACTTGAGTCTTCAGCCTGGGGCCATGCGCTTGTCACTTGCGCAGGCTTTATGGGAAGCACCACGGCCATGTGATTGACAACGGTGGTTACAAGGCCATGATCTACTTGGGGACCTCCGGCATGTGACGGGGGACCTCACGGTCATCAGTCAGGGGCCGTCGGGGAGCTACTTGCGGGCTTCCCGGCGTGTCCCGGCAGGGGCTCCAAGCCATCACTCTTCTTCCTCTGCGTTAGGGGCCCGGATGAGGAGCTTCCAACGCACCTGGCAAAGTGACGTGCAGGAGACTCATGCGTCTTGCTCCAATTAAGATGTTGGAAGAGAAGAGAGTCTAATTGTCCCACAATTACCTTTATTTATCAAACTCAGAATGAAGAGTGATTATGAAGTGTCTTGGGAGAGCTTCATGGAGGTGGGGTGGTCTGGGCCGCAGGCACATCCACGCCGCTGCAGGACAGAAGGCCCTCCCCTGGGGGCATCTGGGAAGAGGCTTTTAGGGCCCGTGGAGGAGCAGGTGAGGTCTGGCCCCTGCCTTGTTTCTGGCTTGCAGGGGGCTTCGAGTCTGTCTTGTCCTTCTCCTGGGTCCCAGCTTCTCCCTGTGGAAAGTGGGGAAGGCTCTCTGCCCTGCCCATTTCCCAGGGAAGGAAGGAAACTGGAGACTCGTCAGGAGGCTCCTACTGTATACTTGACGCTGTGTCCAGCCTCCTCACACATGCTGTGAAATCCCTTTCGTATCTCATGAGGTCACCTCCCCCCAGCAAACCCTCCTTGGAGCCCCCAGGTTGGGTTGGGTGACTCTCTTTAGGCCTCCATTCCCCAGACTTCGCTGGGGTCTTCGCTGTCCTGGGGGTGGAGTGGTCCATCTCTTTGCTTGGATGCTGAACTCTGCAAAAGGCCAAGATAATTTTTGACTTGTGTTGGCATTCCTAGCGCCTGGGATAGATCTCCAGTAGCTTCCCCATAAGTGTTTTTTAAATCAACGACTAACAGATAAACAATTTAGGCTCAGGGGTGTCAGTAAGTTGCCCAAGGACACATAGTTAATAATTCTCAGAGCCAGAAATCAGCATCTTGAGGGGGCCCTCAATCAGAGGGTGAGGGACAGGGTGAGGAGGGAGAGGTGAGCCTCGGAGACGAGCCTGTGCAAAGGTGTGGGGGCGAAGGGGGGCTCAGCTCTGCGGGGTGACGTGTCTCCGTCCAAGAGGGCACTGGGAGCTGCAGAATGGGAGGCTGCACCCCTGGGCTGGCCCGCCTCAGCCTGCTGAGTGGGCTGTCCGCCGTCAGCTCTGACCCTGCAGGCTCCCGAGGCTCCTGGGTCACCGGCACATCCTGCCAGATCCTGTGGCATGAGAAGGAAGGAAGCAATCTTGGTTTGCTGGGTTTCCTCTGGTCTCTCCATAACCCCTGTGCTGGCTCGAGGAGCAATGCCTAGAGACAGCCTTGCACAGCGGGGTGGCTGGGGAGTGGGGGGCATAGGCTGCTCTTTTCGCTGGGGGCTCCTTTGCATCCTTGTGTCAGCTGCTGCTTGGCCATAGTCGGAGCGTGCCCGGCCGTGGCTGAGCTGGTTGCAAGAACCCAGGCGGGCTTGGCACTTGTTGAGGACTTACTGGGGGGTACAGAGGGTGCTGGGCACTTCTACATGACCTCCCCACTCAGCGTAGCCCTCAGGTGGCACTGTTACCCCCATTTTGTAGCTGAGAAGGTTGATGCTCAGTGGGTTAGGAGGCCGGCCTGTGGACAGACAGCTCTTTAGAAGCAGGGCCAGGATTTGGACCCAGGACTGTCTGGGCCCACCGTGCCAGGCTGCCTTCCAAACTCACCTGAGTTCCTTAGCCAGACATCCGTCTGGCATGGTGAGGCCCTGCACAGAAGGGTCCGGCGGGCACACGCCTCTCCAGCCAGGAGACAGGTACTGTAGGCAGCTGTTGGCCCTGACAGGTGGGCCCAGGGCACATGAAACAGGGAGCAGGAATGAGGGCCTGGAGGAAAGTGTTGGAAAAGTTCCAGCTCCGACCTCGAGTGTCTTGGAGTGAGTGTTCTTTAGAGCGAGACAGTACTACTGGAACGGTCACTTACATTTTAATATACATACATATTCATAATTCACCTACCTAACCATCCACCTCCCCGTCCGTCCAACCATCCAACCGTCCATCCCTCCATCCCTCCATCTGCCCACCCATCTGTTTGTCTGTCTGTTCACCCACCCATTCATCTACCCCCATTCCCATCAACATTTTCCATCCACCTACTGATCCATATGTCCATCCATCCAATTACTGTCTACCCGCTCTCAGTCTGTCCATCCATTCATCCACCCATCCACTCACCTGGCTACACACATTGGATGATTCAGTGGTTCAGTGAGACTGTTCAAGGACCCAGGCTCCTTCTGTATCTTTGGTTCGTGGTGCTCAGAGTGTCAGGCTTTTGTTCTTTGTCCTCCTCCTCGTGGCTGCAGCATCTCTGAAGCATCTCATCCCCCCACACCAGAGTGGAAAGGCCAGAGGAGAGAACACCCCCTGTTTGCGTTCCTGTAACGAGGTGAACTTTCCTGACGGGTCCCCAGCAGACTTCCTCTCACGTCTCCTGGGTCAGAGTTACATCACATGGCTATTCCCAAACCACTTTCTGGCAAGGGAAAGTGGCCATGATGGCCTCAAACTAGACAAGAGGAGGCTCCAGTCTCCTCCTAAGCTGTAGAAGTCTTGAATAAAATTGGGATTCATTTAGCAAGGAAGAAGGAAAGGGAAGAGGGAGGTGGCTGATGAGTAGGCAAATGTGTCAGCCACTCCATCCATCTTTCCCTTTCACTCCCCATCCACACGGCAATTCATCCATCTGTACGCCCCTCGTTTATCCATCCATGCGTCCACTCATCTATCAAACACTTATTGATGCCCACTGCGAGCCAGACCCTGTGCTTCCTGTCTGGTGGGAGCTCGCAAGAAAAAAACCTCATTAGGGAGAAATATGGAGTTTCCCATAATACCTCTGATAACTGCTTTATTTAGTCACAGTAAGAATAATATCTGAAGATCGTGCTGTGCATTGCAGTTTGCAAAGATCTCCCAGGACCACTCCTTCATTCCACACACGTTTATCGAGCATCTGCCGCATGCCAGGGCCAGCTTTTTAGTTTTACAAAGTGCTTTTTCTTACATTTGTCAGAAAGAGCCCTCCCAAGGCAGAGACCAAGCTACAGGCATGGAGCATCATCTCCAGAGCCTTCCTCAGGGCCAAGGGCGGGGAGTCCTCTAGGAAGGTTTTTGTGTGTGTGTAGGGGCTCCTCCTGGGGTTAAGGAAGAAAGGGTTTTCCAGAGACAGGGCCAGGCCTTTCTAGAACCACAGACTGAGCATTTTTCAGAGCTGGTGATGGGTGTTGTTCACAGCTAGTGTGGGGTCTCACAGTCCACAGGCAGGGGGTTTTCTAGGCGTCGAAGGATAGAATTGCACTTTGCTCAGCACAAAGTGGGCATCGCCTCTTGACCCAGGGGCTCGGGGTTTGGGTTTTCTCCGAGAAGCCGGGAGGAGTCCTGGCCAGCCCTGCAGGGCCTGCGGGGTGGGTGGAGGTGGGTCCGTCTCTGAGGCAGGCACCTCCGGCGGCGTCAGACCCACTCCTCTCCCCCGCCCTCCATCCCCAGCGCACCGACTGGTCTGGGCAACATCCGAGCACCTCCAGACTCACCCCAATATTCCTTCAAAACACGTCACCCCTGTTCCTTCCCCAAGGACCCTCTCTGCTCTGGTGGAGGGGCCAGACTGTGTGAATAACAACCATTTCCATTCATGAGTCAGCTGGCAGATGGGCACCCCAGATTTTGGAGGCAGGATTCCCCACAGCCATGGCAGACCTTCGGATAAAACTATTTTCTGACATTGCATTTTCTAGAGTCTTGGGCAGAGTGGTTGTTCATGGTCCTGTAGCTTAGGATGAAGTGCCATCCGGAGCAGCAATGGAGTGAGTTCTAGGGTCAAGATCAATGTCTCCCAGAGTGTGCCCCGAGGTGTCTTCCTGTGTCCAGGAAGGAGTATTTTGCAGATGCAAGCACGGAGCATTTTCCAGGCCTAAGACGGAGGGTTTTGCAGAGCTACGGACAGACATTTTCCCAGACTTGGGAATAGAATTTTCCAGAGCTGGGGATTGAGAATTTTCTTAAGCAAGAAAGAGCCCCCCCCCCTCCCAACCACCTCCGCTTCCCTATTCACAGTCATGGAGTTTTCCAGAGGTGGCAAAAAAAGAGAAAAAGTTCAGATGGAGGACGGAGGAGCATTCTCAGCTCAGGGTGGGGAACGGCATCTCCTCCAGATGCAAAGGGTGTCTGGGCTGCTCAGTGTTTCAGGGTCTGCACAGCCACCCTGAGATCCCACTGAACCCCGCTCTCGGCTGCAGCTCCCAGACAGAGGGGGGCAAAACTCATCACATCTCAGCCACGCAGCTCAACTTGGAAATGGCTCACTCTCCCCAGCTGATCCAGTTCTAGACCCTCAAGGTCAGAGTGAAAGCTCCTTGTGTCATCTTACCACAGGGGAAATGAACATCCAAAAGCAAGGACCTCAGAGCCTCTTGTCAGCTGGAGTGTCGGCCTTGTCTCCTTTCATTGCTGTGTCGGCCACTTCTCGGCAGCTCGCCCTCATGCCCTAAATACACACGAGCGAATAGACCTAGATGTCGGAACAAAGAAAGGCGCCAGCGTCGCCAGAGCCAGGTTAGGGAGTAAACAACCAGAAGTGCCAGAACAATCAGGCTGCATGGAACTCCGACAACCAAGAAACTGAAGAAAAAGTCAACCAGAGCAACCAGACCGCAGGTGCACCAAGGAGACAAAGAAACACGGCCCAAATGAAAGAACAGAGCAAAACTCCAGAAAGAGAGCTAAGCGACGAGGAGATAGCCAACTTATCTGATGGAGATGTTAAAGCCCTGCCAATCAAAATGCTCACAGAACTGATTCAGCTTGGTCGAAAAATGAAAAAAACAAAAAAACAAATAAAAGATACCCAAAATGAAATAAAGCAAAATATTCAGGGAACCAACACTGACAAGAAGGAAACCAGGACTCAAAGCAATGATTTGGAACAAAAGGAAGAAATAAACATCCAACTGGAACAGAATGAAGAAACAAGAATTCAAAAAAGTGAAGAGAGACTTAGGAACCTCTGGGACAACCCGGAATGTTCCAGGGTTCAAATCATAAGGGTGCCAGAAGGAGAAGAACAACAGCAAGAAATTGAAAACTTATTTGAATAAATAATGGAGGAAAACTTCCCAATCTGGCAAAGGAAATAGACTTCCAGGAAGTCCAGGAAGCCCAGAGAATCCCAAAGAAGTTGGACCCAAGAAGAAACACACCAAGGCACATAATAATTACATTAGCCAAGATTAAAGATAAGGAGAGAATCTTAGAAGCAGCAAGAGAAAAGGAGACAGTTACCTACAAAGGAGTTCCCATAAGACTGTCAGCTGATTTCTCAAAAGAAATCTTACAGGCAAGAAGGGGCTGGAAAGAAGTATTTGAAGTCATAAAAGCAAGGAGCTGCATCCAAGATGACTCTATCCAGCAAAGCTATCATTTACAACGGAAGGGCAGATAAAGTGCTTCTCAGATAAGGTCAAGTTAAAGGAGTTCATCATCACCAAGCCCTTCTTATATGAAATGTTAAAGGGGCTTATCTAAGAAAAAAGATAAAAAAAATAAACAATAAAATGACAACAAACTCACAGCTATCAACAAATGAACCTAAAAGAAAAGAAAAGAAAAACAACAAAAACAGAAACTAAACAAACAACTAGAACAGGAACAGAATCAGAGAAATGGACATCATGTGGAGGGGTTTTGGTGGTGAAGGGGAAGGGAGGAATAGGCGGGGAAAGGTACAGGGAAGGAGAAGCATAATTGGTAGGTATAAAATAGATGGGGAGAGATAAAAAATGGTATAGGAAACAGAGAACTCAAAAAAAGCCTTATATGTGTAACCCATGGGCATGAACTAAGGGGTAGAATACTGGAGGGTTGGGGGTACAGGACGGAGGGGGGATAAAGGGGGAAAATTGGGAAAACTGTAATAGCATAATCAATCAAATATACTTTAAAAAAAAAGAACCAAGTTAGGGTCCCTGGGCAGCTACTTATCCCATCTGTGCTTCAGCTTCCTTATTGCACAAATGACAACAATGTAGCGCATCCTGTGCCTGAGGCTCCCATGTGGTCCATGGGAAGCAGGAGCCTTCTGATAAATGTAAGACACAATGAGGGCTGTGAGGAGAAGCGGCACTGGCCTGTCTGGGGGTCGATACTCCTTAATGGGGTGCCCTGGGAGACCCCACTTCCTCCTCTGACCCTCCAGTTCCTGCACTGTAAAACTCAAGGGTTAAAAGAGATGATGAGAGTTAATATCCACACCAACCCTGACACGTATTAACATTCTATGAGCTGAACCTTGGCCTTTAGAGCGCTGCCCCAGAGCCCATCCTCCGGGCAGGGAGAGCCGAACCGTTTCTCAGTGCCAGTGACGACATCCATCAACATCTTGTCGGAGGGCGAGGTGAGGCTCGCGTGGCATAAATACGGTGACCTAGGGACGGAGGACACCTCCTAGCTAATCAATCCTCTTCCCTTGGGATTTTCTGGGCACCTATACGGTGCAAAGATGAAAAGCAGACGGGAAGTCAAAGCGTCCCAGGGACGAGGGAGCAGTAAAGGCTGCCTTCTCTGTCCGAGAAGGGCTCCCTGCCGAGAGGGCCGTGCAGTGCCCCTCATCACACCGGATCTGCCCTGAAGATGCGTTGCAAAGCGCCGCTCTGGAGACCGACCGCACGGTTTCCCCCGCCCGTCCAGACTCCCAGCCGCTGCGCGCGACCGTCTTGAAACACTGGTAACCATGCATACGACAACCTTTCAGGGAATTCCGCTTAGAATAAAACATTTTAAATGGAAATCAATAAAAATTATTATTTACTACTTTTTATTATTTTCCTTTGACTTGATGTTTTTTATGTCGTTATTTTTAAATCAGCCATCCCTGTAACTCTGCAAGAACAAGCAGTGGCCAGGTCTGCGCATGGATACGTACCACGTGGGACGCGAACGGGGTCCCCCTTCCGCACCGCGATGGTCCCCGCGGCGTTGTCAGCAACCAGCGAGGGGCAGGTGGCCTGGGTCTGGGCTGGGAGTGCCCCCGGGTGTCTGGCAAGAAGCAAGGACAATGTCTGGAAAATAATCAGGCAAGAAATCTGATCCCCACAGGAGAACAGTGGAGATTCACCTGCCGCTCACGCTGCAGCCCCCCACTTGGACTTGCGTGCGTCCTCAGGAGCTTCCAGCAGTGAGCACATGCGTGTTAATTGCCGAATACATTCTACGTGTTTAGTGTGCTTGGGGCACTCGTTTTTTTGTTTTTTGTTTTTTTTGGTAAGCCACGCAGATATGAGAATTCAACTGGTGAGTGATAATTACAATTACTTAAATTTCAATCAATATTTAATTTATTAAAGTTATGGATCTTAGAACCCAGCTCTTTCTTCAGCATTTACTTCCAACGTATGGATCTTGATATTTTATTCATGAACTTAGTAAATTTTACATAAAAGCAAGATCACATTTACTTGTTCATTGATTCATAGTCACTTAACTTATAAATTTGATAGATTAAATCCCCATAAACTTTTAACACCGTTTACACATTTAATTAAGCACATTCCTTCAGATATTTCAAACTACAATTACAAATTCAATTTATCTGATTCAAACACTTCAAATGCCTGACAAGGGAGATTTGCAAATATGACAGACAAATTATTCTTAAGCGCTTAAACACCTTCTGTAAATCTAATCACACATAAAAGTAATATTTAGATGTTACTTCAATGTGGTAAAAAACACAAGCAGAACAATATAAAAACAAAACAATGATTATAAAATTTCTTACTGCAACTGTAAATACAACTTACATACAAAAGTATCAATATTATCGTTCATTTCTTTAACATCTTGTTATGTTAAAAGAAATATGTGAGGGCCAACCTATAAATTTCTCATCCTTATCAGGATAAAGCCTCTGGGTGGTGTAGTAGCTCAGTGGATTGAATGCAGTCTATGAACCAAAGTGTCATTGGTTCGATTCCCAGTCAGGGTGCCAGGTCCCCAGTGGGGGATGAGAGAGGCAACCACATTTGATGTTTCTCTCCCTCTCTTTCTCCCTCTCTTCCCCTCTCTCTAAAAGTAAATAAATAAAAATAAAATCTTAAAAAAAGATGAAGCCTATTACTATCTTGCATGAGAGCTAAGGTTCTCGGCAGGAACTCAGGTCCATGACATGGGAGGAGGGACTTTGTTCAGTTGAATCCTGAGTGTTGGGCCACAGGCCACCAATCAAAGATGCTCGAGACCAGCAGAGGCCCAGTCACGGAAGGGCTTTCCGGCATCTGGCGGTGGGGTCTGTTGGCTGCACCATGGGTGCTTTTCAAGCTCTTGCCTTTTGGCTGGAACTTAACCAATAATATGTTTCAATTTCTTGCATCTAAGGTCCTTTTCTGGAAATGACCAGTCTCTTAAACTCATGAGGGGGATTCCAGGCCACTAAATGGTATTTCATTTCCACAAAACAGCTCAATTGTGTAATTTCTCTCTCTTTTTTTTAGATTTTCCCTTTTATTTATTCCCATTTCCTCCCCTTATGACCCCCTCCCCGCTGCAGTCCCCACATTGTTGTCCACATGCGTGATGCCTTACATTAAAACCCAGTCTGCTTGTCTCCTGCCCACTTTTCTGCAAGGCTGTCTTTTTCTCATTCATTTGCAGGAGTTCTGTATGAATTCTGCACGTGAGTTCTTTGCCTGATGTGTCTGTTGCAAACATCTCCTTCCCCTCAGCTGAGGTCAAGGGTCGGGGTCTTTGCCCTGAAGTCCTCTACTCGACTGCAGACTCCAGGTCTCCTCTCAAGTGTCCAGCGGGCTCGTGGAGCTATGTGACATCATGGATCTCTCACTTCCGGACTCTCCAGCTTCCCACTGCACCCCTTCTGCTGGAGCTGTTGCCAAATGAGGACTTGGCTTCATTCTCCATGCTGGTGCCTAACCCCATTTTTGAACCCTTTTTCATATTGCGAAAGAGAAATGACATATAGAAAAGTACATAAAACTAAATGCATGATTTAACAAATAAATGCCCATATAACTACCATCCAGGCCAAGAAATACATGACCAGCCCTCAAAAGTTTCTTAGAGATAAAGAAATCTACTTATCTGTCTACCTACCTGCCGACTCCCTCCTGCCCCCCCACACAGCTGACCCTTGAGAAATGCAGAATTGAACTACATGGGTCCACTTACACACATTCTCTCAATGAAAACTGTAAATGTATTTTCTTATGATTTTCTTATGCCATTTTATTTCCCCTAGCTTACTTTATTAAAACATGTGTTAACCGACCATTTATGTTATCAGCAGGGTTTCCAGCCCACAGCAGGCTGTTAGGAGTTCAGTTCTGAAGGGTGGGCAGCCGTACACAGATCTTCGGCTGTGCAGGGAGGGCAGCTCCCCTCACCTCCCCGTTGTTCAAGGGTCAGCTGTATTAGACATATTTCAGGTTTGCCTGTATTTGAACTTTGTATTGATGCAGTCGCACTGAACGCCTTGTTTTGTATCTTTACTCTTCCCTTCAACACGATAACGCGAGTCCTGTTGTTGTCTGTGACTGTTCATGCATTTTAATCGGTGCGTATTATTCCACTATAAGGCATATGCCGCATTCCACTCTGATGGGTATTTGGGTTGTTTCCAAGTTTCAGCTGTTACGAGCAGTGCTTTTGTGCTTCTAAAAATATTCTTATACATTTTTATGATACGCAAATGCATGCATTTAAAGTCTATATCTAGAGCTATAATTGCCGGCCACAGGGTATCTATCTATTTCCAACTTTCCCCCCAAAAGCTCAATTCCTTTCTAAAGTGGTTATAACGTATTTTTTTTCTTAAGTCAGTATCGGCGAGCCCTATTTTTCTGGGGATTTGTCCACTTCACCTAACATTTCAAATACGCTGGGCTGAGAATTTTCACCACGTTCTTTTCCACGTCTGTAGTGCCTGCGGCGATTCCCCTCCCCCTCTTATTTTGTGTATTGTTTGCTTGTGCCTGCTCTGTGTTCGCCTGGGTCAATGACCTCAGGGCAAAGTGGCTTCCACGAGCACTTTTTCCTCAGGGTCCTTATATTTCTTTCCAACATGGTCATTTCCTATTATCTTGTCAGCCTTCGCTGCTTTGAAGAAGAGGCTTTTACATCTTTATCAAGCATCTTCATTTTTTCCGATGGGAGTGCTAGTCCTCTGTTTCTGGAAGTCCGCGGTCATTCAAGAGTCCTCACTCTGATGGCCGACAGGCAGCACCTCCATCCGCGAGCGCCACCAGCTCTGCTCCTAAAACAGACCCGGCACCGCCCACGCTCTCTAGCTGTCACCCGGTGATACAGTGTTTCACAAGTGCTGTCTTAGCCCAGCTCTGAGATCCTGGCTAGAAACTCTCAACTCCCATTCGTGGGCCCTTTGCTGCCGCTGTCCACCCCGACCTCTCTCCTGTCGGATTCTCAGACTCCTGGGGGACAGCACGCCTGACCACCAGAGAACTTGAAGCCAAACGTCTGAGATGACCCCTTCTTTTCGAATCCACAGAATTGTTCAAATACGCTGTTCACAGGCATCCTGGAACCCACGAACCCCGCCCTGCTTGCCACACGTGAGCTGCCACCTCGTTCCAGCTGGCCGCTCCTTTCTCCTGGCGCAGCCCCCCGCGTGGCCTGCGTGGCGGCCTTCTCTGGTTCCGAGCTGAGTAACAAACGGTTCTGCGTTTCATCCATCTGGGGTCAGTGCGCATTGTTCTGCTTTCATCAAACCTAACAGACGGTAAAACAATAACTCCGCCCCGTCAGGCTTCAAGTCTCCGTCACCTCCAGCCTGGACCCTCGCACAGCGCCCGACTCTCTCCGTGTTCTGTTTTCCTGCTTCCCGTCTGGGACGCTCTTACCACTGAACTCAGACCGAAACCCAGACACCTCCCTGTGGGTTGAGAGGCCCTGTGTGGCTCTGCCCCTGCCAACCTCTCTGACACCCTCCACTCGCCGGTGTATCACGTGCTGGCCACACTGGCCTCCTTCTCCTCCTTGACCAGGTACCTCCTCTCCTGCTAGAGTCTTTACATTTTGGAAGTTTTTGGAGAGCTCATTCCAGGCCTTCCTGTGGCTTCTTCTTTCCCTCATTCAGGTCCTGACTCCAGTTTCCCAAAAGAAGGCTGTGGCTCAAGCTAGGCACAGCACTGTTTCCTCCGATCCACAGTCAAGAGCTGTACATGGAACCTCTTGAAGATGGAGCACCATCCGTTTCTTGGGCATAAAGCACAAACAACATCTCTTCCAGGGCTGAGGGACCCAGCCCTTCCTCTGCCCCCACGGAAGAGGCCACGGGGCCTGGCAGCCTCCACAGACATGACGTCATATTTGTCCCTGGGGCTGTTTCGGAGTTCTCACCATTCTGGCCCTTCTGCCAAGACACCCTGAACCTATTACCATGTTAAGACCCACAAGCCCATGCAGAGACCTCAGTAAGACTTCCTCTCCTGTATTCCATTCCGAGAGCCCTCTCCTCAGAGAATATGGGCATGGCGTCTTGTCCGAAAGTATGCCCAGGTCTCTAAATCAGCCTCCCTGCTGGTCCTGTTCTACACCCACAGAGCAAGGTGGGCGTGGAAAAACAAATGGGCAGGAGATTGGGGACCTCTTTTGGTTTTGTCGGGTAGAGGGGATGATCTCCTTTCAGCAAGGACGTTGGCAACTCTCTCTGATGCTCCCAACCAACCATGTGGTCCTGCAGCCAACATACCGTCATGCCAAGAACGTGGACATTGGAATCTGGTGGACCTTGGTTCGATCTAGTAAGGCTGTGGAGTCTCAGGCGAGTCAGTGCCCACCTTGCAGGCTGTCATCTAAAGTAGTGAGGTACGTGAGGGTCCCAGGTGTGCCCCGGGCTGGAGGGTCTCCTAGCTGGTGTTCAACTGTGGGTCAGACCAGAGTTAGAAAAGTACAGTGAGTTGGAGGTTGAGGCACCGAAAAAATCTCCAGGTTCTGCCATGCAGCTCAACTGTGTGGCTCTGGCGATCGCTTCCCTTTCCTGGCCCTCAGGCCCTCCTCTGTGAGACCAAAGGCCGAATAAGAGGATTCCAAGGGCACCACCAGTTCTGACAACCTTGACTGTAAGACCGGATTCTCTTGACATTTAAGGAGCTGCCAGGTCACTTACCTTTGTTCCTTGGCAGAGGACATCTGTAACCATTGTGTTAGGGATTTAGGTGAGGCTTTGATGGTATTAACACGGTGTTATGACAAAATTCAGGATTCTTGTCTGACCATCATACTTGTGTTTTCCCCAGGGGAGTGTATGGCAGTGTGTGTGATGAATGGGACGTCAAGGCACCCCTTTGTGAAGAGCTGAGCAAGCGCCCCACATCCCAGTGCAGAGCTGTGTCATGTTAGAGCCTTGGCTGGGCCTTTCCCTCCTTCTGTCACACTCAGTAATAATAATGCCATCATGATAGCTGATTCATTGGTAGTTACTATGTGCCAGCAACAGACGTTATTTAATTCTCAATAACAGCCCTATGATTGTATTATAATGACCCCGCTAACTAGAAAATAGGCCCATCAGCCTTCGGGAACCTGAGCCAACAGACAGGCAAGTTTCCTCCCTGCTTGGGGGTGAGGGGTGGGAGACACGCAGTAGGGCCGGGACCAGCCTCAGCGTCTGGGTGATGACTACAGCGTGGCTATAGGAGAGGAGAGAGAGGTGCATGGAGGATGTGAAAAGTGGGTGGGGGCTGGGGCAGGTCATGGGGGGGACTTGCAGGGTCTACATCAGCTCTGTGGACTTGTGCTCGGCAGAGACTGTGTGCCCAGTGTTGGGAATACTTGTCTGTGTGTGGGGGTGGGGGGGGTGGGGGGCAGGCACAGAAAGAGACAGACACCTTTTCTTTTTCTTTTTTTTTAAAAGATTTTATTTTTATTTATTTTTAGAGAGGGAAGGGAGGGAGAAAGAGAGAGAGAAACATCAATGTGTGGTTGCTGGGGGCCATGGCCTGCAACCCAGGCATGTGCCCTGACTGGGAATCGAACCTGCGACACTTTGGTTCGCAGCCCGTGCTCAATCCACTGAGGACAGACACCTTTTCAATGTGGCATAACTCTCCAAACACAAGTACAGAAGATGTCAATGCCGCATGGAAGGGGGCGTGGCGGTCCTGTCTGGTGGCTAGGAAAACACTCCCAGCCTCCCAGGTAAGGCAGTGATGGTCACTCAGCCACCAGACCCGGGGCTCCACGTCCTCTGTACTCCTTTCTGGATTTGGTTTCTCCCACCTCCACCTTAGGGTCTTAGCCCCTCCCACCCCAACCCTCACCAGTCCCTGCACTGAGGGGACTCCACGCCCTTCCAGGCCATCCTCCACAGAGCACAAACCTAATCATAGCCTCCTCCCCTGAAGTCCCTCCAGATGACTGGGAGTTTGGCCCAAGATGCTATGGCATGACTTTCAAGCTCTTGGGGGCCTTGTTCCCGTTTCCCCTTTCAGCCTCACCCTGAACTCATCCTCCTTTTCAACCCTCCCTCTCCCCCACTATCTGATTTCCTGCCATAGTGTCCCAAGTCCTCCTTGCTGTCTCTCACCTGCCCATCTTTGCGCAGGTTGTCCCTCTACCTTCCCCACCCTCCATCATCTGGCTAATTCCTCCAGGTCCTGGCTGGGCATTTGTCTCTCCCAGAAGCCCTCCTGACTGGCAGGTGCAGCAGGGACCCTCCCTGTGTTCCCACAGGCCCTGCTGCACTGCTTGCTTGCTCGGAGTGGGCGTTCTGTGAGGGAGGGATGGAGGTGTACTTATCGCCGTATCTGCAGAACCCAGGCAAGCGCCGGGTGGTGGACGGTGCTCACCGCTGTCTGCAGGGTGAATGGATGGGTATTTCATTTCCTGGACAGGGATCTAGGCTGTGGCAGGGGAGTGAATGGGCACCTTTGGAGGAGTTGGGTCCTCGGGCTGCGGGAGCTTGGCTTTCCCTCTGGGGCCTGAGCAGGAATCCCTGGGGCCGAATAAGGGTCTCTGGGTCCCGCCGTAGGCTGAACCGTGGTTGCCACTGAGCCTGCTCCTCCCATTCTTGCCTAGCTCCAGCCTGAGCTGTCATAGCAACAGCCCGCCCCGGTGGCTGGACCAACCAATGGCAGCGGGATCTGGTGAGGTAATGCTCAGGTCTTGCAGCTCATTGGCTCCTCTTTGGCTCACGTCCCGGCCGGGTCTGGGGGTAGGAGACCCGCTGCGCTGCGGAGGAAAGGGTGTGGGGGAGCTCTGGGACCGTCCTCTCTGGGTCGGGTCCGTTAGGCCCTCGGCGCCCCGCGCCCCGCTCTGTCTTGGCCCCTCTCCCTCGGCCCTGGGTGTGCCTGTGCGTCTGCGCCTGCCTTTCTCATCTCTCTCTGCGCTCCGTTCCTGTCTCCGCTTGTCTCGGTCCCACTCTCCGGGCTGGTCTCCCCTAGGGTCTCCACCGCGCCTTCTCCACCCGTCGCCCCTGCTCTGAGGTCGCTCTGTCCCTGAGTGCGTTTCCCAGTCTCCTTGCACCTCTGCTTCCCTGTCCGTCTCTCCCTCCAGTCTTGCGGACCTGCGCCTTCTCCAAACAAGGGTGCAGTGAGAGCTCCTTGACTCGCAGCCAGAAGGTGACTCAGTGTTCCAAACCGCAAGGCCGGCCTCGCCAGTTCGGGGGCACCTTCTGCCCGAGTTGCTGGAAAGCTCTGGCACTGGGCTCCGTTCCTGAGGCCGCGGTGAGCCTGGGCCGGCCTGTTCCTGACGCGCCTCACCAGACTTCTGTTCTGGTTGGCGTGTCACCCAGCCGGGGGAAAGGCGGGATGTTCTGTGCTTTGGGGCAAGGAAAGACATAGAGAACGGACTTGGGAAAGAGTAGGCATGCCCTTGGGTAATCACAGCAGAGAGGTTTAGGTTAGAAAACGGGAGGGACTCCCAGAAACAACAACGAACGTTTAGGCACGGGGATGAGTTAGTGACGCAGGTGGTCGGACTCCGGCTCCACCCTCCTGTCTCTGGATCCGTCTATCAGCACAGCATATTGGTGCCTCTCGGTGCCAGACAGACTCTTTGCTGGCATTGGCTCAGTCCCCTAGGCCCCAGGAGTCACAGCACAGTCAGGGAGGTGGACACACAAATCCTGGGTTACGATGGGATATCTGAGGAGGGCAGAACTCACTCTGCCAGGTGGGTGCAGGGCTCGGGCAGGGAAGCTTCATGGAGGAAGTGACCTTTGAGCTAGTGTGGCCGGGAGAATGGCCGATAGCTTATTTGGATCAACCCGGGTGGTGCAAAAAGGCAAGAGACCCGTCTGGATAGGTCCCTGAGGGGTAGAGGGTCCAGGAATGTGGACGCCTGCATGGGGAGTTTGCACCTGATCCCAGGGGTGATGGGGAGCCACGCAAAGGACCTGTGCAAGGGAGGGGCGTGACCAGATACGGTTTCCCACAACCACCCTGGCAGCTGGGCTGCCGTCTGTTTTGCTCCCTGCTGAGCCCCAGCACACAGCGCTGGCATTTGTGGGGGAAGGCGCAGACTGGGGGGCAGCAGTGGTTCTGACAGGTGGGGGTGAGAGGATGAGGCTGGCATCTGTGTGGTGGTGGAGGGCTGGGAATGTGGGTGGGTTGGGGAGGTGGGCGGGCCATACAGTGGCTCACTGGGGGCTGTGGTGGTGGTGATGGGAGGGCGGTGCCCAGGGTAACGCTTGTGCTTCTGGCTTGAGAGCTGAGGATGGGGTCAGGGAGAGGACACGCAGGCAGGGGCGGATGTCAAGGGGAAGGTGGTTCATTTGGAGTAGGGTCCACAGAGACTGAGGTGCTTGTGAAATGTGTGGGTGGGGCTGTCTGTGGGCAAGGTCGTGCTGGGCTGACCACACAAAGGTGCCTATGAGGTCGCATAAGAACTGGGACATTTTTAAAAAAGATTTATTTATTTTTAGGGAGAGGGGAAGGAAGGGAGAAAGAGAGGGAGAGAAACATCAATGTGTGGTTGTCTCTCACACGCCCCCTACTGGGGACCTGGTCTACAACCCAGGCATGTGCCCTGACTAGGAATTGAACTGGCAACCCTTTTCTTCACAGTCTGGCACTCAGACCACTGAGCCACACCAGCCGGGCCAGAACTGTGACATTTAAGGGCACGTTTTTCAGGTGAGGGTGTCCTTTAGAACCTCAGGGGGACTTAGGTAGGGGCCAGGAGTCCTGGGTTTTGATTTGGACTCTGACACGGGCCTGCTGCAGGACCTTGGGCAAGTCACTCTTTCTCTCTGGGCTGCAGCCCCTGATCTGTCAGCAGAGCCTCTCAGAGGTGGAGAGAGGCCTGGGCCTCTTATTCAGGCTTCTGGATGTGGTTTGAAAACAACAATGTGCCAAAACCAGAATAATGAAAGTGGCAGTTATTGATGTGTTCGTGTGCACAAATTAATATTTTGAACAAAGATAGAGGGATTGCATGCACGATTTCATCTGGAGATGAAAGTCTAGGTCAGAGCCATGCCGGGGAGTTAGACGGCTGGTGACGGCCCTCCAGGTTGTCGGGAGCAGTGGCTCCTTTGGGTAGGAAAGGTGCCTGGCTGGGAGGCAGGCAGGGGCTGGGTCCAGCAAGGCCTAGGTCTGAGCGGGAGCTGCTTGCTTGCCCTAAGCCTGGACGTCCACACTCCTCCCCCAGATCCCGCCTGTCTGTAGCTCCGAGTCCCTTCTCCCGCAGCTCAGAGACCCTGCTGGTTCCCAGCCTGCGGGTTTCCACAGGAGGAAAGCCTGCTGTTGGGGCCCTGCACAGCCGCCTCCCTCTCCTCGCTCATTCCTCAGGTCCTCACATCTGAAGGCATGAGATGGAGACCCGCCCTGGCTTTGCCTTTAACTCACCCTTGGGCAGGTCCCTTCCTCTCAGGGTCTCAGGGTCTCAGAGTCTCAGCATCCCTGGGTCCTTAGGCTGTAGCTTGGCGACTGGTACAAGGTATGGACTGAATAATTTTGCTTTAATTGATTACATTGTATAGCAGTTCATTTGACTGGAGCATGGGTTCGGGGAAGGGTGCACAGGTTGCTCAGGACATCGAGGCCATCAGAATATGGAATGTGTGCAAATGTGCCTTGGAAAAGGTAAGGCAGCAGACACTCCCAAGCCTGCACCATCCCACTGCTTTTGGCCAAGGGCCCCGAAAGGCTTCCAGAACAAAAAGTAGACACAAAAGGAGATTCCCCTTCCCCTAACCCCTCACTGAAAATATCTTTATTTCATAAGAATTCATCATGAATATGTTCTCCTTAGTCCAGTGGCCAGGACTATGGATGGAAAAGGGCCACACACCAAACCCGATGAGCTCAGGGGCGGCCTGCGTGGTGGCAGCCACACCGTCCCAGCGACCTACAGTAACACAGGAGGGTCGGAGCAGAAAGTGCGGGCTAAAAGGCGTCAGGGCAGGTGGTCACATCCAAGGCCTGTAGCTTTCTTGACAAAGTTCAGTCTTTCCCTTACGTGAGCCTGTCTGTGGGCCTTTCGGATCTAAGATGACATACCCTTGGAATGTCAGAGGAGCCTCCTTTGCCCATACTCCCGAGGGAACAGCCACCACGCTGGAGGCCTCGGAGCCCCTCACTGCTGCCTCGCTGTCCCACCGGCTCCGTGCGGCAGCTGGGAGCTGTCCTGCACCCACCGACGTAAAATAAGTCTGAGTCTCTCCGTTTCGCTTTCTATGTGATCCTAGAGATTCCCCGACTTGGTTTTTCCTTCTGCTCCCTTAACCTGTCAATGACGGACTCTCGTAACCTAACCCTCCACCCCTTGTTTCCCTCCTACTCTAATGTGTGAAATAGGCTGCAAAACTGCCATCCTCTGAAACATTTCCTTGATCTGTTGAAATTTTGCTTCCTGACAATTGTCGTCGGTTTGGCTCAAACTCGTAAAGGTTCTCCATGCGTTTGGGCATTTGTGACGTCAGCGAGAGTGAGGACCCTGAGGCGGGCAGCCTGTTTCGGGTCCTGCTCTGCCCCTCCCTGGCCGTTTGAGCCTCAACAAGTTATCTGATGTCCTAGGGGTCAGTTAGACTCAAATAGAAGTTACAAGCGATCCTATTGCCCACCTCATGGGGTTGTTGTGAGGGTTTAACGAACGATTTGATGTAAAGTACTTAGGACAGTGCCTGGCCTGTGTGAGTGCCCCGGGTTCAAACCTCAGCTCCGTCACTTACCTCTGAGGCCACAGGCAAGCCCTTCTGCTCCCCGGGCCTCAGTTTTCCCTCCTTAAATGGGAAGCCCGTGACAGAATGTACAGCTCTCTACAGGCCTAAGGGGTTATATCCCCGTCGAAGGGAGCGGTCATTAACAATCAGACCCTGCGCGTGCCCAGCCCCAGATGGGCTCCCCACGCTGGACGCCTGGGCCAGACTCATTTCCAGCCCTTTTACAACCAGACTGCTCCTGGTGGGCGGTGGAGAGCAGAAGAGCATCTGCTGGCGTGACCCTCCTGGTCCCCCTCTGCCCCTCGCTGACTCCTTGGAGCTGCGGGGCGAGTCTGGCCGGAGGCACAGAGTGTGCTAGCTCCATTTCCCCTGGACCTCTCTGTGTCTGCCCGCGGAGGGGCTGGCTCTGGTTGGTTCTCCGATGCCGGTGGCCGCAGTGGGCTGGCTTTGCCTCTCCGAGGAGGCTTCATCTGTCACATCAGGCCACTTCCTGGGCTCCCCATCTGTCTTGAGCGTAAGCCAGGTTCCTCTTGAGAACCCGCAGGAGTTTCGCTGCCCAGGCCTGGGCCCCTCTGGCCTCACCCAACCTTACTCCACCTTTTCCCTTTCCTCTCACTTCACTCCAGTTACATCAGCCATGCTGATGCTGGCTCCCCGGCCACTCTCCCGCCCCAGGGCCCTTGCACACATGGTTCCCTCAACTTGAAATGTTATCCCCCCAGGTGGACGCGTGGCCTGACGACTTCAGGTCGTACGTAATGCAAGTACCACCTACTTGGCTTTTTAGAATCGGAATGCCTCCCACACCCCTCCGTACTCCACATTCCCCTGTCCCGGCTTTATTTTCCTCCTCAATACTTACAGCTAACACATACTTATTCATCTTGTGTATTCTATCTTCCCCACCAGAATGACCACTCCATGCAGCCAAGGGAGACAGGCTGGGAGGGGGCGTTCCATGGGAGAGGATAGTGTGAGCAAAGGCACAGAGGCGTGAAATAGGGTGCCACGTTCAGGTGGTTTATGGCCGGCCCGTTGAACAGGGAGATGACCTCCCCTTCTCCCTGCCCCCACGCCCATCCTGGCTCAGAAAGCCTGATTGTCCCCACTCTCCTCTGCCCCCTCCAGTTAGGCTCCTGGGATATGGACAAGAAAGGAGCTTGTCTTTCCTGGCTCTGCTGGAGTCCTGCCGCTGAGGTTTGGTTACCATAGTGATGGGCTCCATGGAAACTCACAGCGGCCTTTTCCAGGATGGGCCTGGACTCCAGCCCACCTGCTGATGCGTTGTCTCCACGGCCTCAGCATCCTGAGGAGATGCCCTGGTGTCGCTGTGCACCTAAGCCCCCACCCTTCCACCTTGATGGAGACGGGAGAGTTCCCAAGGTCAGAGAGGTGGTAATTCCAGCACGCAGGGTGCCTCAGGTGGGTCAGGATCCCACATTAAACTCAAGATACAGAGACCAAAATTCCCTTGTATTAGGCAAACTGGGGGCAAGGCTTTATGTGGCCACTGCTTGATGTCTGGCCTGTCTGCTCCGGAATCCTGGTCCGTCTACCCAAAGAGCTTATTCTCCTCCTCCTCTCTCTCTCCCTGGCCCTGCTGCCCTTTGAGCTCTGGTCCATTCATTCTGCCCTCTCCACGCCATGGCCCCACGTGCACCCTGTTTTGGGGAATGGGCACCCTGTTGACAGGCTGCTGTCGGACACACAGGGAGGGGACCCCAGCCTCACGCCATCGGCCAGCTGGACTCGGGCAAGTCACTTCCTCTTTCTAAGCCTTGGATTCCGTGTTTCCGAATACGTGCTTCCCAAGGCTGGCTATTCATCCGAGAAACGTGGTGAAAAATATCTGCCTCTATTGAGCACTTATTTATCGTGCTTTTAATGCGTGCACTTTGCTGAGAAGCACACTTGTCATCTCACAAACTCCTTGCGGCCACTGGATGAGACAGGGTCCCCTGTTGACAGTGACGATGCCGGCCTGTCCCAGGTCACGTGGTGGCCGTGCGGCAGCACAGGAAGAGAGCGCGGGCACACCTGACACTGAGGTGGCGCTCTTCACCGCTCTGTTATTTGGCTGGTTGATTTTTATTAAGCACCTGCTGTGGGATGACCTGGTTTCTGCCCTATGAGCCTCTACGAGGAGAGATGGGAGAAAGGGGGGAAATAGATATAATACTCATTGTTGTAAATAGTGTGCTGAGCCGGAGTGTGAAGGGGGCACGTTCTTTAGGGAGGGCGAGTGGTCAGAGAAGACTCCCCCGAGTGAGCGGCACAGAGGGTGAGAGGCGTGAAGAGAGAAGAGCCAGCATGAGAGGGAGAGGAGACCCAGGCCAGGGCGCAGGGTGGACAACGGCCAGAGGTGGAAGTGGGTTCGGTGTGTCCTTGAGGCCGGAAGAGGTCAGAGGAGCTTGGAGGTCATGGCTGAGGGGGAGGCAGGCCCAGGACGAGCGGGAGAGGCGGGCAGGAGCCAGATCCCGCAGAGCCTCGTAGTCTGGGACGCACAGTGTGGTTTATTCTGAGGGTGGCGGAGACCGCTGGAAGGTTCTCAGCAGATTCTGGTGAGTTGGCCTGATTCATGGAAGGAGCCACACTGTGCTTGGGACAGGCAACCTGGGGGCTGAGACCCTCTGGGTGCAGCGCCACGGTGAAGAGGGAGCAGAGAAGAGGAGGGTGGAGAGGAGGAGGAGCCGAGTGGAGGAAGCAGGACCTCAGAGACGTGGAAGAAGCAAGCTGCGGCCCAGAGGTGGAGCGGAGAGACAGCTGGGTGGTTCTGGCAGCTTCTCTGTTCCCACTCCTGGTCCTGAGCAGGGCCCTTGGCATCCTGGAGATGGTCAGGGGCCATAATTTAGTCCAGCTGCCTGCCGGGCAGCCACACGTCCCGGAGGAGGGCGGCATGGACGTGTGCATGCGTGTGTGTTGGCAGGCGCATGTGTGACCTTAGCGGCTGGGACAGCACGGGCCTGGGAGGCCTGACCTCGAGACATGAAGGAGCTGTGGGCAGGGAGCAGCGGCTGCTCCGAGCCTTGGGGTCTCACCTGGAAAAGGGTGATAATAACATGTGAAAATGCTCTGCCAGCTCCTAGGTTCTGCCCCAGTGTGAGGAATGGTTAGTGCTGCCCAGGCTACAGGACTCGGAGTGAGGCCTGACCCTGGACTTGTTGAGGGAGAGAAAACAAGGGAGAAAGAAAGAGAAAGAGAGACAGAGTCGCAGGAGAGAGAGAGAGAGAGAGAGAGAGAGAGAGAGAGAGAGAGAGACGGCAAGGAGACAGAGTGGGACAGGGGCAAGAACGACAGATGACAGAGACATGGCAGAGAGAGATGCATAAAGCGACAGAGAAAGGAAGAAACAGGTAGCTAGACGGATGCATGACACATCGATTGCTTGATTGATAGGCAGATAGGTAGATGGATTTGGTAGAGGAGTGAGGGGAAGAGACAGCCAGAGAGACAGAGACTCAGAGGGAGACAAAGAGAGACCAAGACGAGACCGAGGGCGAGAGAGAGGGCGAGAGCGAGCGAGGTGGCGGCCGACCCCCGAACAGTACCAGACAGTGGGTGTGGGCGGTAAAACTAGGAGTGATCTTGACTTCCATATTTTAGCTCATATTACTTTCTGATTTTTCTCTATCTATACTTAAATAATTATGTTTTTAAAGGCATGGTTTCAAGATGTAAATTGGATTTTTTAAAAAAACTTTCTGCAATTTGGAAATATCTATGAGAAGCTTTACAATTTGCATACAAATTGACCCAGAAATTTCACTTCTTACAATTTACTCAAGGAAATAATCAGGGATGTGCCAGCGATTTAATTACAAGGATAATTTTGAAGTTTATAATAACAACAACAACAACAAAATCTCGCCCCAAAACGAAACCCCTCAAATGCAAACCAAAAAAGCCTCCCCCTTACATGTACCAAAACAGGAGAACAAGTGAATGGAAGATGCCCATTCGCAGGGTGGACTTCCGTGGAGCCTTTGAAACAACACTGCAGAAGGTCACTCCTTGACGTGGACATTTGTGGCATGTTGTCCTGCAAATAAAAAAAACACGTTTTCAAAAGGCACCACATAGCTCCCTTCTGTTAGAGAAAAAGATAGGCTTGTACCTGGAATTTTCATCTCCCAGGAGCTAGCCGGGGTGTGCAACCATCAAAACACTTGAAGCCATTTAAAATCTCGCCCAGGCACCAGGAATTCTCGCAAAGAGGAGATGCCCGCTGCCTCTGGCTCCCTCCGCGGAGGGAGCGGGGCGCAGCTGTTCACGGTTCACCGCACTCTAATCCAGCGTGACTCTGACCGTCATAATTAAATCGCACCTCGTCCGTGTCAATTCACACGGATTTATCTCACTGCCTTATTTATTTATTTATTTTTGCAAATCTTCCCACAGAGGCTCCGGCCAGATGTGACCCGTTCAGAACAGAAGACTTTCTCACAGTTTTACAGGCTGTCACAGTTTCATTCCCTCGACAGTTGCAAATAGAGGTCTGTCCTATCTTTTTAGATGTTACCTCCTGGGGTTCAGTTAATTGCAACCGGGAGAACAATGTAACAGGTGTATGAGGAAGGCCTGCCCCAGGTGGAGGTGGCTAAGAGGAAGGCTGTAAACCCTGAGAGTCGGTCTCTTTGGTTTTTCGATTAAAAATGTTTAATCATCACAACACCTTACAGAAATTCGGGGTTTTATTCGTCTCATCTCATTTCAAAAAGCATTTCAGGTGGCTGGTCAAATTACATGCCGATATCATAGGGTAAAAGCAATTGAGGTCATCAGGGTGAGGAAGAGCTCATGATAGGAAAATGAGACAAGAAGAGTAATGCTAGCCAACCGAGCATGTGCCTCCAGATGTTGGATATTTGCCAGGCTGGGACGCCAGTGTCGCCCAGGGGCCTGTTTTCAGCCTTGGCTGTGATTTAACATAGAGCGAAACGTAAAGAAATATAAACCTGTGGCATAAACTCTCACCTTGCTCCTAAGCCCAACTTTTATCAGTTTTTTGGCAAACACATCTTGACTTTTCTTTTAAATCTCAGGAAAAGAGTTCCTTTCTCTCATTCCCACTATTGCCAGTACAGAACTGGGGACCTGCCCACACGCCACTCGGAGGCACCCCAGGTTTCCCTCTTGCGTCTTGTGTACAGCGAGACCCAAGGAAGAGAAAGCCTTCAGTCCTCAAGCTCAAGGGCATATATCTTCCTGGGCAAAAGGAATTAGTGTTGGTTTAAGGGAAGACTTTGAACTTCCCTTCTCCAGCACTTGCCAGTGTTGTAACATTTCATGTTCTCGGTCCAACCACAGGAAGGCACCTCTGGTCCTCATCCAGGCACACACAGTCTGCACTCAGCTGTGGCGATGATTTTACTCCAAGTGAGATGTTACCTTAGCAACCAGCTTACCAACTCACTCAATTAACCTGCTTCCTCTCTGTAATCAATACTCATTAGCAGGGAATCGCTCCTTTGCTCTGTCTTGCAGTTTTAACCATCCATTCAGGCCGACCTATTTTTAGAGGTAACACTCTTTTCTCCCTCTGAGCGTGGAAACCCCTTTGAGGGGTTCCCACAGGACCCCTCTCCCTGGGGCCTGGGAGGCTGTCATCCTAACTCAGCTGCGCCTGACAAGCACCAGCCGGTGATTTCGCTGGTGATGGCAGTGGAGCCTCCACGGTGGCTTTTGGCATTCCAGGGAGCCCCCGGGGCCTTGCCCACAGGGGGACTGGCAGGAGAGAGGAAGGCACAGCCACTTAGAATCAGAGAGAGGCTGCCACTCACCCGGGAGGCTCCAGGGGGAAACGCTGTGACGTGGTGGTGGGTGCAGACTGACAGGGTTTCGGGTCAGAGAGAAGAAATCATTACCAAGACCCTAGACCGTCTGCACCGCCTCCTGCGCTGCTACTGCGGCTGGGCGAGGGGTGGTCGTGGCGTGAAGTCGTATTAGGCACAGGGAGAGAGTTCTGGATGGCTTCCTTCGCTGCACAGAGCCCGGTGGGGCGGGGAGAGGGGGACAATGGACGCTGGAATGCATCGGCCCTGTTTCCCGCCACGCTGCTCTGCAGGGGACCTGGAGTGGATGGCTGTCCTGAGAGCAGGGGTGCGGGTGGGTGTGCGGGGGCCGGCCAGAGAGGAGAGCGGACTCGTTCTCACACGGTGCGGGGAACGGACTCCCGAGCCCTGGCACCCAGGAGCAGAGGCTGAGCAGCACGGTGTGCGCGGACCTCGGCGAGGTCTGCTGTGGGCACGTGCCCTGTGAGTGTGCTGGGGGCCGAGGGCGGGGGGAGGGGAGGATGCAGGGAAAGCGGCGGGTTCTACCCCGCCCCCTCCCCGGCCCCGTGACGATGACAGGGACAGCATTGCTGGCCGGCAGGCAGGTGACCCACGAGTGAAAAACGTTTAACTAATGCATGAAAAGCATTGTTCTAGGCATGAGATACAGGCACCGGACGAAGAGGCGAAGGCCCTGCTCTCGAGGGGCTCACAGGCCTGGCAGCAGGGAACAGCCCGGGAAACTCTCGAGGAGCGCTCCAGGCGCGCAGGCGGCTGTGAAGGAACCGAGCCAGGGAGACCCCGGGAGGGTGGCGCCTCCAGATGGTGGGGTGGGGGGGGGGTGGCCTCTCCGAGGGGCTGGCGTTGGGGCTGACAGCCGGGGGATGAGGGGCCAGCTGGTGAGGAGCCAGGAAAGGGCGTCCCAGAAGGAGGAAGTGCCACGACCTGTCCCCAAGCTCCAGAGCCACCCCCCCCCTTCCTTCTTTCTTTCCGCAGCCATCCCACCAGAAACATTCTCTGCTGGGGGGGGGGGGGGGGCCTTCCCACCCGCCCCCAGCCCCTCCCAGGGCCTGTGGCTTCTGATAGAGATCCTGATAAGTTTCCAACCCTTAAAAAACACTCAACTTTGTTGGTAATAATAATAAAAAAATGCCAGCACCACTCCATGATACCATTTTTTATCTTGGACATTTGGGAGATTAAAAAAAAAAAGAACTGGCGAGAATCCAGTGAAAATGGTGTCTCCTTTTGTCGTAGGTGGGACTACAAAATGGCAACCCTTTGGAAGGCAGCTTGGAGATATTGATCAAAAGTTGTAATAATGTTCAGACTTCTGGAACTGGTCATCGTATCTGAGGATCCGTCTTGGGAAAGAATGTAAATTGTAGCAAAGGTTTGTGCACAAAGATGTTCGTTTGAGTGTTATTTACCGGCAAAAACGAGAGAAAGGGCGGCTGTGATGGATCTACCCTGGCACCTGGGGTGGCCGAGAGAGCGGTGGTCTTTGCAGTCAGGCGAGTTGTGGTTCAAATCCGCACTCTTCCGGTTGCTGCCTCGTGCCCTGGACCAGTGTTTCAGCCTCACTGGGCCTCATATTCCTCATTGGTAGAACGAGGATATCATTTATCTCCTTTTTTTTTCATGAGCAGAAAAGAGCCATTTCTATGAGTATTTTTAATAGAGGAAAAAAAGGATAGCTCATTAACTCTCTTTGATTCTCACTGAGGACAATTAGGTTTAAAATGAAGTCAGGGCTCAATAAAAGGCAGCCGCCTGCCCTGGTTGGCATAGCTCGGTGGATTGAGTGTGGGCTGCAAACCAAAGTGTCGCAGGTTCGATTCCCAGTCAGGGCACATTCCTGGGTTGCAGGCCATGACCCCCAGCAACCACACATTGATGTTTCTCTCTTTCTCTTTCTCCCTCCTTTCCCTCTCTAAAAATAAATAAATAAAAAAAATCTTAAAAAAAAAAGGCAGCCGCCCCCCTCAGCATGGAGAAATTTCCGGAAAGTGGGCACTCACCACTCAATCGTGCATGACCCTGGGGCCTCGGGTTGCTGGACCGTCGCGTGGAGCTGCGAGCAGCACCTGTCCCCGTGTTCTGGGGAAGGTGGCGTGAGCGTTGTCAGCAGCGGCTACTGGTGGCTCGGCACAGGCGTGAGCCGTTATTTCCATTCATCTCATTACTGAGGGGCGTCCTTCTAGAAGCATTGATAGTGCACCAAGCCTCCAGGGCAGGGCTGAGTCTTCAGGCCCCCGGGCCGGGCCAGCAGGGGTGGCTCCTGCTCAGCTGTCTGCAAGGCTGGGAGGGAGGGAAGGATGAGGACAGGTCCCAGGGGATCGATGTTTGGGCAGGAAGGAAGGAAAAAGGGCCAGGCCCCACGGCCTGAGGGGAGGCAAGGGTTCCCTTCCCTGTGTGCCAGGCAAGTCACTAATGAAACTCCGGGAGACCCTTTGGTGGGATCCGGGTCTCCCCCTCCTGCACCCTGCGGATTTCGGGCCTGGCCTTTCAATGACCCATAAACCAGCCTCACTCTCAACCCGCAGCCGGGCCTGGGGCCAGCCTGCCCGAGCTCTAGTCCCTGCACAGCCTCTTACTAGCTGTGTGATTTGGGGGAAATCACTTAAGCTATGGGTGCCTCAGTTTGCCCCCTGCAGATTGGGGGGAAATCGTAGTACCTGCTTTGTTGTGAAATTAAACGAGGAACAAGTAAAGGACTTAGAACTGGCACACGGCAAGTGTTCTCGGAACATGGGAGGTGGTTACGTGGACGGGCCCTGGATGCACTTAGAGTGCTTTAGGGGCGAGAATTGTTTTGAGAGTGATTTGGGGGAAGGCAGTCTGGTGCTGAGAAAGCCATAGTTTGAGCCCCTGCTCCGTCACTTACTACATATGTGAGCTCAGGCAAATCCTTTTGGCTGCTTGGAGCCTCCGTTTCCTCACCTGTAACTTGGGGGCGTGTCCATCTTCCACGACTGCTATGCAGATCAGTAATAAAACATCAGCTCCCACATGGGGAGCCCCGCAGGGTGTTACCTGCTCTATGCCAGACTTAAACTCACAATGACCCCACTTGCAACCTGCTCTGGGTCCGCAGCCAGGAACCTGGGCAGCCAGGCTGGTGGTGAAGTCTCTCTGGTTCTACGTGGCTTTCCCAGCAGAGGAGGTAATTACCTGTCAGTGTGTTTTGTCAGCTACCGAGCTGGCAGGTCTGGGGCAGGTGGAGGAGTGCCTGAGCCAACCTCTGGAGTGAGGCAGTGTGGGCTGCGGGTATGACCTTGACCGAGGGCAGGTCAGACCCGAGTTCTCTCTGCTTGGCCCCTTCTTGCTTGCATGGCCTTGCAGGGTCACTCGGCACTGAACCCCGATGCCTTCACCCGTAGGGTGGGCATTACCGGGCTCCCTACTTCACGGGGCGGCCGTGAGGCCCGTCTCACAGGTGTGCTCACTAAACCGTAGCGTGTGTGAGGGCTTGTCGGTGCTTGTGTGTTCAATCAGCTGCCCACTATTGGCCGATGCCTGCAGTGTGTTGGGTCCTGGAATTTGGACACAACCCCCCCTCAGGGGGTCCCCAGGCTTGTAAGGGAGCAAACGTGGAAACCATAAATTTCAAATGTCAGTCCAGTGCTCTGAGTGGCAGGTCGGAAGAGGGAGCCACACCTGATGGTAGGGGACGGTGGGGGCAGGAAAGGTGTCACAAACCAGGGGACAGGATGTCCTAGCTGCGGCCCCTGGAGAAACAGGAGTCTGTCAGAAAGACAAGAGGACAAGGTGAGGATGCTTCTGGCAGGACCACCTTGAGACCACCGGGTGCCCGGCACTTGACAGGATTTATTTAATAATCTACAGGATAGCCCATTGTCTCAGGTAGGCCCTGTGATGATCCCCATTTGGGGCACAGAGAGGTTAAGGAAGTGGCCTCAGGTCACACAGCCATTAAAAGGCTGGGCTGGGATTTGAAGCAGGCTGGCGGGTTCCAGCATTCACTCCCCCAACTACGTCCCCTCCCTGCCTCCCTGGGTGCTCAGTCCTGAACCCTGGCCCTTCGTTCCCAGGGTTGTGCATCCCACCCCTCTGTGCCCGACCCATTCCTGCTCCGTGCCTGGGTCCTTTCTCCCCAGGCGGCTGAAGGTGCAGCTACAATGGAACACCTTGGCTGCCAGGGTGTGGGGGAGGGAAACTATTTCTCAGAACGCCAACAAGCACCCCCCAACCCCCAGCCTCTGCTCTGGTCCTGGCTGACTGGGGTCATGGTCACCCCCATTGCCAAGCTCCCCCCCTCTTCTGACAGAGGCCTTGGAGGCTTAGAGTCTGAACACTGCTCTGCCGTCCCCAACCCTCCCCCTCCCCCTCACTCCCTCTGGCCCACCACAGGTGCTGCCCGTCCTGCCCCTGTGCCATCCTCCCAGACCTGCTACCTGGATCATTTTTCTCAAACACAGTCGGATCTTGTTTCTCTCCTGCCCCCTGTTGCCCTGGGAGAGGGCCCAGTCCCCCAGACAGACCAAAAAGGTGGTTCATCATCACTTCCCTCTCTGGTTCCGTGTCCCCCACGCTTCCATCGGCACAGCTAGCTCTTCACAGAGCATCTCTTTGTGCCTCCGAGAGCCTCTGAGCTTCTGTAACTGCCGTTCCCTGTGCTGGGCATGCCCTTCCTCTCCCCTCTTTATGGTGTGAATCCTACTTACCCTACGATGGCCCCTTCCCTGATTTCCCCAGGCAGGGCTGTGTCCTTCCAGCATCTCATTCAGCTTAGTATTAGCAGTGGTCCCACTGTGTGACAACTATTTGATTAGCTGCTCCTTCCTCCCGTCAGACTTTGAAAGCTTCTTAGTCATATCCCAATAGCGGCCACCACTGAGCTCTTACTATGCGTCTAAGGCTTTGCCTGCACGACTGACTGTTCTCCCAACAACCCTGGAGGCTGGTGCCCCATTCATCCCTGTTTCATGGACGGTTAAGTGGAAGTGCAGACAGCTGCAGTGACTTGCCCCAGGTCGCACGGCACAGAAGTGACATAGTGGGTCTCTCTGCAGAGTAAGCATCCTAACCAGCCCTCTCTGCGGGCCCCACCTCCCCAGCAGAGCCCAGCGTGGATCAGTGGCCGAATGAATGAATGGATGGATAGATGGATGAGAGGTCTTCCATGGCTAGGTCTCTAGATTAGCACTGGAAGGTTCAAGGGAAGGGAACTAGCATGGAGGGAGCCCCTGAGTGTGCCAGAAGCACCCCCAACCCCCAGCAGCCCTGGGGCCCTGATCACATCTCATTTTACGGACAAGGAAACGGCTGAGGCTTCGTGCTGTTAAAGGACGTCCCCGAGCGCAGAGAGAGAGTCGGCGGTGGCCAGAATCTCTGTGATTCAGAGCCCAGTTTAGGACAGGGGTCTGGGGCCCGGGTGCTTCTGGAGAGAGGAGAGGGCCTCCTTTCGGTCCCATCAAAGCTCCCCTCCTTGGATGAGAATCCCAGAAAACTAAACTGAAGCCAGGGCTTGGGGCCATGGCCTGACTCTGGTTTCAGGGGGCCTGGAGGTGGGGCTCAGCACACTTTCAGGATGAGGGCTCAGCTGAGGCTTGGCCAGGAGAGGCTGGAGGATGGGAGAAGGCAAGTTTAGGTAATGGGGAAGAGCTATGGGAAACGGGCAGCCCTGGGTTCGAATCCTGCCTCTGTTTCCTGTCAGCTGTGTGATGTTGGGCAATCATTGAACTCTCGGAATCTCCCTCTCCTTACCCGGAAAGTGGGGGTAGTCTGCCTCATATTGGCTTTGGGTGAGTGTCACAAGTGTTACATCTGAAGTGGTTGGCACAGAGTAGTAGCTTCACCAGTGGGGTCAGAATTGGTCTCTCTGGAATGTGGGTTGGGTCGAAAGCCAGGATAGAATTAATGGGAACTTGGACCAGGGCTGCCCATCTGCTCCCAGCCTGTCTGAGCCTGTCTGCTTTGTGGGGCCACCCAGACCCTGCTGGGGGCTCAGGTGGGGTGAGCTGACAGCTGGCGTTCTGGCAACAGCAGAATGGAGGGTGAAGCAGTCTTGAGTTCTAATCCTGCTTCCTTCACTTATTTGCTGGGTGACCTTGGGCAGCTGACTTGCCCGCTTTCAGCCTCAGTTTCTCCATCTGTAACACGAGGGGATTGTTACCTTCCCCTACGGAGCTCTGTAAGGATTTACACGGTCACTACACCAGGCACAAGCATCCACCCAGCCTTCCAGACCTCAGTAAGTGTTTTATTTAAAAAAAAAATGACTTCCTCCCCAGGGGTTTTCCACCTCATGTTATTTGTTTTTGGAAAACGATAAGGGCTGCTTGTAGCTGGCTTTCTTCCCTCTGTCCCTCCCCCGACCAGGTCAGTCCCCGGCTAGGGCCAGATCGGCAGTGGGCACCGAGGGTCCAGATAAGGCCGCTCCGGAGAGGTGGTGCCCAGAGGGGTGGGGACAGGCCTGGCGCTGCAACTGTGTGACGTTCCACAAAACCGGAGTGGGCCTGGTACCAGCAGGAACTCAATGTTTTCAGGGTCCTGCCAGGGCCCCAGCGCCTCTGTCTCCCGTAAACGAGGTGTGTGCTCCCCCTGCTGGCCTTTCTTCTCACTGCACCTTCGACTAGGGAGACTCCCCAGCCACTGGATCTGAGACCCAAATGTCCATAAAAGGTGGAGTGTCTAAACTGGGAGGACCCTCAGAGCTCATCCACCCGTGCCTCGCCGAGGGAGGCGGGAGGCCCTGCGTGGGGCAGGGAGCCTGCACAGAGCAAGAATTCCGGGCCCCGAACCCAATAGTAGGTTCTGTCAACACCTGGAGTGGGGAGGAGCTTAAGGAGGGCCCTGGCAGTGAGCTCCAGCTTGGGGGAGGGGGCGTGGCGGGGTGATCTCAGAGAGCAGAGGGGGTTTCAGATTCTCAACCCCTCACCCCCTCTGGCTGGGTCGGTCATGGGATTTCCTGTTTTGTCTTGAAGCAACGTCACTGTAACCCGATAGCCACGGAATGGGAACTCGGGAGGGGTGTGTGTGTGTGTGTGTGTGTGTTCGTCAGCAGGTGCCCTGGGCTGGTGACTTCATGGCGCTGGGACTCTGGTCTTTCTTTAAATCAGTTTGAATCCCCCCCTCACCCCAACCCCCGTCCCCAGGAACTGCCACTGCTGTCTGGGCCTTGGTCCTCCAGCATGAGAGGGTGGCAGTGTGGTGAGGGGACGTGAGAGCAGGGAAGGGTCTTGCCTTCAGAGCGAGGGAGGGAGAGAGAGGCTGGAGTGGGGGGAGGCAGGCCTTGTAGCAGATCAGCGGTGGGGCGTGCAGGACAGATGGGGGCTGTCTGGCCTGGGTGAGGGGCGGTACCCCTCAGTGATATGAGGAGTGGGGGCGGGGGGAACCTGCGCAGCCACCTGGTGTCTGGAAGCCCGTTACCTGTGGACAGCACTGTTTGCTCCTGACCGTCTCTTGCCCCTGGGCTGCCGCGTACATGTGAGTGTGTGTGTGCACATGGTATCTCTGCAGGTGTACATGCTGCGCATGTTCCTGCCCATGGGCCGGAAGCTTGGTGCTGCTGGAGATGGGGCCTCGGGAGCCTCTTTGCCCCAGGGAGAGGCCTGCCCGGGCTGGGAAGTGACCCCGTGGTCCCCACTCTGATCACACCGAGGCCAGGGGATGCGTTCTTTCCCCCTGACAGGCTGGGCGGAGAATGAGAGTCCCAGGCCTGCCCCCAGCCACCCCGGCAGGGGTGCCTCGGGCAAGTCTGCCTCCCTCTGAACCTCCTCATCCTCACCTGACAAGTGGGGACCGTGAGCGTGGCTCGCAGGTGTTCAGGGAGGATGAAATGAGGCATTGTCCCCTCCTGGGCCTCCATTTCCTCCCCTGTCGGGTGGGGCTAAGCAGAGCGACACCCAGCTGCCTGGGGAATCAGTGAGGCCGTGTGCCCGCGTCACACTTGCCAGGAGTTCCTGATGATCCAATGGCTGTGAATGCGCACCAGGTGCTACTCTGAGATCCCTGCCTGCCTGATCCATTTTGCCCTCACAATCACCCCAAGAGAGGGATGATTGGTATCCCGTTTTACAGAGGAAGAAAAAACTGAGGCACAGAGAAGCTGGTCACGTGCCCAGGGATGACGACCTGTCTCTCCAGGAAGGGCTGTTGGGTCAGCAGCTTTGGGGCCCCAGCCAGTCTCTCGGCATCTCACCGGTGCTCAGAGCACTGGGAGTCTGGTCACTGGGTCCTCCTTCCCGGTCTGCCACCGGCTTGCTGTGTGGCCCTGGGTGGGTGTCTGTCCCCTCTATAGCCTCATTGCCCCACATGCATGGTGAGGGCCCTGGACCAGCTCAGGGGCACAAGCTCCAGGGCCCCCGGGGCTGTGCAGGGAACCGGGGGCGGCCGGGCAGCGGCAGCTGCTCAGACTGGTGGTCACGAGGCAGAATGCAGGCCCAGGATTGCCAAGTGTTTGAACTTTTCGAGAGAAGCAGAAAATTTGGATTTTGATGTGAAATCTGATTTTTAAATGTTGGCAACAATTTAAAAAGAAAGACACTGCTGGACCAAACAAAGCCTGTTTGTGGGCTGCTTTGGGGCTCGTGGGCATCATTTTGTGATCCCTGGGCTACCCGATATCTGGGGGCCTGTTTCCATCCTGGGGCCCTTGGTAAAAGTGACTCACACTGTTGAGTGCTTGCTGTGTCCGGGGCTGTGTGGTGTCATTTAACTCCTCTCCACCCGCCACCCCAGGACTCTGACTGTGTCATATTATCCTATCAGGTAATGTTATCATCTTCATTTGATAGGTGGGCAACTGAGGTCCAGAGAGGTTAAGTAACTCGTCCAGGGTCACACAGCAGGGCAGGGGGACAAAGCAGGGTTCTGCTGCTCCAAAGCTCACTTATGGCAGGCAACCCTGCCACAATGACCCCAGTACCCTCTGTCCAGCCTCCTGCTGGGGTTCCTCCATCCTGGCCTCCTGGGGCTTCACTCACCCAATAGTTGACCCACGGCTAGTCTGGCACAGTCTTGGCCCAGAAGAAGGGCAAGCCAGGCAGGAGGCTCCTCCTCCCCAGGACCCTGGCTGCAGCCTGTGCTAAGGACCTGCTGGCTTGAGAAGTCTGCCAAAGCTGCGCCAAGGCCATGACCCCTCCAACAGCCCAGCCACAGGTGTGAGGGTGTCTCCTCCCTTTGGAAGCCCTGGCGGGGAGCTGGCTAGTCCCTGTGTGAGCAGAGCAGCTGTCGACTTTCCGTATTTCTCCAGCAACTGCTGCTGCAAACCCCTGGTGCACAGAGACTGTGTGTGAAGGTGCTCAGGTGTGTGTGCTCAGGTGGGCACGTGGCTCCATGTGGGTTGCTGGGTGAGAGGGTGCCTTTGCACATCCATCTGTGTCTCAGCCCAGGGAGGCACATCTGCAGGAGGGCTGCAGTGTCCACTGTGGGGGTGGGTGGCTATCTGTGGGCACTGTCACCTGGGCAGGTGCTGCCTGAGCACATGGGTAGGCACATGTGTTCATGCATGTGCCCACACATGTGTCAGCCATTTGGGGAAACATATATAAACAACTGTGTGACCATCACTTGGATCCAGGGGTTCCTCGTGTCGCTTCCCAGTTGATTACCCCACATTCCAGGTGACCGTTTCTAGCCTCTGTCACAGGCATCAGGACTTGAGTTTCCCTTGAGTTTTGCCCTTGATCCTCTTCTAGGTCTGTGAATTCAACCAGTAATAGCAGCAGGAAGGATTGTGGTCTGATACTTGGAAGAACTTCCAGGTTGACTTCCCTGGAATCTGGGACTCAGGCCCTTGGGGAAGCTACTTGAATGTATGCCATTTCTGATGGTGAAGTCGGTACACAATAATTAGAGCAACTACCATTTATTGAGTATTTATAGGTGCTTTAGATAAATGATTCTCTTTAACTGCTACACAGCCCTTTGAAGTGATATGATCGCCCCCATTTTGTGGATGAAGATACCAAGACTTGGAGACAGGCACTGAAATCCCCGAGCTCACAGAGCTGGTAAAGAGCAGAGCAGGATTTGAATCCAAGTCCCTGTCTCCAAAGTGTTGCTTTTCTTCCCGCCTCCCCAGGCCACCTGTTCAGACCATCAGTGACCTTGTGCTGGGGCTGGGACCTCAGTCCAGTGGGCACTGTCCTTGGGATGCCCTCTGTACCTCAAGGGCTCTGTCTGGCCTGGAGCTGGGTGTCCCCTGCTTCCCAGGCGTCCCCAGCCATCGGACACGAGGGCGGGCTGAGCTGGACAGGCCTTTGCATGCCGTGTTGCTGGGTGTGGGCCCTTATTTGGGAGGGATCTGCCCAGGGTCACACAGTGACCCTGTGGCACTTGTGAGTGCGGACTCTGCTGACTCTTGGTCGGGCACTGGTGGAAAGAGCAGCCTGGTCCCTCTCGGGGACATGTGGGGTGGGGGGCCTGCTTTTCAAAGTGGCGGAGCTCAGGGTCCAGAGAGGGGGTTCCTGCTTAACTTAACCACACCTGCCCGGCAAGGCCTCGGCTTCCCCCAGCTCCACCGGTAACCCACGGGCTTTGAGGGGACTCTCATCACACCTGTGCACCCGCAAACCCCTGTTGCGCCTGCTGCCACCCAAGTGGGCGGCGTGCGGTGCCATGAACCAGGGTGAGCTTTGGAGCCTTTCGGGGAACTTGGGGGCAAATCCTGGCTCTGCCACCTATTTGCTGTTTATCTTGGGCAAGTCGCTTTGCCTCTCTCTGTCTGTGAAATGGGGACAATCGGGGGACCTACTCCCTGAGAAGGCTGTGAGGGTTAATGGTAATAACTGTGCTCGTGGCCCTGCCAGACTTGGAGGGTTCCCCACGTGCCGGTGCTCTTACCCATTTAATCTTCCCAGCGGCACTGCGGGACAGGTACTGCCAATGCCCCCATTCCGCAGAAGAGCAAACCTAGGCTCAGAGGCCATTGTGGTTTACTCCAGGCCTCCCACCAGTAAGTGGTCATGTCTGGGTTCTCGCCCAGGCCTCTCTGACTCCAGAGCCCAGAACGCTTCAGCCGGGAGGGTTATTCAATGTATCCGACACCGGCCTGGCCGGGCCCCTTGCCACCAGAGTAGATGCCTGCCATGAAGAAGCGACTGTGTGTTTCCCTGGCTCCACCTTACGCAGTTCACACCTGATGCATTGGGCGGGATCGATGCAGGAGGCGATGCTACGGATGCCAGGCAGCCGGAAGACCTGCGGTTTCTCCCTCTTCTTTGGCGGTGGGGGAGAAGAGCCGGCTTGGTGAACCGGGGCACCTGGGCTTACATCCCTGCCCCGTCCTCGACTTGCCAAGTGGCCTTTGGGAAAACATTTCCAGAGTCATAGGTGGGCAAGGACCGAACCTGCTGGGAGACGGCACTGAGCACCCGTCAGGCCCATCCTTCCAGGGCCCGTAGCTCGGCCGCCGTGCACCATCTCACTCAGTCAGGGGACGGTGTGTCAGCGTTCTAACAGAACAGCGTAAACTACATCGTGCGTGTTTGCTGTGTGCAGCTCGGCCGTCCTCACGGTGCTCAGTCTGGTGAGTGGTGAGAGGTGAGCCGCCCGGCGAGACCAGCGCCCCCGTCGCTGTGACAGGCCCGTCCCTGCTCCGAGCTTCCTCCTCGCCAGGGCCACCAGCCCTGGCTCCACTGCCACCCGCAGGCAAGCACGGGTCAGTTCCCTGCGCTCGAGGGCACTCAGCCTCATCTAGAAGTTCATACGGACGAAAGCGTGCAGTGCGTGGACGTTGTGTCCAGCTTCCTTCCTTCCACACGGTCTTCTCCAGATTGTATCCCTTCTCTGTATTGTATCCCTTCTCCGTGTTGTCCTGTGTTCCTTGTCATTGTGGAGTGGTACTCTGTTGTGTGGCTACGCCTCTGCTGGTTTGCCATGCACCTTTGGGTGGACATGTGGGTCACTTCCCGTTTGTGACTATTATGAGTAAAGCTGCTAGGAAAACTGACGTGCAAGTCTTTGCATGGACGTATATTCTCGTTTCTGTTGGGTGAAGGCTTGGCGGTAGAAGGGCTGGGTCACGAGGGGCCTTTCCTCAGGGGCAGGCGCCGTACCGCCGACATCCCTGCCAGCCGGTGGGAGAGTCCCGGTTGCTCTGTGTCCTCACTGACACTTAGTGTGGTCGGGCTCTTTGTTTTAGCTATTCTGCTGGGTGGCACTCCAGGTGGTCCCTGCGGACAGTTGGGACCACGAGCGGTTTCTGGGGGCCTGCGGTGTGCTGGGAAGGGCTGAGCTGCACAGCGACGAGGGTGACTGTTGGGCCACTAGGGGAGGGGGTGGGGAGTGGGTGCCGATCCGTTTTATGAGGCGGCAGAGGGCAGACCTGGGGCCAGTCAGAGGGATCCACAGGGAGTCAGGTTTTGTTTCAAGTTCCAGAGAGAACTTTCTGTGTCAGAGCCTTCCAGCCCTGGGACGGATTTCCTGGTGGAGCGGTGAGGCCACCGTTGCTGGGAGCGGCCAAGCCGTGGAGAGGCTGGTCGAGGTGTGTGGACAAGGCCTTCAGCCTCAGGAGGGGCTGGACCAGCTCTCCGATGGGCTTCCTCCTGCCTGTGGCCCTGAGGCCCAGAAGGGACGAAGCCCCACAGGTACCATTCACCTCGGCACCTCGCCGGCTCGGACACCCCACCTTCTCCCACACGAGCCCCACGTCTTGGGTGGGTTCTCCTCTTCTCAGGTGTGTGGGTGAGTCCTCTGTGTGAACACACCTGCGCTGTCCTCTGCCCCCATCAGTCATCGCAGCCACTGCTGCCTTCAGCTTCTCTGTGGGACCCTGTCCGACCAGGTCCTGCCTTCCCCGGCCTCCAGATTCTCTGGCCCCGGTCACTGCAGGAGCTCACTGTGTGGGGTGAACCAGGGGAGGAATGCTTCTCGAGGGCGGGGCCCCCCAGCAGGCTGCCTGCGCCGACTCACAGGACACCACCCTCTGTGCACACCCCGCCGCCTCCTCCCGGGCTGGTGACGGGGCTGCAGTGGGTCCAGGGACCAGCGGGCAGGATGTGTGCAGCACCAACACGCCCTCCATCCACCCCGGGCCCTGCTGCTGCGTCTCCCCTGCCGCCCCACCCTCTGTTCTCTGAGGAAGGGTTTCTCCTTTGGGTCCTGACAGTGCTTCCGGCTTCCACGGGGCGCCTGCCACCCGGGTCTGATGCGTGTCTGAATACCAGTGCTCTGGTCCCGCCACCGTCGCATGGCCTGGTGGTGGCTGTGTGTGACTGGACGCGGAGTGTCGCTCAGCCTCATGCACCAGGTGTGTCCGGTCCCAGCTCGGGCCAGCCAGGCCCTCCGCTACCCACTAGAAGTAATCAAAGGCATGCTGCTTCACGAAAAAGGCTTTCTTTTGGATGCGGTTCACCCCACTTGATTTGCATGTTAAAAATCATGCACTTTGGGAAGCATTGCTGTAGAAGGAATTTTTCTGTATGTGTTGACCAGCCTTGAAGGTGGCCCCCCATGATCTGTTCTTCTGGTGCTGGCACTCTTGTGTGTCCCCAGACACTGCAGCAGGGCTGGTCTGTGTGACCAGTCAGATGGGGAAGAACTGACGGGTGTCACTTCTGGGGTTGGTTCCGCTTCGCTCTGCAGCTCTGGGCTCATGGTCACGTGCCCGGGCCAGCTGTCCCGGCACGAGCAGCCCAGTGGAGAGGCCCGTGTGTGGCCTCCAGCCAGTGGACACGGGGGATCAGTGGGCAATCCGAAAGTGGGTCCTCCAGCCAAAGATCCCGTCACGTTGTAGAAGACGGACACCCGGGCAGACATCTTGACTTGGACCTCATGAGAGACCCCGAGCCAGAACCACCCAGCTAAGCTGCCCCTGCCCCTGCCCCGCTGAGGCTGTGAGACACAAAGGCTGCTTCAAACCACTGCACGTGGGGCAGGCGTTGGTCACGCAGCAAGAAATGCCGGGCACATGCTGCCTGAGAACCCGGCAGGTTTTCTGCAGCCGCGCTCTGCAGCTGGCAGTTGAATTCTGGGAAATTCCCATGATGCTTAAAGTAACCCCCCTTCTGATTGGGGCTTCCTTAAGTTTCTGCTTTTTCCAGTCAAGTCATCTGAAGTCAATGATCTCTGGAGGCAACATCTTTGAACGGACAGAGAACACTTTGTTGAGTGGACCCTGGTTTGCTTGGCCACTCTCTGGGGCTCGGGCATCGAGGTTGTTTCCATTCTCTGTGATGAGCAAGGCCATGATGAGCATCTTCAGCACCTGGAACTCTTTCCGCATCTCCAGCGACACCTGCGAGAGGCCTTCCTGGGAGTGGGGTGAGGGGCCGAAGGATCTGGACCTCTTCAAGCAGTAAGATAGTGTCCTGTAGGAGTTTCCAGAGAGACGGCGCTGACATGCCTGCCAGCAGCAGACAGAAGCTCTCCCCGCGCCCGGCTCCCTGGCATTAGGTGTCTCTCTCTCACTTGGGGTCGCGTCCTCCCCGTTTATCGGAGCAGCAGGCCGGGCCCCAGCCTCACACCGGGGAAAGGGGAGCGTGTCACCCTCTCGGCAGCCGTGCCGTGCGAGCTCCTCTGGGGTCTAAGCAAGTCAAGAGAGATCTGTGTCACTTCTTTTATTTAGAATGAAGTGGATTCTAAACACCACTTAAAAATACATTAATAATGGTGTTGGTGTATTATTCATCTTGAAGAAGTGACAGGTGTTTTCCTCAGCAAAATCTGGAGTGGGAAGTGGGTTAGGGAGTCGGAAGATGGATTAGCTTCTGTCAAGGGGCTCATTGCTTTTGTCTAGATGACCTCTTCACTTGCCCCCCGCCCCAGCTCCCGCTGTCCCCAACCCGGCCCTGTCTGCCCTCCACGCTGATGCCTGGTTCATTTTGCTGCTGACGTGGCTCGGGGACGTGGGCTGGATGCTGGGCGTGGAGGCGGGTGCTGGGGTTCTGGTCTGGGTTCTCTCACTGAGTTCCAGGGGGTGGCGGATGTCTGCTGCTGTTACCCCCTTTTCTTGGGTCGGCACTCTGATTATCCTTTGGGATCCCGCCTGGCCTCTTTCTCAGTCCTGGGGTGTCCTGTGGGGCTGACACTGATCCCTACCGCACCTCCTCTCCAGGGGGAGGCATAGTATACCCAGGCCTGGCTATTGAGAGTTCTGCGGACCTCGGGCCCGGTGACTGGTTTAAGGGTGGCATGTGTCCCACGCGGAGCCAGACATTGTTTGAGGCCTGGATCCAACTGGACCTGAAGTTTACCCTTCAGTATTCTAGTTATGTGAGTCAAACCCTCCTCCTCCTCCTTGTCTTTCTTCTTCTTCAACTCCACACGAATTGGCTGCTTATTTGTAAACAAAAGAGTTGGGCCCGATACATAATGTGACTTTGAAGAAGTCCTTACCCTAGTGGCCAGAGTTGCCCCATCTGGAGAGTGAGAGTTGAGGTCCTTCTAGCCTGGGAGGGCCAGGCGCCCCCCTAGGTTGTGGGGGCTCCCACATGGGGGGGGGTGATGGCAGACGGGCTGGTTCACATGGAACCTCAGTCGCCGTGCAGCCTCGTCAGGGGGACCCTCCGTGAGCTTGCTGTCCCCAAGCCTCTGCAGGGCCACCCCGGAACCAGGGTAGTGGCAGAACAGCCCCCCCCCCCCCAGGGTAGAAGGCCCAGGGGTGCGCTGGGGCTCCGTGGTGTGCAGCTCTGTGACCGGCAGTGAGATGTGCCGCCCTGCCCTGCTTGGGGTTCCTCGGTGGCTCCCACGCCTTTGGGATTCAGCCCTGTTCCCCCAGCCGGCAGACGGCCAGGCTCCACATAGAGCTGAATAAACACTGAATGAGTGAGTGAATGAATGAGCATAGGCCTGTGAGGACCAGGATCTCACCCAGCCACCCTGCACACCTCCGCTCACTGCCTCTGGGAACCGCCATGTCTTTCTGTCTCAGTCGTGCACCTGCCGCTTCCTCTGCCTGGCGCCTCTTCCCGCCACCGCCTGGCAAACTCGCCTTGCCCTTCGACGACACTCAGCTCATTCACTCACTGATTCAGCAGGTATTTCTGGAGCCCTCCTAGGTGCAGGCTCCATTCTAGGTGCTGGCATCGACTCAGACAGGTGAAGGTCATGTTCTCATGGAGCCTATTCCTGGGAGGGGGCCGGGAGTAGATAGAGAGGATGTCAGAGGGTGACAAATACCACAGAGAAGGTCATCAGGGGGAGGCGGGGAGTCCTGGTGGGGACGTGGTTGTGTCTGCTTCATAGAGGGCGGCCAGGGCAGGTTCCTCTGGCCCCATGACATTTCAGCTGAGACCTGAAGGAGGGAGAGAAGGGGGTGAACGGCGGGAAGGGTAGTCCAGGTGAGGGAACAGCAAGTGCAAAGGCCCTGTGTGGGGAGTGACCCTGGAAAGTTGGAGAAACGGGGAGGAGACCCCTGTGCTGGAGCGAGGGGTGAAGGATTGGGGTGGAGGTCAGAGGGCAGCAGCGGAGGGCTGTGCAGGACCATGTGGGCCACTCACTGGCCTTGTCCTTGCACGTGGGTGAGGGGCACGGGGGCAGAAGCAGGGAGAGTGGTTGGAAGGCTCTGGCACATGCAGGGGGATGGCAGTGGGAGCGATGCAAAGGCTCAGCTTCTGCCTCTGTCGTGAGGGTGGAAGGGGCAGGATCTGCCAGGTGGGATGCTGGGCACAGGAGGGTGAGGATGAGCAGGGACATAAGTGGACATGCACCAGCAGGAGGGGGGCAGGTGGGGGTAGGGTGGCCTGGAGCTAGGGCTGAGCTTGTTGACTTTGAGATGCCTGTTGTTCAGCCACGTGGACTCCTAGGGACAGGGTGTACACAGGAATTAGGAATTCTGGGGCATCGTCAGCAGAAAGAAGCTGGTTAAAACCAGAGCCGGTGTGGGGTTGGTTACTCAGGGAGGGAGCGGGGGTGCAGGAGACAACCCCCACCTCTGGAGGAGTGGCCAGAAGGCAGGAGAAAGACCAGAGAGAGGCTGCCCCCGAAGTCGGGAGGAGACGCCCTTTGCCCCTGTGTCCATGCCTCTGGCTGGTCCCGTGAACCGAGGACATGGCCGTGGGGCCCAGCAGCAGGCAGGTGGTTGGTGACTTGGAGCAGTGGAGACAAAATCTAGTTCGAGCAGGCTCCAGAGGGACAGGGACAGGGGCAGGGGGGACTAGAGACGTGTCAGAGATGGGTTGGGGGTCAGCCGCAGGGGTCTTGAGCAAAGCCTGCGTGAGAGGAGGGAACTAGGGATGAGGACAGGGTGGCGGAGGAGAGTTCTGCCCGCCAGGCAGGGCGGGCGGAGGGAGCAGCTGAGCCGAGTCTCCCAGGGAGGCGGGGCGGGCCTGGAGATCAAGCAGTAGGCAGCGCGGAGGAGGAGGGAGCCCCAGGCGGCAGGCAGCGGGGGCAGAGCTCCGTGGGGCTGGGGAGCAGCTGGCTGGCATTTAGTCGGGAGGGTGATGGGAAGCTACGAGGGCTTTGAGCACTTTATTTATTTATTTTTAAACCGCTCTCTGGCTCCAAAGGAGGAACTTTAGGAGCCTTTGATTCTGACCCCCCTGCAGAGTGCCTTCCTGCTGCCCCCTTATCTAGGGCCCCTGCCTGTCTGCCCAGTGGGTCCTGGCCTCTGGCCCCCGCCGCCTCTGATCTCTTCGGGCTGCGTGCCTGGGCCCCGCTGGGCCACCCGGGCCGCAGAAGCTGGGGGCCAGCAGGCGCGTCCTGGGCAGAGCAGGGCCGCTCTGGCCGTGTGAGGGCCCTTTGTCCCGCGGGCGGCGCTGCAGTTTGATCTGGCCCCAGCGGGGCCGGAACTGGCCTCTGACACCCACTAGACAAAGGGTCCCTGTGAGAGGCCAGGAAGTGAGGAGTCGGGGTTTACCCACCCAGGTTTGCGTGGGACCGTCGCAGGGCCAGGGATCTCAGAGCCCCAGGCTCCCCAGACCTTCCTAATGATGACGTGGTTGATGTTGTTATTGGTTGGAGAGCACTTTCCTCCTGTATCCCATCGCTCAGCTCTGAGCCACCCCCGGCCCTGCTCCCTGCCTCTCACCCTGCAGGGGACCCGTCCGGGGTCTCGCCACCCGGGAGTGACTGAGATGAGTGTCACAGTGGTGACAGAACTCACCGTGTGCCCGATAAAACCTGTTGGAGCATTTTGTATGTATACACTCAGTTAATCCTCACAACCCTGTGAAGGCGAGACTATTATCATCCCCATTTTACGGAGGAGCAAATGAAGGCGCAGCAGGGGTAAGTTCATGGGTATAGGGCAGGTCTGGGGCTTGGCTGTAGGCAGTGCCTGACTTGGTGGGCCCGGGCAAGAGCACAACTTGTAACCCCTGTATCTTACAGAGGCCCTGGGTTGGGGGCCGTGTTCAAGCCATATAGCCAGCTTCCCATGGAGCCAGGGCCAGAGCCCAGGGCCGTGACCTGGAACACAGGGGCCTGGGTTCGGATTCCAGCTCCTTGGTGTTGCTCGTGTGACCTCGGACAAGTCCCTCACTTCATCTGGGGCAATACCCCCCGATTTGTGCTGACTAAAGGCTGTGAGAGATGTGTGTGCTCACCAGTGCCCGGTGCGGGGCAGGGCCTCATGGTGTGAGGGAAGGCCCTGCTCTCAGGGGCCCTGGCCGGCCACAGCTTAGGGGCCTCGGGCATGTTCCACAGCCCGTACACCTCCACAGCAGCCTCGGGAGCAGTCAGTCCCTCGAGGTGAGTCAGCACTGGCCCAGTCACCTGGGAGCTGTGCAGGGACCCTGAGTCCCACTCTGGAGATTTTGAGCCAAGCTCCTTCGAGCCTTTATGCCCAAAGGAGTGACTTCCAGGTAGTAGGATGGGACAGGTATCAGAGGAGAGCCTTGGGAAGCTGGACCGGATGGGCGGGGGTCGTTCCCACGGTCTCCGTGTGTGCAGCCAGCCCTGGCTGAGAAGGAGCTCCCTTACCAGGTGGGCCTGCTCGTCCAGTCTGCTGAGCTTTGCACGTAGCCTCTGGGGAGGGGGGTCGAAGGTCTGGGGGCTCAGGGAGCTGCTGATCTGTCGGGAGTCGCCGTTCAGTTTTCCCCAGTTAAACCTCATTTCCAAATGTCTCTTCCTGAGGACAGGAGGTCTTGCCTCTGTTTCTGCTCACTGCCCTTTCTCTCCTTCCCTAGTAACAGCTGGCAGTTGTGTGCAGGTGGAGGCGCTCAGTGTCCTGTCTAAACCTCCCAATAGCCCTATCGCTGGGCCCATATCAAAGATGAGGAAACAGACCTCCAGGTCATACAGCTGCTCATCTGCAGGCTCAGAATTTAAGCATGAACTCTTAACCGCTACTCAGAGCTGCTCTGTATCACACAGGAACAGAGGCCCAGGTAGGCTGCAACCAACAGGTAACTTAACACGTTGAAAGGATGAGGGGTTTATCATTCTTACACAATGAGAACAGACTCACTGGTGCAGCTGGTAATGCTGTCAGAGGACAGGCTCCCTCCACTCTACTGTCCCTGACTTGTGTAGTTTTTGCCCTCACTGTTCCAAAGGGGCAGCCACAGCTCCAGCACTCACATTTGCATTCCAGTCATAAAAACAGTGGAAAGACCAAAGGTCTTCACCTTGAGAGGCTTTGTTTTTTGGCTTGGGAAGTGCATCCTTTCCAGCAGACTCTTACCCAGATCTCCTTGGCCAGAACACACCTCTGGCTACTCTGGCTGGAAGGTAGGAAAATGAGACAGCCTTCAAGTCTGGAGCTTCAGAAGGCAAGGGGGGAGTGGCTGAGAAAGTTGTGTGTGTGGCAGTGGTGGGGGGCAGCCCACATTCCTGCCTGGCCTCTTGTGGTCAGGTCTCTTCATGTATAAAATGTTCCCTGCAGAGGTTGTCTAGCCAGGGGACTCAAGGGAGTGAAGGGACCTTTTAGGGGCCTTTGCCACCCGGGTCTGGGCAGTGACAGGAAGCTTAGGGAGCTTGCATGCCATGATAACTTGTCTCTGGGCCTCATTTTCCTTATCTGTACAATGCGGACGTAAACCCGCCTGCCCGGCAGGGTGGCCTGGAAGGTTAGCGACAGCAGACACACAGTGCCTGGGCCGCGGTGACCGAGGTGTGGAAAGTGGCCTGTGCCCAAAGCGTGCTGGTGGCAACTCGCTGTCCTTGTGCCGGCTTCGGTTCCCCACATGGAAAGCAGGAATGAGCTAATCATGTCTGTGTGGGGAGACTGATATGAGGATTAAATGAATGGACACACCGGGTCCTTTGGTGCCTGTCTCTGTCCCTGATTTCCCAGACGTATTGGGGCAGATTCCTAGAAGGGCGAGGCCCTTTGGAAGTTCTTGTTCCACAGTGGGGAGGTGCTGTTTTCAGCAGTGATTTGAAGACGGTGGTGGGGCCAGGAGCTGGTAGAGGGGAGGGAGCTACAGAGGCCCCTGGAGCTCCCCAATCCCCCCTCTGTTCCCCCAAAGGCACCTGGCCCCAGCAGGTCTGCATGGGGCAGGCCGGTAGTGGCATGTGGGTGTGGGCATGCAGGCAAGATTTCACTATGAGTCCAGGTGACTTTGAGAGTGTGTTTATTAAAGCTGGGGACAGTGAGACAAGGGCAGAAAAAGCAACAGGAGAGCCCAGGTGGGGCTGCTTTGGGTCCCCAGAAACATTATGGGGCGGAAGTGAGCTGAGGCCAGGCTGCTGCCAGCTCACTGGAGAGTCAGAGAAAAGGGGGCCTTGGGGACAGGGTCAGGGGCTTAGCCCAGGACAAACTGCCACTGCCTGTTGTTCCCCTGGCTGCAAGTCCCATGGGGTCCCTTAGAGGTTAGGAGGTGAACGCCTGTGGGGGAAGGAGAGGGGGAAGGGAAAGGCAAAAATGCAGGCTGCCTCTGGGAGGGAGGCAGGGAGAAGGAGGGCTGGGTCCTTTGTCTTGAGGGTTTTTAAGTGCTGGCAGTTTAGGGGAGGTCTTAGGGAGGATCTCAAGGGAATATTCATCAGATCTCCAGGTGTGCCCTTTCAGGGTCGTGGTCTCCACTGATTGGTCAGCGCCAGGGCAAGGGGGTCATACATTGTTGCAGCCTGTCCTGGCATCACCTGTCTGGTGTTGCTGCTTTTCTGGGCCTGGAGCTGAAATACAGCTGAGGCCTGGATGCTTTCCTCTGGAGGAAAGTTCAGGGGGCCTCAACCAAATGACCAGCCATGTGAAGGGTCGGGGGGTCTAAACTGCATGACCAACAGTATGCTGGGGGTGGGGAGGGGACCCTGGGGCCAGGTCCAGCCCCAGTTCTGCCTGTGGCTGGACACTCAGGGCTTTCTGCTCTTGACCTTCCGTACCTGGCTGCAGATTGCTCAGCCAGTTTGTTCGGCTGTCTCGGTTTCTTCATTCCACTCGCTGAAGAATTTTGCTAGTTCCTTACTCTCCTGCCTTACTTCCTCTCAGGTCCTGCTGCCCACGGAGACGGCCCGAGGGACCCATCAGCTCGTCCGTCCTCTGCAGGCCTGGAATGGGCTGACCCCGGTGCCCTCCCCGCCGCAGCCGCACCAGCGGTTCTGCCGGGCTTTGAGCCAGCGACCAGAGTGGCCTGGCTGCCTGGCTCGTCACACCACTGTCTCCAGATAAGCCCTGTGGAGGAGCTCAGGACGCTCACCGGGACCCCACCTTGGGGCCTTGACCTGCTCAGGAGGGACACAGTTTCTGCCTCTTCATGCCTCAGTTTCCTTGTGACTCAGCATCCTGGGAGAACAGAGGATGGTGGGAGTGCCAGAGCCCCACCCCCCACAGTTCCGTTTTGTCTGGGTCTCTGGCCTCTGTCTGGGCTGGGCTCTCTGAGGGCCCTGAGAGAAGCAGGTGTGGATGTGCTGGGGACTCCAGTCGTGGGATGTGGGATTCAAGTCTGTCTGCCCTACCTGCCATGTGACCACGGGTGGGTGCCTTCCCCTCTCCTGGCTGCTCATCACTGTAAAATGGTCCCCATTCTAGGCCTCTTCAAACTAGGACATCTCCGTGACTTTGAATTCATGATTCTGGGTGTCCCCCACCCGGAGGGAGCTTTCAACAGATCAGGAGCCCCCAGGCCAGGAAGGTGCCCCAGGACAGTGGTCCTCCCTCTGTCGGGAGAAGACACGCTGGGTTCATTTGTGTGTGCAGTGCGCCCTCTGGTGGCTATTCTGGAACACAGCTCGTCCAGGCCCCGGTCTCCCAGTCCTCTCTGCAGGGTGGGGGTTGGCCTGGCCAGGAGGAACTAGGAAAAGCAGCTTTCTTCCCCCTCCAGGCATGGATAGAAATGAGATTGCTCTAGTTTCTGGGAAACTTTTGGGCCCCCAAATGTAACCCTGATACCAACATTCCCACCTCCGAGAAATCAAGGTTCTAGCTGGGCTGTTTTTCTCTTGTTTCTGGGGAGGTGAGGGGCGTTTGTCTCCGTGAGGTGGGTGGTTCGTCCCCACGCTGGGGATGAGGGGACTGAGCTCAGGGCCGCAGGACCCGTTTGCTGCTGGCCTCAGACCTGCCCTGTCCTGGGACGTCCTGGGGGCTCTGGGCTCCCAGGCTGGACTCATGCCGTTCCCTCTGCACAGTTACTGTTCTTTTTTTTTTTCTTCTTTTTTTGAGGAATGTCCATCCTTTTGGCCTCAACTCCAGTGACATTTTATTTATTTTTTATGGTAAAATATACACAGCATGCAGTTTACACGCAAAGCCTGTCAAGTGTCCAGTCCAGTGGCGTCAGGTGCAGTCAGCTGTCACCACCACCAGGCCCCCCTCCGGCTCTTCCGTCTCCCTGAACTAGGACTTCGTACCCATGAACCGCCCCCGCCCAACACCTGGCAGCCGCTGTTGACTTCCGGCCCCCGCGCTGAGTTTGACTTCGCCGGGTGCCGCATGGGAGCAGAGTCGTACAGTCTCTGTCCGTTTGTGACTGATGTGCTGCACTTAGCAGAACGTCTGTGAGGCTCATCCAGGGGGCGGCACGTCTGGACAATGCCTGCCTCGAAGCCTTTGAAAAGCGGAGCACTGTTCCCGGGTGTGCGTCTACCCCGACTCGTTTGGCCGGTCATCTGTGGGCGGGCCCTCGGGCTGCTCCCGCCTTCCGGCTGCCGCGGACATACGTGTAGGGACGTCTATGAGAACCCTTGCTTTCCATTCCTTTGCAGACACACCCAGAACTCGATTGCTGGATTGTATGGTGATTCCACGCTTGATTTTTTCAGGGATTCCCATACCATTTTGTACTGTGGCTGCACTGTTTTACATTTCTATCAGCAGTGCTCAGGGTTCTAATTTCTCCATGTCCTTGCCAAATCCTGTTATTTTCTCTGTCTTCCTCTCTCTCTATTTCTGCCTCGTATAGGAGCCATCCGAGAGGGTGTGAAGTGGAATCTCATTGAAGTGGTTTGATTTACATTTCCCTAATGATTAGTAATGTTAAGCATCCTTTTGTGTACTTATTGCTCTTCATTTTTAAAGTAGAGTTTATTTTCTCCAACCAGCAGCTTAAGCATCATCTAAGAACTTGTTAGAAATGCAAATTCTCAGACCCCTTCAAGGGTCTGCTGAATCGGGAACTCGGGCTGGGGCCCAGCAACCTGGTTGCTAACACTAACGCTCTGGGTAATTCTGGTGCATAAGTTTGAGAACCACTGGTCTGGGTGTTGTGCCAGGCACTTCACAGCATTATTGCATTTATTTCATCATCATCATCATCATCATCATCATCATCCCCATTTGGCAGGTAAGAAGACGGAGGTTCAGAGAAGTGGAGTCCCTCACCTAAGTCATACAGAGTAGGAGGAACTCGAAGCTCCTAAATGCCTATGTGGTGCCTTCCCTGGGATTTACCAGCAGCCTGGGTTGGGGTTCCCTGCATGGCCTGAAGGGGGAGCCCTTGACCCAGGACCCAGAGTCGAGGTTTGGAGGAGTGGGAAGGACAAAGCTCAGGAGCCCCTGAGAGCTGGGCGGGACCCTCAGGGGTCACCCCTCATCAGTCCCATGCTGCTTACCTGACCCTTATATCTCCCACTGGGACCTCAGCCCCTGACTGCAAAGAACCCTGAGGCAGGGACTCAGGGCAGGCAACGTGGTTGAAGTTTGAGAGGTCCCATCAACAAGCTGTGCGACGACCTTGGGCGTGGTGTTCAGCCAGGCTGAGCCTCAGTTTCCCCATCTCTAACACGGGGCTTACCACCCTGGCCTGGAGGACTCACGGAGAACCTGAAAGGCCCTGCAAGTGTGAGGCATTCTGGCTGCCTGGAGGGCTTCGATGAGTGACCCTGTACTGGGGGGAACGGAAAAGCAAACCTTTAGCTGGTGCTCTCGACGTGACATTTTATTTTGTGTCTGCATAATAAAGTGTGGAGTGGGGTCCCCGTGTTGAAAGTGAGGGAAGTGGGCTCAGAGGGAGCAAGTGAGTGGCTCTAAGCCCACACGGCCAGGAAAGGGCAGAGCTGGAATTCAAACTCAGGTTCTCTCTCGTCTTCCAGGCAGCTGTCCCCGCCGGGGGCTGCCGCCCTGTCTCCCGCGGTCTTCAGACCCTGGAGACCAGGCTGTCCGCCTTTGGCTGTGCACAGGCTAGCTGGGCCCCCACAGGAAGATCACTCCATGCTCTGGGCTAAATGTTTGTGCAACCCCCCACCACGCCCTCAAGTTCATATGTTGAAAACTAACCCCCAAGGTGGTAGTGTTTGTAGGTGGGGACTTTGGGAAGTGATTAAGTGATGAGGACAGGTGCCCTTCTGGGATTAGTGCCCTTAGGAACGGGCCCCAGAGAGCCCCCTTGCTCTCCTGCTTGTGAGGGCATGCGTGAAGACAGCCCTCACCAGACACTGGGTCTTGGACTCCCAGCCTCCAGGCCTGTGAGAAATAAATCTCCATTGTTTGCCAGCCACCCCGGCTATGGTGTTTTGTTAAAGCAGCCCAAGTGGACTGAGACACCCCCTCCTCCAGCCTCCATTTTCTTGTTTGCACAGAAGAGAGAGTAAACCTCGGATCGCTCAGGATTTTCACAGTCTGGGAGGTCCAAGGGTATGGCTGGTCTCAGGGATGGAAAGAATGGAGTGGCCTTCTCTGTCTGCCGGCCGCTCTGTCAGCGTCTGTGGGCCTCCTGGTTTCTCAGTCCACCTCTGGCTCCCTCTTGGCTCTGCCTGTCTCTAGGTGGTGGCCTCACTGTTTCCTGCTGCCCACGGGCTTCCTTGATGTGCTGGGTGAGGACAGGAGGGCGGGGCCGCAGGCAGCATTGGGCTCTGTCTTTCCAGCTTAGCCATGCCAGGGAGACAGAGTGTCTCCACCACCGTGCAAATATAAAATCCCAGGGAAAAAGTCTGATTGGCTGGGCTTGTCTATTCCTGGACCAATTACTGGGACAAACTGAATATAAGACATTCCAGTTGGCCAGCTCTAGGTCACATGTCTACCCTTATGGTTGTGGCGAGGGGTCCTGTGATTCACAGCCTCACCAGAACCACTCGGGGCCGGGTGGCATCAAGGCAATCAGTTAACAGCTAGCACACCATACCAGCACTGTTCTAAGCACTTTAAATGCACAGATTCATTGGACTCTCACACCAACGACCCCGATTTACAGGGAAAGGAACTGAGGTAGAGAGGGACGCAGCTGGTGAGTGGTGCAGCTGGGATTTAAACTGAGTCTGGGTCCGGAGCTCAGGCTCTCCGCTCACCTGCAGAACCGCTCTAACGGCACAGAGTCGTCCAAAGCAGAGGGAGGGGCTGTTCGGCAGATGAAAGCCATTCACGTCTGTTCTACCACCCTGGGGCCCTTGGATGCCGAAGTCGGTACCCAGCCACGGACGTGGCATGCAGTGGGCCTTTCGGGCTGGCGGTTCTCCTTCCCTTTCTTTGGGAAATCAGGGCAGACCAGCCTCATCCCCAAGGAACCGGGTCGGTGTGCCCAGCTGAAAGGGCCGTGTGGCTGTAGCCCCAGGCTGTGCGGCTTTGAAGGAGCACTGTTCCCTGCCATTGGGTCCCTCCCTCCGCAGCCCCATTGCCCCTGGGAGATGGGGTCTCTCTCCATGTGCAGGGAGCCCCAGATGGGGGCCAGGGGTCAGGGTACCGTTTGGAGCGTGAGGGCTCTGGGCCCCCCGGGGCATCGGGCCCCCTCCTAGCATCTCACGCCTCCCCTCTGTGTTGTCCTTGGATCCTGCAGGCCGTGGGCTCACCAGGGGCCGGGTGGGCCTCTGCCGGGTACACAAACACCAGTCTGCCGTCCCGTGGCCTTGTGAACAAGGGGAGCCCTCAGCAGAACTCGATAAGGTTTCCAAAAACAAGACTGGGCCCCTGGCATGCCGCATTCCTCCCTTCTGCCGGCAGCTGCTAATTTATGCTAATCAGATGCATGAAAACCCCAAGTCCCTGGGTGGGTCCAAGGGGACAGGGAGGATCCAGCTGGCTGAGCAGAGGATGAAGTGGACCTGTGTTCCCCTGGCCGCCTGGTCCCTGCCCTTACCTGAGCCCCCAAGTGGTCCCAGGTCTCCTGAACCCCACTCCCGTCTGGCCAGAGAGGCCTTGATACCGTGGACCCCAGGGAAGGTCACAGGGATGAGGCCTCCAGGACCAGGTCTCTGACAGGATAGGAGGCCAGGAGGGGTTAGCAGCTCAGTAGAAATGGAAGCAGTTGGTGACAGCCGTGGTGTCAGGCAACCTGGCATCGAGCTCCTGGACTGGCTATTTAATCCTGAGTGACCTCGAGCACCTTGCTGATCTTCTGTACCTCAGTCCCGTCACTGGTAAAATGGGGAGGACACCAGTGCTTCCTGCAGGGCTGCGGGGGCATTAGACGAGATGCTGTACCAGGTTGGGAGGAGCTCAGTGGCGTTGACCATGACCGTCAGCCAACCCTAGGGCAGATTCATCTGTCTGCCTCTGAAGTCCGGGCTCTCCAGAGGCCTAGGCACCTTCTCCCCGAGGAGTTGGGGGACAAGGAAGTCCCCAAGGCCCGTACCCTGTCCATCCTTGTATTACATGCCCAAGTGCAGGGTGGTGGTGGTCCCTGGGGCTGGCTCTTGGCCCCTGCGGCCCCTCAGTGGGGGGCCTCAGGCGGTGGAAAGGCCTGGCCATTTGGCATCAGGGACGAGGGCTCCAGCTCCTGCTGTAGCCCTTCCCCATCGTGTGGCCCAAGGGTGGCCTTCCGACTGTGAGGTGAATCTGTACTCTGGGTGCTCCGTGGTCCGGAGAGTGGTGCATGGGGCACTGTGTGCCCACCTCTCTGCCTTTGCCTGTGCTGTTTCCACCACCGGAAGTGCCTGTCTCCCCTCTCTCCTCCTTCCTGGGCACAGACAGCATCGGCCGGGTCCCCACGGCCCATCTCCTCTGTTAAGACTCCTTGACCTTCTGGGGGGCCCACATGCTACTCATTCATTCATCCCCCCGCCCCTCCCACCATTCACGCAGTTGCTCTCTTCACGGTTAGTTTGCACTGGGAATGCACGAGGACTGGACATGCCTCACTTCTCTATGGTTTTATTTTTCCTTCCCTGTCCTCAGTTTCCCCACATGTTCAGTGCTGGAAGGGGCGGCCTCCCGAGGGTCTGAGGAGTTGGCAGCCAGGTCATCCTTTTCTTGTCTTTTAAAGATTTTATTTATTTATTTTTTAGAGAGGGGAAGGGAGGGAGAAAGAGAGGGAGAGAAATATCCATGGGCGGTTGCCTCTTGTGTACCCCCTACTGGGGACCTGGCCTGCAAACCAGGCATGTGCCTTAGACTGGGAATCGAACCAGCGACCCTTTGATTCGCAGGCTGGCACTCAGTCCACTGAGCCACACCAGCCAGAGCCACCCTTTTCTTATCATGACCTCTGGCTGCACGGGGGAGCCCAGAGAGAGGGGGCTGGCTTCCCTGGGATTCTGGGACAGTCAGAGCCACAGCAATCAGGTGATCCTGGGTGGCCCATCTGGGGGCCTGGACCTTGCAGCCATGAAGAATTAATTTAAAATTTCCATGGAGGGATTGGCCCTAAGCCCTGGCCACGTGAGTTATTTTGGGACACTCTGGCCTGTGCTGTCTGCTCTCCACCAAATAAACTGATCCCAACCAGCGAGGCCTGGACACCTCCCACCCACTCTCCTTTACGACCCTGCTGCGCTCCGTGGCTGGTTTGCGGCCGGAATCCGGTGTGTGCCTTGGATCCCTTCAGCCCAGGCTAGGTGGAGCGGGGACACAGCACCCCTAGAATGTCCTGACCTATTAATGGCGCTGTGGTCTCTGAGCTGGGCAGGGGCCATCCTGGACCAAAGAGAATTAAAAATAAAAATAAAATAAATATAAACAATCCCAATGTCACCCCTTTGTGAGGCCTCCAGTGTGTGACGGGCATGCAATACAGCCCAGACCAGCAAGAAAACCGTTTTCCTGTCAGCTGATCACAAACACAGACGCAGCCGCGGGACGGGGAGAAACAGCGCTGTAATTTTTCCACTGAGTGCTTCCGCCCTTACAAAGCTGGCTACGGTTGAGTGGGCACCCAGGGGTCCCTGTGCCTCTTCATCACAAATTTTCCCCCCCAACCAGGGGCTTGGACCCTGCTGCTAGCCCAGAGACGGGTGTGCCCGGCTGGCCTGGGAGAGCAGAGCGGTCCCCCTGTCCTCCAAGGAGACCTGGGTCTTTGAAAGTCTTCCAGCTCAGCATCCTCAAGACTAGGCTTTGTTAGGGCCTGTGGTGGGGGAGGAGCCCTTCACAGAGGGCAGCTTTGATGACGCACAGGGCTCAGAGGTCCCCTCCACCCTGCGCAGGCGAGGCCAGGCCTCCTTGTCTTCCTGTTAGAGCAACAGCAGCGGCAGCAGCCGCCACTTACAGAACATCTACTATGTGCCAGGCCGGGTGCCAGGCTCTCTACACAATCTCACTTAATGCCTCTGACAACACTGGAGAGGGGGAGACTCTATTCGGGCGAGTGCTGGTAAATGGGCTCTCTGAAAAACGAAACAAAACAAACGACAGTTATTACTGGCTGGTAGTGCTCGCCAATTTCCATGGTGTAAATACTTCCAGGGTGACCTACTGGTAAGGTCACTGAACACAGTTAGGACACCTGTGCGCAGCTGGCCCTGCAAGCCAGTGGGGAGCCTGCTCCAAGCTTGCCGCTGGCCTGTTCTCACTCCTGGCTAACAGTGGCGAGCGGCAGTCACGATGTGCAAACTCGGGTGTGTGAGGGGAGCTGCTTGTTTTTACTCTCTGAACTGGCCTTACTTTCTGTTGGCTGCCTTCACCCCATCGTCGTCTGGTCATCGTTGATCCTCCGGCCCCTGCCCCGGGTTGTCTGAGGTCTTGGGGGTTAGGCCGTGCTGGGACACTGTGGGGACAGGCACGTTAGACCCTGATGTTGTCGTCCCCAGGCATCTCCCGAGCTGTTCCTGTTCCTGTCCAGTCCTTGCTGGGTCCTCCCTGGTTCCCGGCCACAGCGTCCCTTCAGAGCCGCCAGCCCCCTGGGGCCATGTTGGCGCCGTGGCCACGGGTGCAGGGGAGGCGTTCCGGCGCACCTGCCCCTCTGCGGGGAGAGCGCTCAGGGCACGCGGGGAAGGGCTCCGGCTGCTGCGTCCGCCCACAGGAAGGGCCGTGTCTGTGGCCCCTGTGCCAGGAGGGAACCCGGCTGTCCGCACACGCCGGGGCGTTCCTGTGTCCTGCGCCTCCAGAGCTGGCTAAGAACCCTCGCTCCGGCGGGGCCTCCGGATCCCAGCCTCCCAGCTCTCTCCGCTGCTCCTCAGCTCCCGTCCCTCCTCCCCGAAATCTTCCTGGTCTCCAGAGCCAGGACGACCTCTCTGGTTCACTGTGTGGCCCCCCACACTTCCTATGCCATGAAACCCAGAAGCGCTGCGTTTGGCTCCTCGGTCCCCTGCTCCCTGTGCTGTCCCTCAGGACAGCAGCACGCTCAGCCGTGGGGACAGAGGGCAGGGGTGCTGGGAGGATAGAAGGGGACGGAGGAAATTCTGGAGAAGGCGGCACTGGTGAGTATTTCCACATGTCGCCCTACCAAGTGCTGGCCAGGAAACCAAAGCAGAGAGGTCCCGGGACCTGCCCTGGGGGCCCTGTAGGTCAGAGGCCCCACTGGCTGGACCCACATCTTGGACTCCCACAGAAAGCCGACCGTGAGAACATCAGACACACTGAGCTCGTCGTCCCCTTGGACCGGGTGGCAGACAGAGGCATACAGATGGGGCGAGGCCTGCCTAAGGCAGTGCAGGCACCGGAGCTCTGGCCTCCCATCTCTGTGCTGGCCCCCTGGGACCAGCTGCTGCCTGGAATCCCTGAGAGGCCTGGGAAGGCGGGAGGGAGAGAGAAACATGAGAAGCGGCTGCCGCTGCCTGGCTGCCCCTCACTGAGTGGCCTCAGGCAGGGCCGTGCCCTCTCTGGGTGTCCTTTTCCTGTCTTCTTTGCTGGAGGTGCTTTGAAAGAAGAAGATGAGGGGGCAGGATGAGCCCCTTCAAGGCAGCCCGTGTCTCCTCCTGGCTCCTCCTGGGCATCTTGGCTGGGAACTTAGGGAAAGCAGGACTCTGCCTCGGACTCATCTCTACGACCTTCCTCAAGCACCACCCATGGTCCTCCTGTTGTCCCAGGGAGGTCCCTCCGGTCGTCTTCAGCCCAGAACAGATACTTTCTCATGGCCTCGCCTCTTCCTAACTTTCTCGGCTCTGACGCTGTGGAAGACGGCAGGCCGGCCGCGCTGGAGAGTGTGCTCCTTTGGCGTTTGTCCCCTCTGGTTGGTTTGCGTCGGGTGCCTTTGGCTGAGCTGTCGCAGGAGTGGTGCTGGGCTGTGCCTGCTTCCCACCACGCGGCCCTTGCTTTGGACTTACTGGTGAAGGTCACACGGTCCCTTCTCTGGGGTCTCGGCCTTCAGGCTTCTCTGCTGGAAGGCACTCTTCTCCCCTCGGTGCTGGCACAGCACGTGCTGGGGAGGGGCTTCGAGGTTCCTTATCGAACTTTTGATCCGTTTGCTCATTCACGCACGTCAGTGTGGGCTTAGCGTTTCCCGTTTTAGCCGACGGAGGGTGGTGTGCTGTTATCGCTTTTCATTCTGAGGCTCAAAGGGGGCTGGAGGGGCCCCTCCATGCTGGTGCTCATGTGGCCATTGTACCCTGAGTACTTCCCTAATTTCCAGCACAAAAAGATGTTCTGGGTGTGTCCTGTTCTGCCCCTGGCCTGACCCTGGAACTGGCCATTTCTTAAAGAAAGGCTCTAATTTCAAGTTCCCCATGTGGTTCCCGAATGAGGTAGGGCATACAGTTATTGCATTGTGTGTGTGTGTTATATGTGTGTGAAAAGAGTCTATTTATGAAATACAACGTCAAAAAATACCCCAGACGTTTTATAACTGTGTTTGGGCTGTTCGTGTTTTTAAACAACACACCAGCAGCGCTGGGAGCGGGGTGTGGGTGCCACGGGACCGTGCCCTGGGCGGCCGGCGGTGTGCGCCTCGCCCCCACGCCCGCGGGGCTCGTGGCCTCCACCTGGCGCCTCCTGCCGCAGCCGGCGCAGCTGCCGCCAGAGCAAACACCGCCCTGCACGTGGCCAAAGGAAACAGCCCCAGGTCAATATTAGCTCGTGCGGAACAGGCCCGAGGAATGTGTGGCCAGTCCCCTGCGGCCTCTGGGAGAGGGCGAGTGGCCTCCGGAGCTCGCAGAGCCCCTCGTGTCCTTGGTCCAACCTCCCTCAGTGTGTGTGGGTGGGGAAACTGAGGCCTGGAGGTGGCAGGGACTCGCCTTGGGTCACAGGGTGAGTGGCAGGGCCAGCCATGATTTGTGTTTTCCATTCTTTTCCTTCGGGTGTTTCTGCTTTTCCCCTCGTGGCGTCTGCAAGGCCGCAGAGGGTGGCCGGCGAGCCCTGGCCTGGGAGTCAGGACTCCGGGGTTTCCGTTCTGGTTCTGCCGGCTCTGCTGTGTGACTCTGGGGTCGTTACCGCTTCCTGTGTCTCAGAGGTCCCCCCTCCCTGCAAACTGTGAACCCTGACCTCCAGTGCAGGTGCTGCACTAATTCAGGTCCTCACACTCCAAAGTCGCCAGGGGCCACATAGAGACCGTGCACGGGCAACATGGCCCTGGGGAGATGGCAGGGAGAGGGGAGGCAGTGGAGAGAGGGAAGTGTGCCCCGCAGGACGGCATTCGCAGTAAAACAGCAATGAGACCCATGTGCCACGTGGCCACAGGAAGCGCTGAGAGCTCGCAGGCCCCGCTGGCCTGAGACAGAAAGGCAGGCCGCTCGCTCTTCCTGCTGGTCACACTGTCCCCACTGCAGAGAGGGGAGCCCGGCCGGGGCTGCAGCGCCCAGGCCCAGGGAATCACCCCACGGTGCCGCCAGCCTTGGCTCTGGGATGTGGCCCCGAGAAGCCTTTGTGCTGATCTGGCGAGATTTCATCCCAGTTCCAGCCGCCAGGACGTGCACATGGCCCGCCCACCTCCTGCCTTATCTGTGGCTGCTGGCTTCCTATCTCCCAACTCCAGTTGCTTCCCCCACCCACCCTGTTACCATGAGGGAGAGTCACTGACCACCAACTGCTGCCCACACCCTGACACAGCCTCCCCGACTCCCTTCAGCCATCACAGCAGCTGAGAACCAGCTTCACTCCCCCCAGGCCGGCATTTGAGTCCCAGCTCTGCGGCCAACTGGCTGTCGGATCCTGGGCAAGTCATTCAGCCTCTCCAAGCCTCAGCTGCCTCACCTGTGAAATGGGAGAGTGAGATGATTCCGTCTTAGGGGGTCCCTGGGTTGTCATGAAGGTAAGAGAAGGTGCTGCAAAGCGGGGGCTCAGCACGCACCACTCCTCTCACCTCGGGCTCCCAGCTCCTCCCAGCACGACGCCAGGCTTCCTGGATCTGCACCCTTTCCCCTTCTAGTGACCCAGGCGGCCCGGCCGTGGACAGAGATCTGCGGATTCCCGCTCTGTGCGCGCCCAGCCTCACTGCTGCCTGGCTGAGCCTCCACCCCACCCCCGGCACATGGGCGGCATGAAGAGATGGCATAACCGGGGCACACAGTTACTCAGGAGAGGGAATAGTCCAGCAACAGCAGCATTAAAGTGTTAGTAAAAAACACTGAGAAATATTTTTTAAAGATTTTGTTTCTTTATTTTCAGAGTGAGGGGAAGGGAGGGAGAAAGAGAGGGAGAAGGATCGATGTAAAAGAGAAACATCTATTGGTTGCCTCTCATACACCATACACACTCCGACCAGGGACCGAACCTGCAACCCAGGCCTGTGTCCCAACCAGGAACTGAAACGTTGACTTTTCACTTTGCAGGATGATGCCCAACTAACTGAGCCACACAAAATTGAGGAATATTTTTATAATTTGACATTTTAACAGATACTGTTAAATCTAGTATCTGTTTTAAATGGCAAAAAAACACAACAGCAAATCAAAAGGTAAACTATGTAAGAATACGTACCACTTTTATTACTGACAACAGATCCACTTCCTTAATATGTAAAAAGCACCATAAAATCAATAAGAACTAGATCACCAACCAACAGAAAATTGAGCAAAGGATCTGACTGTTTATAAAAAAGGAAATACAAATGGCTTCTAAACACATGAAAACACTCTTAACGTTGCTGATAAAACGACTTGAACTGCAATGCAAGCCACTTTTCATGTATCACACTGTTACAGATGAAAGAGTTTGATAACTCACTGTGTCAGTGAGGATGTGGGAAACAGGCACTGTGTTACAGGGCTGGTGGGAGTATATATGGGTACAACCTCTATGATGAACGATTTGTCAGTGCTGACTAAAATTGGCACACTTACATTCTCTAACCTAGTAATCCCACTGTTAAGAAATTTAACTTACACAGGTGCTTAAACATGTGGAAATATGCATATACAAAAACATCAATTGCTGTTGTATTTGTAATTGCAAAAGATTGTGGACAATCTAACATCCACGGGTTAAAGCTTAGTTAGTTAAGAGGCAGCCACTCAGAGGAATACTTTGCAGCTGTAATAACTGTGTCGTTAAATGGAACAAGATCCGAACACATTGTTCAGCGAAGAGCACATGGTACAGAAGATGTATGAGGTATGCTACCATTTTTGGTGATGATATGGGCTTGTTTATGCATGGACAACTCTGGAAGGAAATACCAGGAACCAGGTATTAGTGTTGCCCCAGGGGAGGGTGCTGGGGTAGCTGTAGGACAGGGGTGGAATGATACTGATTGCTTACTTTATACCCACACGCATTTGTTATCTATTCAAAAAGAATTGTGAGCCTGGCTGGCGTAGCTCAGTGGATTGAGCGCGGGCTGCGAACCAAAGTGTTGCAGGTTCGATTCCCAGTCAGGGCACATGCCTGGGTTGCAAGCCATGGCCTCCAGCAACCGCACATTGATGTTTCTCTATCTCCCTCCCTTCCCTCTCTAAAAATAAATAAATAAAATCTTAAAAAAAAAGAATTGTGAAATCTTGAATGGCAAGGGCACTACTCTGGCCACACAGAGAAGGGCTAAGGGGAGCATCCCAGGCATGGTTAGAGGATGGTGTGGAGAGAGCAGGGCAGGTCTGCCCCCCGTACACCCCTCTGTGTCCCGGTGCAGTCCGGAGCAGCACCAGCGGGTCCTGTGGTGTGGTGGAAAGTATGAAGGTTTCAAGCCTGAACCCCAACTCTGAGTGTACTCATGGCAAACCAATTTACCACCGGAACCCTCAGTTTCTTAGTCTGTAAAATGGACACAAGCGCAGCACCATCACTGAGTTAAACTGCGACAATGCTTGTGCAAGGCCAACCCTCTGTAGGTGCTCTGAAACCCCCGAGGGGCTCCCCGGGGATGATGGACGTCAGTGACGCCGCCGCTTCTGTTTCCCTGGACATCACCAGGCCCTTCGTCATTCCTGGGGCCCCCCGGGGGGTGGCAGGGCTCAGCCTCCCCTCCTCGAAGGAGCACGGGGCCTCGTTGCTTAACAGAGCCGCCGAGGGGCGGGATGGAAAATGTCAACATCAGATTAGCCTGATGGGAAATAGCACCCTTCTCCAACCACAAACACCCCCACGTTTCCCTACAGCACAAGGGGGTTGTGGGGTGATGGGGTAGGGCTGAGGCTGGTGATACCAGTGACAGCTTCAGGTCTGACACCCCCAAACCCTCTTGGCCAAGGTCTCCTTGCGGGGTGGAGGCCGCCCCTGCAGAGCCCCGGGCCTCTCGGATGCCCCACTCTGTGGGACCCGGAAGAGCCCTGCCTCCGAGAAGGTCGTGGCGTCCCCGGGCAACTGCAGACAGTGGCAGCGGCCCCTGATTAGTGGGGCTGAAGACTGGGTCCCGCAGGCCCCAGGGGACCTCTGAAAGTTCTCGTGCCAGACAGGGCTTCCTCAGAGTCGGCCTTTAAGAGACATGGTTGGCAGGGAGAAAGGTGATGAGTAGGAGGGGAGCAGGTGCCTCAGAGGCCACGTGTCCAGTGCAACATCCTCATTGTCTCCATCTTCACAAAGGCCGACCTATGGACGTGCCCACTTCAGAGATGAGAAAACCGAGAGAGGCAGTGAGACTGGCCCTCAGTCACACAGCTTGCCGGGGGCAAAGGTGAGGTGTGAATGCAGGTCTGTCCCCTGTCAGGGTCTCTGGATTTCCCCCACACCTGATACCCCTCTCACGGAGGGGCCGGCTATTTTTAGATCGCCGGTTTCACATCTATTATTCCTTTTACTAAGAGGTGGTATTGTTACCCCCGGTCCAGTGATGCTATTACTGGTAGTGTTTCTATTACTGGTGCCGGCCTTACCCGGTCGGGTGTTGGAGGGTCACTGGGGCCGCCACCTGTGGATCCAGCCTCACTCAGCCTCCAGGCCTCCCTGGCTGGGCAGGAGGCCCCCGCTCCAGCTGCTCTGAGTGGGGGCTGGGATCCAGCAGGCTCCCTGCTGGAATGGCAGCCCGTCACAGGCAGGGCCTCGGTCTTGCTCACGGCCCTAGCCCCAGTGCCTCACCCAGGGCCTGACACATAGTAGGCAGACAACAGCACTTGTTAAATAAGTAAAAGAATGATGCAGCCACCTGTCAGATGAGTGAGTCCGTCCTCTGCTCCCTGATGAGGACCCTGGGACAGACCCAGGTTCCCGTGAGCAGAAGGCCAGCGGTCGGCCTGGGCATGGGGTTAGTGGCAGCTGGGGTATCCAGAGCAGGGCTGGTGGCCCTGGAGCAGCAGCCTTGGTGGCTGCTGAGTACAGCCTGGCCTCATGGCCCCGGGCTGTGTGCAGGGCTGGCAGGGAGGGGACTTGGCCACAGTTGGGCTCTTCAGCCTGCAGCCGGCTGGGGACAGATCTTTCAGCAGTTGTTGGAGATTTATTGGCAGCCCTGAAAGGGTCGCAGTCAGGAGGCCCGGGCTGGCCGACGGGGCCTCCCCGCTGTTTACCCAGTGCTGAGGAATTTGAGGGCAGCAACACCCCTGGCAGGCTGGGGCGGGGCGCCAGGCACTGGGTATGGCTGCTCAGAATAAGTGACCTGCCGGGCCCCGGGGCTGGGTGGAGGGGGCTGGGGTTCAGAGAGGGTGGCCTTGGACCCCTCCCTGGTGTTATGGATGGAGAGGCAGAGCTCGAACTGGGGAAGAGAGTGTTCCCAAGTCCCACAGCGCGTCTGTTCTCCAGTCCAGCCCAGAAGCCGGGCTGGCGGAGGCCTTGGATCACAGGGACTGGCACTCGGCTCGCCGAAGTGCCCTTGTTTACGTGGGTCCATGTTTACTCTCTCCCCCTCCAGCCAGAGTGTTCAGCCCATGAGAACAGAGACTTGGTCTGTCTTGTCCACTGTTGTGTCCCAAGCGCCGGACACAAGCCTCTTGCTGCATGAATGGATGAAGTCAGAAGACCTTGGTTGGGTTTCTTTTTCTCACATTACATTATGTCCAGAGGAAAGTGGTCCAGAGGCTTCATGATGCCATCGATGCCCCCCCACCCCATGGGCTCTCTGCATGTCCCTGCTCCAGTATCCTTAGGCCGTGGCTTTTGTTCTCATGCCTCCTAAATGGCTGCTGCTGCTCCAGGCATTGTGCCTGCATTCCTGGCAGGAATAGGGAAGTTAGGACAAAGAGTAGAAGGCATACCCTTATTGAGTCTGTCCATTTTTAATCAGGGTAACAATAGATTTCCTATAAGTCCCTTAATAGGCCAAAATGATAAATATATAGTAGTGCTTTGCCTTTTTTTTTTAAAAAACTTCTTCCAGGGATATGGCCCTTAGCAGGGCCTATCACTTTTGTTGTTTGTGGTTGTTGTTGTTATTTTTATTTGATTAAGTAGAAATCCCCTCTCTGAGGGAAATGCCCTAATGAGGTCATTCTTGCTATGGTGTTAATGGCAGGTGTGCTACTACAGCCACCGGCTTGGCTTTTCAAGGACCTGGGTCTGTGAGGTTCTTTCCGAGGGTGGGGTTAACAGCGGGAAGATGGGAGGCTACACAGTAGGCCTGGACACAGTGTGACAGTCCCCACCCCGGAGCTTCTGAGGGGGCGGAGGCTGGGCGGAGGCTGGGACTGGGGGCCGGGGCCGGGAGGGGAGTGGGATCTCCACAGACAGGGCCCGGTCCGGCCGCGGTGCCGTCCCTCCGCAGCCTCCCACCGAGGCGCCTTCTCCCTTCAGAACCACGGCAGCACCGACGCACCAGTACTCGGTGGCACGACTGTGGCCCTGGCTGCGGCTGGCGAGAGGCAGCCTCCCTGATGCGGTGTCTCTGTCTTGGACAGACAGCCCCTGGGCCCCTCCCTGCCTGACCGTGGGACTGACTGCCGGGTGCTGGAGGGCCTGCTATCCCCACGCCCAGGCCCATGGGCGACCCTTGCCAGGCTGGCCCTCTGAGGGACAGGGGAGTAGGGGAGGGACCCGAGGTCTCGAGGTCTCGTGCTCAGGTCCCAGCCCCTGGTGAGCTTGTGGGGTGGGGGGCAGGGCAAAGGGGGGGAGTGCTGGAAGACTGCGTATATTTCCCTGCCACAGCTCTAAACATCAAAGGAAGAGGGAGGTGGTGCGGGCCGCTGGGAGAGAATTACAGGCCAGTGGCCTGCCTGGAAGCTAGACCTTCAGCCTGGGCAGGGGACAGAGGCCACCGAGGAACTCCCCGGGGAAGGAGAGCCCCGGAGCTACCCGTGGACCTGCCAGGCCCAGACCAGCACCTCCTTGCTGCCTCCCTGTCTGGGCCGGGCAGGGGAGGCCCAGGGGAGCTGTGAGCTGGGAAAGGGCTCGGCTCAGGGCAGAGATGATCACGGCAGTGATCGATCGTCACTGGCGTCGTTCCTGGCGTCCCGGCTCTGAGCCAGACCCTCTGTTCGCCGAAAGGACACCAGGCTCTCCCCCTCTTTGTTTAAACACGCAACTCGGCAGAGGCGGGGGTTTCATTTTTACCTCCAGGCATGTGGGTGAGCAGGAAAGCTCTCATGGTGTTCTTCTGGCTTAACACAACAAAACCAAAAAAACTCGTAAGTAACTCCTTGGAGGAAACAGAGATGTCTGCTGACATATTAATATACGACGGCAGCGGATCATTAAACAAGACAGCCAGCCAGAGTTACGGACTGCTTTGGGGTTAAAGGTGACTTTCTGGGATTCACGACTCACCCCTGAAGACAGGGTGTCCTGAAAGGCTCCTGTGTCAGCAGTGACATTGGGGAGGACAGTTTCACAGGCGATTCCGGCTCCGTCTGGCTGTGACTTCGGAGACACGGAGCACCTCCTCCTCCTTGTCTTGAGGAGTTCGGAAGGGCTGAAGTTTTCCAGGGTCCACCAGTTAAGAGAGAGAGTTTAAAAAGGGGTCTGGAGGAGCTTGAAACTTGTCTCTTGTAATGGGAAAGGGCAGAGAGGAGTAAGGGGCTTGTGTGGGGTTGCTTCCCAACCGAATCCCCACAGACCAGGAGATGGCATCATTCCCACCCTGCACAGGCAGGAGCAGAGGCTCAGAGAGGTCCCCAACATGCCCAGGGTCACACATGAGGGGGTCAAGGGCTGTGCTTGTGAGGATGGGGACTGGCTTCTGCAGGGTGTGTGTGGGCTCTGGTGTCAGAGAGACCTGGGTTGCGCTGTGAGCACCGCCGAGGAGATGGATGAGTTTACGGTTGCTGCTGTAACAAATAAGCCCCAAAGTCAGTGGCTGAAAACAGCACCATCACGTTCCCTGAAGCTGTGCGGGTCAGAAGCCCAGGAGGGGATTCGCTGGGCTCATATCGAGGCGCCCACAGGGCTGCGAGGCTTTCGGACGGGAAGATCTGTTCCCTCACCTTTTCCCACTTCTAGAGGCAGGCTGTCTTCCTTGGCCTTGGGGCCCTTTTTCCACCTTCGGAGTCGGTAGGTTAGCCTCTTCCGACCTTTGACTCTGACAGTCCCACCTCCCGCTCACGCTTGTGGGAACGCTTTGACTAGGCCGGGCCTGCCTGGGTAGTGCCAGGTCTCCCCGTCTCAAGTTCCTTCAGTGACTCACGCCTGTAAAATCCCAGGCCGGGTGAGGCAGCGTGCAGTCAGGGACTGGGACGTGGGCAACCCTGGGGGTTCTCTGTTCTGCCTACCACAGTGGTCTTGACCAGGGCCCGACCTTTGGGGTAACAGACACCCTTTCTCGGGAGGTTTGGAGGAGGTGCAAGTACGGAGGATCGGGCTTCCGCCCGCAGAAAGTGCCTGAGGTTGCCGTCCAGAGACAAGCTGTTCTGGAGGCTGGTGACGCAGCGAGGAACACGTGACCTATCAGAACTGTGCTCCTTGGAGGCAGGCAGTGCCTGGGAGATGCCACTTGCTCAGGAGGTGGCTGTCCCCATGGTCACTGGCCCCTCCTGAGGGCGTGACCTGGGACCCAGCATCACACAGCTCGGGGCTTACATCCCCCCTCTGCCTCCCGCCAGCAGCCTGTGGGTGGTTGGGGGTGAGGAGGGGAGCAGGGGAGGGGGAGGGGTGGTGCCAGAAAGGGAGGAAACTAACAAACTGAGTTTGCACGTGACCTCATTTCTTCTGCCTCTGTTCTGCAGAGGTGGAAACAACAGCTCAGAGAGAGCAAGCCCCCTGTCTAAGATCGCACAGCTGCTGGGGGGCCTCCCACCTGCCAGGACGCCTAGGCCGGTGGTGCCTGTCGGCGTGGCCGTTTGCTGCATCTGCCTACCTCCCGGCCTGCAGCCGCCTTGATCATTTTCTTTAAATCAAAACATGCTTTTTCTTACTTTGAATGTGTCTGTTTTAAAATGAGACCTTATACGACTCCCATAAATGGGAAATCACAGAATTTGTGAGTTGGTTGTGTGTATTTTTATAATGCACGTTAAAGTGAATCTATCATCATAAAAATGAAGTGTCCGTCTGCACACCACGTGAAGTGGTTCTTGTGCACCAGCAGTGGGTTTGGTCTTCTCTTTGGGAACTTGCTCCAAACCTGCTCCAGTTTCACCAAACCATCACATTATCAGTGGCTATCATTCATTATGGTATTGCATTTTCAAATGTGTCCCTACCACAATTAAATCCAGACTCCTCAGCGTGGCCTCACGGCCCTCCTGGCCCCTCTTTCCTCATCTCCAGTCCATTTGGTCCTGGTGCTCTTGGGCAAGGTAGAAGTTGTCTTGCTGTGTTGGCTACCCAGCCAGAAGGTGCCAGGATTTAAACCTAGGCTGGGAGCCTTGGAGCCCGAGTGCGTAACCATTATACAGTGCCACCTTTCTACAATGTCTACTCTCAGCAATGCCTGTGATGACAAATAAGCAGGTTTGAAAATGAAGCAGGGAAGGGATTGGCTGGGTCACCCAGGAGCCCTATGCTGGCAGAGCCCCTTGGGCTCACTGGCCAACAGAGAAAGTTTTGATCAAGTCCATCAGACAAGTTTTGTAGGTCCAATAGAGCAACTCCTGTCAAGGAGGAGGAATTTAGAGACTTTATAACCTCTCTGGCGGCAGGAATGATGGGCAGCCACAGGGGCCAATCCCAACACCATGATCTCTTATGTGGGTGGGATTTCACTGCAGTGTTCTCCACTAGACGCTTTACTTTGCAAGTGGACTCAACATCTGGATAGAGCAGACTTCCCATGGGAATTTCTCAAGGGCCTCATATTCCCTTCCCCTATTGCAATATAGATAATTTATCATCTGACAGGGAGTGTGGATCCCAGTGTTGCTTTCCTAATAGTCATGGTTTATTAACTCCAATCTTTCCCAAGAGTGAGGTGAAAAGAATCCTCGATTGCATGTGAGCATTGGAGGACTTGAGGCCCACAAAGCGCGGTTTTGCTGAGGGTTCCCCAGACTGCTGTGAGGCAGTAATGACCCAGCTGCAGGAAGAGCCTAGCTCAGGGCCTGACACACAGTTGATAGATTTGCCTAGTAATTATTCTCCTGTTCTGGTCTGGGCAGTGCTCAGGCAGAACACGGTTCCCTCTGAGGTTAGGGGGAGAGCGAAGGGAACATCAGCTCTGCAGGGCAGTCTCTATTACCAGCCAGCCCTGGTCCAAATCTTCGTTCCCCTCAGGCTAGCTGTGTGACTTTGGAAAAATCGCTCCCCATCTCTGTGCCCCAGGTTCTTTATTTAAAAAAACAGAGATAATAATAGTGCCTCCTTCAAAGGGTTGAGGGGAGGATTAAAGGGTTTCATCCAGGAGTGTGCTTAGAACATGTAGGAATTAGTAGATAGCAGTTATTTTTGCAGCCTGCCGGACCTGGGTTTGAATGCTGCCACCAGCACTAACTACTGTGTGATTTTGGCTGAACACCTTGATCTTTCTGGACCTCTGTTTCTCTGTGTGGAAGTGGGTTTGGTAACAATCCCTGCTCCCAAGGGTGGCGGTGAGCATCCAGGAACTGCTTAGCCCCCAGCCCCGGCACACGGGAGGCAGGTGAGGACGGTGCACGGGTCTGTCTCCCTGGGAAGCCCCTGCTGGCAGTGGCAGAGGGCCAGCTGCGGTGCTCCCAGGCAGGCCGTGGCCCATCCCAGCGGCCCCGCCCCACTTGTGACGGCCTTGCCCCTGTCTGTCTGAGGGGCAGGAAGGAAGTGAGGAGGGCAGCTTCCCCTTTTCTGTCCTGCTCCAGGAGCCGGGCTTCTTCTCCCTCAGTGCCTCGGAGGAGGGGACAGCGGCACCATGGCCCCCAGTACGGCCATCCGCCAGACTTGTTGCTGCTTCAATGTCCGCATCGCCACCACTGCCCTGGCTATCTACCATGTGGTGAGTATGAAGCAGGCCCAGGGAGACTGTGTGTGCCTGTGAGTGTGTGTGAGTGTGCATGAGTGTGCGTGAGTGGCCCCTGATCTCCTGAGCCCCCTCCAACTAGACGGCCACTGCTCGCCACCTTTCTGTGGGATCCTGCGTGTTGGGTCTCAGCCTTCTGCTCCGCTGACTGCGGGGAGGGGACCGGTAGCAGCCTCCATAGGGGAGCAGAGGTGGAAGCAGGGGTTCTTGTTGCAAGAGAACGTAACTCTCATCCTCTCGGAAGCTTAGTTTCTGCCTCTGAAAAATGGGACAAAATAGCAGCTACAAGGTCAACCAGTACAAATGGAAGCCCAGGTGGGAAAGTGCTTTGGGAGCCAGGAATCTCGGGAGACACGGGACCGACCGGGACGCTGCCGGGACAGGGGCCGGGCCGCAGGCACAGCTCCAGCTCTTCCCACTGTGGGGCCAGGCTCACAAGTGGGAATCTCCCTTCGTGCCTCCAGTGGGAGGGAGGAGGGTGGAGGGAGTCCTCTTAGTTGACAGTTCTGGGGAACCACTGCCTCTCCCCACTGGGAAAACCTGAGGCTTTGTGCTAATGAATAGCGGGGCTTGTCTGGTCCAGTCTCTTGTGGGGCAGCCCGAGGGGAGCAGGCCCAGTGGCTCCACTTTGGAGGCTGATGTGCACCCGCTCGGTGTGCAGCCTTGACTCTGGGTGAGTGACAGGCCCCTTCTGCCCCCAGGGCCAGAGGTCACCCTGTCTCAGTGGCTGAAGGCTGGGGTCTCAAACCCCGGGACCCCACCCCACAACTCCAAGCCATACCCAGCTCCCCCAGGCCCAGGCGCCTTCCTCCCAGGGTGACTCATGGGCTGTGGTTAACACTTCTCTCAGGAGCCTGGAAGGGCTTCCTCAAAAAGAGCCTAAATCCGCACGCCGTGGTGGGCTGCTGCAAGTGCCTAGACCTGGCTGCATCTGCTTCCTGCCGCAGGCGGGCAGGCGGGGCTGTGGCAAGAGCTCAGCCTCCAGAGGGGTGTTGCTATTCGGTGCACACAGCCTCGACCCAGACCCCGTGTGCGAATCCTGGCCTCGCCGTTACCAGCTCAGCAGCCTTGGGCTACTTGCTTAGCCTCTTCGAACCTCAGTTTCCTCCTCTAATAAACGGGCCCCACGGCCACCTCTGACAGGCTGGTTGAGGGATCAAGGGCGTTGATATCTACAGACACTGTCCGGCCCACAGCCGAGTGCCTTCTTATCAGCTGTGCATCGGACGTGGAGCTCGCTGCCAGCGCAGGCGGAGTCCAGCTGTCAGACCCCGGAATGCCGGTTTGGGGAGGAGCTCAGAGGTGCCCTGCCTGGCTTGTGCCAATGCAGGAGTGGTTCTGAGGGAAGCGAATGGCTCCTTGGCTGTCCCCACACCGCATCCTTAGGGCCCCTTCAAGCTCTGAGATGATGCAACATTCTCGGGAGGTCAGTGTGGTACGCAGAAGTGGCCCCGTGGGAAGCAGGCCCCTGGACCCTCATGCATGCGTGGCCACGAACTAGCTGTGTGACCTTGGACAGGCTTCTCTCTTGGGCCTCAGTTTCCCTTGATAAGCTGAAGGGTGTGTAGGGGGTGTGGACTGACTTGGACATCTCAAACTGCAGGGCCTCCAGGGCCCAGACGGGTCCTGTGAGTGTGGGTGGTGGGCAGCCGGACCCGCGGTGGCCTGGGGAGTCCGTGTTGGGTCCACTCTGGCGGCTGCTCTCTGTTTCCGCTGATTGTTGCCTTGAAGGAACCTGGGCTCTGGCAGCAGCTCTTCGGACGTTTAGAGAAGCAGGGAACACGGGCTCTGATGTTTCCATGTTGGAGACTGATTCAAGGTTAAAAAAAAATCCCTGTGCAGGCCGAGTAGAACCTGTTTGCAGGCTGCCCGGGCCAGGAAGCTGCCCTGAAAACTCCAGACTCTGTGACTCTCAAGGTTGCCTCTCGGTCATACCATCTAAGGTCCTCACCTGCACATGACATCAGTGACATGACATACATGACACCAGGTGACATCAGTGTCTGCCCACAGAGCTGGAGAATCTGTGGGCAAGTGATCAGGGAAGACTTCTTGGAGGTGGTGCCATTGGCAGAGGCATAGAGCTGGGTTGTGGGCGGTATGGATGGGGGTGGAATAGGCGTGCAGAGCTGCAGAGGCTGAAGGACAGTGGCTTGTGCAGGGGACACCACCCAGACCAACCTGGAGGCTTCAGGTGGGGAGCAGGAGGTGGGAGGGGCTTGGAGTGACACGTGAAAGAGCCCGGACCTCCACCGTTGAGAATTCTTGGTTGTGGGGACCAAACTGTGCACTGTAAGATGTTTGGCAGCATCCGGGCCCACTCTCCACAAGATGCCGGCAGCTCCCTCCCGTTGTGATAACCGAGAGTATTCCCAGACGCTGCCTGATGTCCTCTGGGGGCAAAATCGCCTCCAGCTGAGAAGCGCTCTCTGAGTGAGTGATGGGGCACCGCGGGCGGGCGGGATGTCCTGAGGAGAAGGCCCGGGAGGAGGGGAGAGGCCTGGAAGCCGTGCAGCTGGCTCAGGCAGTCCCTTCGTGGTCGGGCTCCTCAGCTGATTCCTGCGGGGGCCCATCCCCGTCTCTTCTGCGACAGGCCTCTGCTCCTTCCCAGAGAGGGCAGGGGCCCGGGGCTTTCCTGTAGCTCAGAAGTCGAGTGGCAGGTGGACTGTCAGGGCCCCGACATCTGGATGGAAAAAGGGAAGCCACCCTCCAGATGTGCTGATCACCAGCTTCATCTGCAGCCCGTCAAGGGTGACAGCCCTGCACATTGAGAGCTATTTGTGGACTTGGTCCCTCGGGGGGGGGGTTAAGTCAGGCCCTTGGTGTCTCGGGACAGCTCAGACGTTATGGAGTTTTCAGGAGCGTGATTGCTGGGGGACCCTCCAGTGTCGGTGGCTGGAGGGTCTTCCTCCGGATTTTTCTGGGTTTGGGTAGAGGACTCCCCGGGTCACAGATGGCTTCTGACCCGAACTTGCACAGGTAGGGGAGTCAGAAGACTTTCTTAAAGTGGCCACATTGGTCCTGGCTTGTCTGGCAACCCAAAGCATGTCCTTACATTGATGGCAGGACATGGGGGTCCCTAGAAGACCCCCTTGCCTAGAAATATCTTCCTCCCTGGCCTCTGTGCTCCGAGGCGCCGTGCATTCCATCAGAAGGGCACCGCCCGATGAACAGCTTACACCTGCGGTGATTTCGACCACGGAGCAGCGGCAGGGCGGGGTGAGGAGGGGAGGCCCGGGCACTGGCCCTGGTTGTCTCTGGGTTATCGGGTTGTGAGCTCTAATTGTTTTCTCCTTTTCTCTGTTCCCCACATCTGGTACCACGACCACTACTACTTTTTAAAACAAACCTTTTATTTTGGAATGGTTTCGAATTTACAGAACCATGTTTCACAGAGTGCGGAGTTCCTGCACACCCCGCACCAGGCTTCCCGTGTTGCTAACGACTCCCGTGAACAAGGCACGCGGTCAGCTGGCGAGTTGACACAGCACGCGGTTGTTCACAAAGCCCACCCTTGGTCCAGTGCTCCTCCGCTTCCCCCGGCGCCCTTTTTCTGTTTCAGGGCCCCCTCCGGGCTCCCACGCTCCCTTCAGCCCTCGGGTTCCTCTCGGCTGAGACGGTTTCTCAGATGTTCTTGCTTTTGGTGACCTCGATGGCATTGAGGGGCACAGGTGATGCATCTTGTCGAACATTCCTCAAAAGGACTTGTCTGACAGTTTTCGCATGGCTGGACCTGAGTCTAGAGTTTTGGGGGAGGAAACAGCAGAGGTCAAGTGCTGTTCTTAACGCGCCGGGTCGCTGCCGAGGCTGGCCGTGGCCACCTGGCTTCTCCACCGTGAAGGTACTGCCTCCGCCCCGCCCCGCCCCTCGGTCCCCTTTGGGGGAAAGTCACTGCACAGTTCGCACCTGAGGGGCACGGGGAGGTGCGCCTCCCCTCCTTGGGGGCGCAGGAGCTACACCAAGTATTTCACATTCTTCACAGGAGGTGTGTCTGTTCTCCTCATTTATTATAGAAATAAATGGCTGATTTATATTTTTATCAGTGGGAACTCACGGATATTTATTTTATACTTCCGGCTATAATCCAATGCTCTTTTATTTATGTGGTTGCTCAAGTTTGCTACTTTTTAAATTGAAAACAAAACAAAACAAAACAAAACACCAGTAAAGCAACCTCTTTATTGAAAGGAATCTCTAGTGAGTGCAGATACGGTCTCAAACATGCCTTCCTCTTCTGTGCTCAGCCCCAGGCCAGGACCCAGGCCGGACCCAGTCACCGTGGTGCCTGCCAGGGTTCTAGTCGGTCCAGGGACCACTGCGATTATGGCTTTAATGGATGGCAGAGCTGCTGGTTATGGGGCCACGGATGAGGGAGCTTAGCCTATCCCCTGGTGGAGTTTGGGGATTTCAGAAAGGCTTCTTGGAGGAGGCCTGAGTGAGAAAGATGAGCAGGATTTCGCCTGCTATGTTGGGGAAGAAAGGGCATGCGCCAAGGCTCGGAGGAGGGGAGCCCAGGTGGCGATTTGGAAGCCCCGAGCAGCTCAGACAGCTGGGTTGGGGCAGGGGCGGGCGGCTGTGGGGTATGGCAGGAGAAGCTGGGGAGGTCAGTGGGGGTGGGACTGGACAAGTCCCTTGCCTTTTCTGAAATGAGGGACCTCTGCTTGGCCTGATTCCTGTGTTTCACAGGTGAGAGAACAGTGGTCCAGGGGGTCCCTGACTCGCTCTGCGTTGCACAGGGGGGCTGAGCAGGGTGTTGCTCCAGGCTGCGGGTACTGGTGCTCAGGCGTGTGGATTAGCCAGTGAATGAACAAATGAATTCTTGCCTGACCACAGGCCAGGGGTGGTCCAGCTCACAGGAAGCTTCCTTCTCCAGGAAGCCCCCTCCTGATTTGCCCTCCTTAGAATTCTAGGGGCTGCCCTCTCTGCTCTTCTCTGCTCCACTCTGGGATACAGAAGATCACAGACTTTTCTCCATCACTTACTCTTTTTTTCAAGGATTTTATTTTATTTTATTTATTTTTAGACAGAGGGGAAGGGACAGAGAAAGAGAGGGAGAGAAACACCAACATGTGTGGTTGCTTCTTGCATGTCCCCTACTGGGGATCTGGCCCAGGCATGAGCCCTGACTGGGAATTGAACCAGTGACCCTTTGGTTCGCAGGTTGGTGCTCTGTCCACTGAGCCACACAAGCCAGGGCCCATCACTTACTCTTGATGTGACCTTGAGAAGGCAGGCGCCTTTGTGGCCTGGGCCTCAGTTTCCTCCTCCGTGAAATGGGGCTAGTAGGTCCTGTCTCAAGGGTCACTGTTTCAGGGTATTCAGCTGATGCGGCCCCATGGAGGGGTTGCTGGGCAGCTGGCGGGCAAGTGCCCAGAGTAGGCCGTGAGAGAAGACCATGGGGGCCATTCTTTTCTTCAGTTCTCAGCTCTTCGGGGCCTTAAAATAGGCCCCAACTGTCAGATGGGAAAAGCCCCGGATGAGAATCTGTTAGGTTCTTTGTCTTCATGCCCAATGACCCCGTGTGGTGCAGAGAGGCCTTCACGCCTGGTGCCCCCATGTGGTGCAGAGAGGCGTGGCTTTGTGCTGCTGCTGCGGGCCTGGGCCCCTCCTGGAGGGGTGGGGAGGCTGGCTGGGGTACAGTGGGCATCTCTGCCTCTCCCCAGCTCCGTCGCTGTGAGAACTGGGCTGTGCTCCTCATCTCTGGGGCATGCATCCCACCCTCTAGCTTGTAAAACGCTGGAGGCCCACTAGGTCAGAGGACCCACCGGGCTCATGGGGAAAGGCAGGCAGGGCCTCCCGTGGGTGCAGGTGGGCTCTGTGAGCAGCACCAGGTCTGGTGGCCTGGGCGGTGGCGGTCAGTCCCTTGTGGGAAGTGAGCCAGGATGGGCTGGACCCCGGGCTGGGCCTCATCCTCTCTCCCACTTCCTGGTTCTCAGACCCAAAGCAAGGGAAGGAAGAGGCTTCTGGGAACGAGAGGCGGGTGGTGGTCCCAGCCATCGGGGGTCCCCTCGGTTGGAGGGAGTCACTGCTGTCAGTGGGCCAGAGCTGGGGAGGTACCAGCCTGGGAGGGGGTGCTCCCTGGTGTCGGGGCAGGGGCCCCACTCAGGCTGGCCCGGGGATGGAGGGCAGGGCCTGGGCGGTCTGGGGTTCCTGTCACCACCCTGTCTCAAGCTCCCAGGAAGTGAGGCTCTTATTTTCAGCCCAGAGCAGTGGTCTGGAACTAGAACTTTGCTCTGAGGTCACTATGAGGCCTGCATTGGTCCCCCAGGGGACCCTGCCCTGTCAGGGGGAAGAGCAGGGTGCAGAGTGCCTAATGAGGCGTGAGGCTGGCCCAGGAGACGTGCAGAGCGAGGCTGCTGCCCCCCCGCTGCTCCAGCCCTCAGCCCTGCCTCCCTTCCAACCTCGGTTTCCTCCCCTGTCAAATGGGGCCAGTGGCCACGGCCTGCAGGGTCATTCAGAGATTCCAAAGAAACCAGGTGGGAGGCACACCTGGCACCTAGTGAGCCCTCCACAAACGGCAGCTGGCACCAGAGCCCCCACTTGACAGAAGAGGAAACTAAGGCTCAGAGAGGCCAGGCTCTTCTGCTGCTCCGGACTGTGGTCAGGGAGGTGGTTTGGGGGGGAAGGGTGTCAGCTGGAATGTCCGGGAGCCTGGTCCTACTCATTTTTTCTTTAAACATGTTTATTCAAGTGTAGTTGACATGCATGTTACAATGTAGCATGACATTGGCTTCAGGCATTCCACACAGCGATGCTGCATTTACATCCCTTATAATGCGATCACCATGACCGGTCTAGGAACCACCTGTCTGCCCGCGCACACCATCGCCACATCACTGACTGTGTTCCTCGTGGCTGACTCCCTTCAGCACTGGAGGTTGGCACCTCTTCCTCGGGGAGCCTTGCTCCTGTTGACAGAGACCTCCCCAGAAAGACGCAGTCTCAGTTTCCTCTGCAGGGGACAAACGGGACTGAGACCAGCACCCACCTCACAGGGCCGAGGGTGCAATGACGTGTGTGTATCAGTGTTCAGAGGAGGGCCTGGCCTCTCCCAAGTGCTGGTAGCAATCGAAATACTATCAAGGTGGAGGTGTGGTTGCTCTGAATGTAAAAGGGAAGTAATGGTTTACGGGGAGAGTTTTCAGGGTGCAGGCTGCTTCCCAAAGACTCGGGAAGTGGGGGAGGACAGGGCTGAGGCCAAGCCCGAAGGCTGAATCTGAATCTGCACCCCCAAACGGCTGCCTTGCTCTTCACCCCCAAGAGTAGCTGAGGGCCCTGGAATTGATTGGGCAGGAACTTGACCCTCAGCACCCTTTCCTTGCTATCCTGTCCTCTTTCATAGGGCCAGGTCTGGAAGGTCAGAGGGCAAAGGATATGTCTTGCCGGGCTGCCGCAGGCTGAGCTCAGGCAGGGGCGGGGGCCCTGAGGATGGCCCTGGGCCGGAGCTAGCTGCCCTCTGTCCTGGGCTCCTGTCCTGGCGGTGCCTGTGCCGCAGGATGAGCGTCACCTACACCGCGTTCTCTGCGGTCTCCTGGCCTTTGCACGAGCTGCCCTTCTGCTGGCAGTGCTCTTCTCCATCCTTCCAGCCCCACAGTCACCCCCTGGGTAAAACCACGTGCCCCCCAGCGTCTCCCGCACCCTTCCACCAACCCAGCCGCACGGTGCCTACCGCTCCCTGGGGGCCGTTGTGTGCCTGGCACCCGGTCACACCGACTCACACTTCCTTAAGAGAAACTTCTCGCAGTTTCCTGAATGTGCCTCATCCACCTTTGCTCTTGCTCCTGCCATTCCCTCTGCCTGGACACCCTTCCCACTGGCCTTTGGGAGAAATCTTTAGCCACCGTTGGGAAGCGGAAGCCTGCACTCCTGGACCTGAGCTCCCAGCACCTACCCCCGCCCCAGGGCAGCCCCCCCCCCCCCCCGCCACCCACTCCCCAGCCCCCGCAGCTGCAGCCGCCCAGTGCTCATGGTCTGGAGGTTCCTCCAGGGTTTGGCTGGCCTGTTCCGTTCCGTGACCCCCAGGGCCTGGCACGGAGTAGGGACCAGCCAGTCTCTATTCCATTTTACTTTTATTGGTGTGTGATTGACTGCTTGTAAGTACACATCTGGATGAACTCTGCAGAGTGAACATACCTGTGCACGCTGCATCCTGAATAAGAAACAAGACAGGGCCGGCCCCCAGAGGCCCCCAGTGCCTCGCCCCATCACCGCCCTGCCCCCACTCACTTCTGTCTGTGGTCCTAGTGCTGCAGAGGGGTGAGATCACGCAGCACGTGTGCTCTCGCGAGGCTCCTTTCTCCCAACATCATGTCTGTGAGCTTTCCCCCTGCTGCTGAGCGCAGCCCGCTCATCCCCCTGCCCCCCACCCGTACTTGTTTCATGAATATGTGGCAACGTATTTTCCTGTTCTGCTGGGGAGGGAATGTCGGGCCGTCGGCAGCTCGAGGTGGTTATGAACACAGCAGCCACCGCCGCCGGGACCTGCAGTTTGGTTTCCATGCAGAGGCGCTTCTGCTGCTCAGTCCGTCCTTCTGCATCTTCATTTTTGGGAGCAGACATTTGTCGCCTCACTTACTCTTCACAACGGTCCTACTAGTGGGTGGGTCCTGCTCTCTGTTTTACAGATGAGGCAACTGAGGCACAGAGAAGTGCAGTGGCCAGGAAGGGGGCACGGGGATGGGAGGACAGTGGAGCAGCAGCCTGGGGAGAGAGACAGGGCTCTGGGGCAGGTGTGGCACCTGGCTGGGGTTGCAGCTGAGCCCAGGCTCTGGGAGGGGGGACGCTGTGATGCTATCTGAGCTGCTGGGGGTGTGACTGCGGAGACAGTGCTGCTGGGGAATGGCCCCCACCCGGTTGCCCCCTGATAAGCTGCAACAGGAAGTATGGGGTGAGGGTGGAGGAGGGGAGCTTCCTCTTGCCAGTGATGCATCTGGTTCTCTTCTCCTTCCAGAGAACTTGGGCGGGGGTGTGGGGGGGTGCGTGGCGTGGGCAGGGAAGACAAAGTAAGCCTGGGAGGTTGAGCTTTAGGATGAGGTTGTTAATAATAATGATGATGGCCTAAGCGTGCGGGGGCCCTTCAGCCCCTAGGCCCTCTGAGCGGGAGGCCAGGGGGAAAAGGAGGGGGAGACAGGAAAGGGTGTGCACTTGGGACCCAGTCTGCAGCCTGCGTTATCTGTAGCAGGAGGGCCGAGGATAAGCACGGGCCTGATTCCTCGTGCAAACTCTGCAAAGTCACACGCAGGCCCCCTGCTCTCCTCGTGGGCAAACCTGATCTCACAGACTTGTTAGGAGGAGGCCATGAAGTTCATGGGTAGGAACGTGCTCTCGCACCGGCTGGCACATAGTAGGTGCTCACTGAGGGCTGTGTTCTCTGTAATCTCAGAGGGTGGGTCTCTGCCTACTTCTGAAAGGCTGGGTCCTGAGCCCCCAGGAGGGACCTGGTACCTGCACACCAGAGTCTCGAGTTCCAGTGTCACATTGGTTTTCTTCACTACCATCACATCCCGGAGTCCCCACCAGTAGCAGCAGCAGCTGCGGCTTCAAGGCCGTGTGATCTCTGCCGTTACTTGCCACTTCCCAGCATGCGCACCAAGGTCACCACCAGTGCGGCCACATCTACTGTCACCTCCATGATCACCACACACATGATCGTGACTGTCACCACCACGCCAAACCCAGTGACACATAAGCCGGTCCCCAGTTCCCGGCACGGTCACTGCTGTCAGCCTCGCTTGACCCACACTCTCCCCCCGCGTTCAGCCGTATTCAGTGGTGTCCTGTTCCCCCCCAACCCTGATTTTCCTCCCCTCCTCCAACCCACCCCCTTTGTTTCAGCTCAAGCTGTTGGGGGCTCCACAGAGCCACCAGGAATACCAAGAGCGAGTCCCCTGGCGTCCCGGCCCCTGGCTCCTTGCGCCAATGTTCAGTTTAGGGAAGTTGGCTTGTTATTGAGAAAGAAGGAATGGGGTGGGGTGGGGTGGGAGTGGGAACAGAAACCAGGGAGAAGCAGAAAAAGGGGAATGGAGAGTGGGGCTGGTGGGGAGGGCGGCTGGCTGTGGCCGGCGCCGGCACAGTCATGCAGCCTGAGCCCTGCCTTGGCCTCGCGAGGAGTGAGGCCGGTCTGGCTCTGCAGCGGTCGTGCGGTGTGAGCTCGGGCTGCTTACTGCCTCTGTCTGAGCCTCGTTTCCCGGCTGCTCACATCCCCTCTCGGCTGCATGGCTACCCCAGTGTCCCGGGTCTGCACGGCCAGGCCGCAGGCCTTTGCACACGATGTTCCTTCTTCCTGCAATGCTTCTGTCTCGTCTCGGCTGGAAACTTCTCTTTGTCCTTCGAAGAGGTGCTCCAGCTTCTCCCGTTTGTCAAAGCCTCCCCGAGTCATCCAGACAGCCGCGATCGCTCCTTCATCGGGGACTCTGAGCCCCCTGAGTGTCCCCCGTCATGGCTCTGAGCACACTGGTCACCCGTCAGGTGCCCCCCGCCCCGGGGACTTGAACACCTGCAGGCTGGGGTCAGTGCCTGTCCAGCCAGGGCCTGGTGGCCATGTGGGCTCAGAGAGAATTTACTGGACGGACAAATGAGGGAAAGAATGAACATCTGTGATTAACGGACACTGCCCGGCAATGCCCGTTTATGGAGCGCCTGCCGTGCGCCTGGCTCTGTGCCGGCTGCCCTTTGACCTGATAACAACCTTATGAGGCAGGTCGGGTTATTCCCCCATCTCCCAGATGGGCAGACTGAGGCTCAGAGAAGTTAGGGGCTCGCTCAAGGGCAGAGAACTTGGCTTAGGCCCAGGACCATCTGACTGCAGCACCCCAGCTCTTAACCACATGATGTCACCGTGTCGGATCAAGGAACAGTGAGCGGGAGGATGCTATATGGGAGGAACAGGTGGGCAAGGGACTGCCGTCTGCCTGGGCTCGGCAGGAGGAGAGAAGCCCAGTTCCAGGGGGTGGGTGTGGGCCACGGCCCAGCCAGGCCCTCTGGCCTCAGGGCGAGGGCAGCGCTGTGTCCAGGTGGGAACTGAGTCGGGGGGTGGGGTGGAGGGAGATGAGGGGGAAATGAGGGCCTGGGAGATCTGGACTCCTGGGGACTCCAGGCCCCTCCCAGCATACGCTGCAGCTAAGCCAGACACTTCTCCAGAACGGCAGACGGCTCTGGGTTCTGGACCGGGGGCAGTGGTGAGGGCTGTCTGAGGGGCGGGAGGTGGCCCTGGGCTGGGAGCCCGGGAGGGTCCTGCCACAGTTTGCGGCAGTCCCCCTCCCCCGACTCTCCTGTGTTCAGTCATCCCAGTGGCCCTGGGTGACAGTGGGGAGACTCTGCTCATTGACTGGAGGGGGAGACTGAGGCCAGGGAGGAGCCAGGACCTGGCTGAGGTAGGACAGCGGTGAGGCCGTGGGGAGGCCTGCCGTCATGCCGCAGCTGCTGCATCCTGAGCTCTGAGAGTCCGGGGCTGGGGGAGGGTGGGCAGATGGTTGGTGGGACCAGTTGCTGGGCCCCGGAGCAGCCACTTGGCCCTGAGTGGAGCCCTGGACCCTGGGAGCACAGGCACCAGGGTTCAAGTGCCAGCTGGGCCATATGACACAGACAAAGGCACGTGAGTCCTCCTCCCTGAGCCTCCATGTCCTCCTCTGTAACACTGGGAAAATGGTGCATTTCTTGCAGGGCTTGGTTGTTTGTGAGGCAAACCTGTGAGTACAGACCTGAGCATACAGTAGGTACTCAATAAACGTCAGTCTCTCTCCCATCCACCTCCTAGGGAGCTGAGTCGCCTACCTTCCTCCAGGACTGGGGACTGGTGTCTTTGCTGACGGTTAGGGGCCCGGGGAGGGTGTGAGTCTGGCTCTGTGACCTTGGGGCTGGTTCCTACTGTCCTTGAGCCTCGGAGTTTTCGTCTGGTTGTGGGGGGGATCAGCTCCCTCCCCCTGCAGGACTGTGGAGAAGGTGAAAGTGGTGCTAAGGGGGAGGGAGCCCGTGTTTAAACACAGGTGGTTCTCACAGAAGTGGAAATACCAGTGCTTGCTGCTGCTGCTCCTGGCGGCTGCAGGAGGGAGGGGAGACTTCAGAGGGAACAGGGGGTGGGCATCCGTCTCTGACTCCGTCTCTGAGGGGCTGGCGTGGGAGGGGTCAGGGCGCAGGCCTCAGGCAGGGCCAGGGTGCCCACCTGGGAGGTGCTGGGAGGACAGGGGAGCGGGGCGAGAGTCAGATCCAGGGCCCTTTGGCCTGGGTTTGAAATCTGACCCTACAGATGGCAAGCTGGGAAGCCTTGGACCTCTCTGAGCCTCACCTTCCTCATCTTTGAAATGGGGGTGGGGGAATTAAGAACAGTCCCTTCACTGGGCTGTGGGAACGCCATGGGGTGGTGAGGGCGGTGCGCCTGGTCCACGTGGGTCCGGCTGTACCAGTGTCCCTCCCCTTCCCTCCCCTTGCTGGGTCACAGGACATTCAGGAGGGGTGGTGGCAGGCTAACGGCAGATGGCAGGCAGGGTGGCAGGGGCGAGAGAGATGTTTAGGGTCAGAATTGAGAAGCTGGGGGAGGCAGGGAGGTGTGGGAGTTAACAGTGTTCTCCAAAGTGGGGCGATGCTCCAGGTGACCCCTGGGGTCTCAGGGTGACCATATTAAAATTTACAAATGTTTCGATTACATTCTTTGTTAGCTTTTGAAGTTTTTGTATGTATGTTTCACGATGTTCGTGATAAACCAGGATAGTGCATGCATGTAATTTAGAAATAAAGAGGAGTGTGTTCAAAGGGCTCACTGACAGAGGTGCGTGATCAAAATACCTGAGCTGTCTGGGGTCAGGGGTGCAGGGCCCTTGCTGTGCTGGGGGGCAGGGTGTGTGGGGAGGCATGGGGACAGCGCTGGGAGACCTGGACTTCAGTTCCGCTCTGCCTCAATTTGCTCTGTGTCCTTGGGTGAGCCACCTTCCCCCTCTCAGTTCGTAAAACAAGCAGGAGGAGCTTATAAAACAATGGATAAAGGCCCTTTACAGCAGCTGGAGTTTGGGAATGTCCGATTCCAAGCTTCATTCCAGATCTCAAATGATCCCAGAGTCTTGGCACCTCAAAAGTCTTCCTGTGCCACACCTGGGCTGGGGACCGGTGTCTTCTGTGGAAAGTTAGGGGCCTTTCTAAGCCCAGCTGTGACTCATCTGTGCTCTGCCTGCACACTCCCATGGGTGGGGAGCTCACTGTCTCTCAGGGTCCCCTGTTCCGTCCTGGACTGAGCTGTCATCTGCCTCTCTCTCTGTCTCTGTCTCTCTCTGTCTCTTGTTAAAGGGGAAACTGGGAGGAGAGGGGCTGTTTCTTGTGGGTGCCAGCCACCGGCCTCACATCGCATCTGCCTGGCCGCTCTGGGCTGCTCTCGACCTTCCTGGGGAAACAAAGCCTGTTTGGTTACCCTGGTGGAGGGGGCAGCGGGAGCAGGCTCACCGTCAGCCCCCGGGCACCCTGCTCCCGGTACTGCCCGACCACCCCGTGTAAACTCGGGCCGGCCAAAAGCAGATTATGTTTGCTGAGCACCTATCGCCGGGGCCCAAGCTCAGTGCTTTGCAGTTCGTCCCTTACTGAATCCAGGGGTGGCCGTTTTCCACACTGGAGCACCGAGAGGAGAAGTGACTTTGCCCAAGGTCGCCTGGTGACCTGCATTCCAGCTCACCTCTGACTCTGGCGCCCAGCTCTTCACCACTCTTCCGTGTGCTCCCTTTCCGCCCCACTGAACAGGATATGGCCCTGGCAGGAAGAGCAACTCAGACCTGCATCTGAGCTAAAGAAACACAGTCAGCAAGGGGGAAACAGATGGCGGGTGTCGGGTTGCCTCTCCGTTGAGCATGAGTTACCAGGGCAGGGCTTCCTAGAAGCCAATGTAAATGCAGGCCATATTAATAGAGGTCGGGCACCTCCCAGCAGGGAGCAGGTTGTCTTATTCGCAATGTCGATGGGTGGTGCCCAGAGAACTGGGTGTGTGGTGGGGGAACAGCAGACGGCCAGCTGCAAGGACATGAACACACAGGAGAGGATGAGTTCCCCGTGCCTGGAGGCATTTAAGTAGAGGCTACATGGCCCAGATCCCTGCAGTGGAAAGTGGAGGGCCTGGGCAAGGTGACCTCCGAGGTCCTTTTAAACTGTAGTTTTGTAGGCTGGACTTGAGCAGTTGCTGGGGTCACCCCAGTGCTCATGTCCATTGGGGTCACCCCTTCTCCATTATTCTCAGCAGGGCTCCCCTGAGGGGATGGGGTTCATGTGTCCGTATGTCCACTTACTCATCAAATAAAACAGCAAGAGCAGTGACCAGGAGAGATGCAGGAGCTACAGTCCAGTGGGGATAATTGTAGTAACAATAGGAAGCACGGACTAGGTGCTCACGACCTGCCAGGTGCTGCAGGTGAATTACAGCACATCTGGTCCCACTTCGGTGCTCAGAGGCAGCTAGGTTGTTACCCTCATTTTGCAGATGGGAAACTGCGGGGCCACGAGAGGTGGTTTTTGGAGAGCACCCTGGGGCATGCTCGGGCCGGGCGCTCCCAGGCCTGCGCTGATGCCTCCATGAGCCTGAAGCTCGCAGATGCTCAGGTGCCGTGACTGAGACCCCGCGACACCCCCACCTCCTCTCAAGGCTGACCTTCGGCAGTCCCTGGGACGCCTGAATGAGAACCTGGTTCCAAGGGCTCGACTGGGATGTTCTCACTTACTTGTAATAACCTCCTAGGGTAGCTTGTCCTCCTTTTACGGAGGGGAAGCGGAGGTACAGAGAGGTCAGGTAACTTGCCCAAACCCACACAGCTGGGGAGAGAAAGAACCACAGTCATGAGCTTGTACAGGCCGCACTTTCATCCAGGATGCCCGACTGGCCTGTCTTCCCATCTCCCCCAGGGCCCCCCTCCCAGGCCCCTGACCGTAGGCCCTTGAGGAGGGGGTGCTGCTGGGGAGCAGCGTGCAGCCCTGCTCACTGACACTCTGTTTTGCCCCCAGATCATGAGTGTCTTGCTGTTCATCGAGCACTCCGTGGAGGTGGCGCACGGCAAAGCCTCCTGCAGATTCTCGCAGGCGGGCTACCTCCGGATCGGTAGGTCCCGAGGGACAGGAAGGGCGGAGGGAGGGGGAGGGCATCCAGGCTGGGCTGGGCGTAGACTGACTGGGGTTCGAGGCCCTCCCACTGCCTCTCTTTGAGCCTCGGATCTCATATCTGCAAATGGCTGTTCCGCCGGTCCTGACCTGGGTCCACGGTTGGGAGCGGAGAGGATGGAGCTTGGAAAGACAATGGCAGGACTCTCCTGCTCATACCTGTCAACCACTGCCCATCGCCCTAGAAGAGAACCCTGAAACCCAGCCCCTGCTGACCTGCCTGGCCACAGTGGTCACTTGAATGCCCCTCCAGCCTCACCCCCTGATTACCTGCCCTCCAGCTGAACTGACCCACCTTGTCGTAGGCCCCTGCCTGACCGCCTTGCCACCCCCCTGCCCCAAGCTCCCAGGCTGCCTCCCCAGAGCCCTTCCCAGACTCACCCTGGTTAAAGCAGACCCCCAGCCTGCCCCTCCCCCCACCCCAGCCAGGACCCTTTGGTACACCCTCTTGTTCACCCAAAATGTTCTGTTTGCATCTTTGTAGCTTCTATCTCAACAACAGGACAGGGCCTGGGCTTTCTTGTTCATGGGCACAGCCCCTACACCAGTGGTTCCCAAAGTGCGGCCCTTGGAGCCTGGTGGGGTTCCTGGGGGCACCTCTGGTCCTCACGACCTTCCCTTGCCTTTCAGCTGACCTGGTCTCCAGCTTCCTGCTCATCGCCATGCTCTTTGTCATCAGCGTGAGCCTGCTGATGGGTGTGGTCAAGGTGAGTGCCCCGCTGGGGGAGGGGGCAGGGGAGGGGAGGCCAGGACTTGGGTGGCTGCTGAGAAGGTGGGAGTTGGGTGTTTTGGGAGACCCATCCTGTACCCTAGACATTATCACTGTGACCCACATCCTTTTGTACTATAAACGAAGGCAGGGGCTTTTGATAGAGAAAAGAGGAAGGGCCGTTCTGAGGAGTGCGGAGAGGGAGACGCAGTGGGTGCTGTGATCTGGGAGAGGAGCCAAAGCGCAGGGGAGAGTGTGGACGCTTGTGGCTCGGCTCTGTCCACTGAGCAGACGAGAGAGACAGGCTGTGGCTCAGCCTTCTGCAGAGAGGAACCATCTGTCCCTCGGCCCCAGGGGGGCAGGAAGCCAGGGCCGACGTAGGGCCCTTCCTGGGCAGACAGGGACCTGGCACCCTCAGGGCCGGGAGGCAGAGTCAGTGATTCGCTGCTTGCCTGGAATGTTTCCACTTCGCATGAAATGGCACCATCACCCCCGGCGAAGGCCACTCGCCCGGCCCTGCACCCCGGAAATGGATTCCACCTTGTCCAGGGTGGCCCCCAGCTGCTTGCACAGAAACGTACATGGCCCAGCTAGAGACGTGGGCCAGGCCATCCCTGGAGGCTCTGAGGCTCGGTCTGGGTTGTTCTGGCCGCCTCCTGAGTGATTTCAGACGACCACGTGAGAAGCCACGAAACCACCCTTTCTGTGATCGTATCTCCAGCCATGGGGGTTCCTGTGCAGTCACACTGGTCAATTGCTTTCAGTTGTAGGAGAGGGACCCCAGCCTCAGCCTTTCAGGTCCCCTTGCCATGACTGGGTACCGGCACAGAGGAGCGTCTGACTGTTTCAGGCCTGCAGGCTTCCCCACCTCAGGGCCTGTGCTCATGCTGTCTCTCTGCCTCCAGTACCCTCCTGCGTTTTCTCCTGCTTTTCCTCCTGCTTCTTCCTAGATCCACCCCATGTCCCCACCTCCAGGAAGTCCTCTCTGATCCCTTCTCATCTGCAAAATGGCCCATCCTGGTTGAGTTCTTGAAAGGGAACTGAGTCAAGCCTGTTCCTAGGGCCGCTGGAGCAGTTGCCCTGTAGCTGGGGACTGTTCTTGTGTCTCCTGGGACACCGAGGCTCCCTGCACTCAAGGCCCGGGACTTGCCTTCCCTCGTCCCCAGAGCCTCACTCAGAGGAGGGCAGGTGCACCCATGTGGGTTAGGAGAGCATGGGAGGGAAGGGAGCACGGGGATCAGGCTGCATGGGGGAGTGTGCATGGGACGCCCTGACGGCGCCGGGCCTGCCTTTCAGAACCGGGAGAAGTACCTGCTGCCCTTCATGTCCCTGCAAATCATGGACTACCTGCTGTGCCTGTTCACCCTGCTGGGCTCCTACGTGGAGCTGCCGGCCTACCTCAAGTTTGCCTCCCGGAGTCGGGCTGTGAGTACCCAGCCCCGCTCTCCACCCAGCCGGCCCGGGCGGTGGGGGGCAGAGCTCAGGCGGTGATGGGGGGCTCCCGATGGGCCCTTCCTAGTTGGTGACCTTCAGCAAGCCTCTGAGTCACTCCAAAGTACCCCTGAGTCCCTTCCTCTGTCAAACGGGTCTGTGATCCCATCTGTTCCATATGCCCTGGTGGCACTGACCGAGGAAAGTGTGTAGGGCACTCACACCCGTTAAGCACCTGACCACCCCCACGGGCCTGCCCCACAGTGCCAGGGCCTCTGCTTGGGGCTTAACTGCTTGTCTGTCTTCCTCTTTGTCTTTGTCCCCCTAAGCACCCCTCCAAGGTCCCACTGATGACCCTGCAGCTGCTGGACTTCTGCCTGAGCATCCTGACCCTCTGCAGCTCCTACATGGAAGTGCCAACTTATCTCAACTTCAAGTCCATGAACCACATGGTGAGTCTGGGCCAGGGGTCCTTGACCATCACTGGCTGTGCGGCCTTGAGCAAGTTGCTCCGCCTCTCTGTGCTTCAGGGCTTACACTGGGCTGGGCTCCTTAGAAGTGGAGCTTAGGAGGAGGGTGTTTGTATAAATGAATTATTGAGGGAGAATGCTTAGGGAGACCTTGAGAAAAGCAAGGGAAACAGGTTAGACACAGGGGAGAAGCGGAGCGGACACGTGGCTTTAGGGGTAGCCCTGCCCGATCCCACAGGGAGCCCTGGAGTATGAACTGTCCCACAGAAATAATACTAATTTCTTTATTATTGTCTAGCCAATTTTTCCCAATTTCTCCCACTTAAAACAATAAACAATTGTTATGTCACACAGCTTTTCTGGTGTCGAGAATTTGGGAGTGGCTTTGCTGGGCTGTTCAGACTCAGGGTCTCTCATGGGGTCAACCTGCGATGGGGGTGGGGCTGCCAACAACTGGGGCCTGGCTGGGTCTGCGGATCCACCCCCAAGACGGCCCACTCACACGCTGCCGGCTCCTTGCCCCAACTCTGCTCCCTGTGCGCCTCTGATAAGGCTGCTCGAGCATCCTCACGTCACGGCTGCCGGCCCCTCTGAGTGAGCATCTGAGAGGCAGAGCGAGGAGAAAATGGCAATGTCTCAGGGTCACACCCACCTCTGCCACCTTCTGTTATTTGTGAGAAGTGAGTCTCCAGGTCTGGCTCACATTCTAGGGAGGGGAATGAGCTCTGTGTTGAAGGGAAGAGCATCCAAGGTTGTGTGCACGTAGTTGCAAATGCCGTAGAGGCCATCCCACTGTGAGCAGGGACCGGCATCACTGAGCCCCTTAGTCACTGCTTGGGAGCTGCCCCTTGGGGAGGGGGCCATTTCCCAGGTACTTCGGACTGGGTGTTCGGTCAGCCAAGACTGTGCTCTAGGGGAGGGCCTGCCCACCGCCAGTCGGGCGGGCGGGGGCACAGCCAGGTAAGGGCCATCTGGGCGGCCCGCAGCTGCATCTGCTCCCTCAGTCTCCTGCCCTGTCGTGTGGGGCTGGTGGTGAGTAGCACCTGTCTCCAGGGCCCCCGCAGGATCAGCCAAGACGATGGCTGGGCCGCAACAGGCTGCTGCTGGGTGTGTGTAGTAGAGCAGGCTCCTCATTCCCCCACCGCGGCCAAAGGCTCTGACGTGGCCCCCGAATCTGTTGCAGAATTACCTCCCCAGCCAGGAGGGAATGCCTTATAACCAGTTCGTCAAGATGATGATCATCTTCTCCATCGCCTTCATCACCGTCCTCATCCTGAAGGTGAGTGTCCCCGCTCCGTGGCTCTGGGAGGGGCAGTGGGGCTGTGTGGCCCCAGGCCCCCCCTGCTGGACATTTTGGAGGCAGGGAGGTGGGTGTCCCGCTGCCACCCTCCCTGCTCTTGGCCTCTCACTCCAGCCCTTCCCACACCAGCTCCCCCAAACTGGGATCCCTAGGGAATCCCATTCGGAGGCAGTGGGGCTGCAAAGACCACGTGCGTTCAGGTGTCAGGGACTTAACGTGAAGCCCAGAGAGGCCCTGGTCGGGGAAAGGAGGGGCTGTTCTGCCTGGAATTAGACTCAGAAGGACCTGGGCTCGAGTCCCAGCTCTCCCCTCACTAGCTGTGTGATCCCTTTTCCAGTCACTCCTTGCTGGGCCTCAGGCTTCCTCTGTGAAAGGGACATCATTGATGTCTTGCTTTGCCCATGTCACAGTTTTATGTGAGTCAGATGCCAGAATGTATGGGTCCTGAGGTCATGGTACTAGAGGTTTGGTGATGAGAAGGAGGGAGGGAAACGGTTTCATTGTCCTCTGGGGTAGTCAGACCCGGAAGGTAGAGTCCAGCTTCAGGTCCCAGCTCCTAGGGAGATGGTGAGGGACTGGGGAGCGTTAAGAGCAGTGCAAACAGGAGGATGAAGAGGCAAGAAAATCCGGCCACCTGAGAGGGTCAAGGAAACCAGGGCAGTTCCGCTTGGGAAAGAGGTGACCCAAGGGGGACATGATCGCTGTCTCCAAAGGCTCAAAGGACTCTCACGGGGATTGTGGAGTCTGCAACCGGGACCTGAGGCCTGAAGCCACAGAGAGGCTGATGTTGACTTGACAGAAGAAAGGGCTTCTAGAAAGCGTTCCATGAGAGTAACACTGGCTCATGGTAGCGGTGCAGAAACTATGATGAGCAGAAAGGAGACGATCAGAGCCCCCACCCACCACCACTCGGAGACTGGCACTCCAGGGAACCTGGTGCCTTTCTTCCCGGTCTTTTCTCTTTAATTTTGTTTATTGATTTTAGAGGGAGAGGAAAAAGAGAAAGAGACATCAGTTTGTGGTCCCACATAGTTATGCATTCATGGGTTGGCTCTTGCATGTGCCCTGACCAGGAATCAAGCCCCCGGCCTCGGTGCACTGGGAGGATGCTGTACCCGTCGGAGCGTCCCGGCCCGGGCCTCCTCCCAGTCTTCTGTGTGGGCGGCTGTGAGCGGGTGCCACTGCCTCCCTTCATCCCAGGCCCTGATCAGTCTCTGGCCTCACCTCATGCCAACCTGGAAGCAGAACGTCACTCCTCTTAAGCTTTCCTTAATGTCCAAGTGCGTTAGTGATGTGCAATGAGAACTTTTCTGAAGGCTTGGGGGAGACCAGTGTGAAGGTCTACATCACACACTGGACTGGAGAACAGCTTCCCAAACCCCACCACATGGGCCGTCTCCCTGCCCTTCTCCTTGGATGGGGCGGGTGGTCCTCTCTGGGCCCCTCACTCTGCCGCCCTGGCCATTCCCCGCCTACTCGACCCTTCCCTGGCCCTTCACACACTTCACTCTTTCATACTTCATTCCATGTGTGTCTGCCCCCTCTGAGTGCGCACTAGGAGACTCCACAAGAGACCTTCCAGGTGCCAGGACCCGCTCTCCTGCCTTAGGGGGCAGTGTGGGGCACGGAGCACTATCGCCCCTGAGCATGGCCCTGGGACCTCGCTCGCCACTGTGGCAGTTGTCTCCCCGACCCTTGTATCAGCGGCTGAGAGAAAGCAGTTGCTTACAGTGCCTGGCAGATACATACATCTGTACATGTAATTATTTGTGTGTGTTTATAAACACGGGATATTACTGCATATACTGTTTTGTAATCTGCTTTTAAAAACAACCTGGCACCAGCAATTTTTAAGAAAACCTTTCCCGGTCAAGTTAAAGGAGTCCATCGTCACCGAGCCCTTATTATATGAAATGTTAAAGGGACTTATCTAAGAAAAAGAAGATAAAAAACATGCACAGTAAAATGACAGCAAACTCACAATCATTAACAACCACACCTAAAACAAAACCAAAAGCAAACTAAGCAAACAACTAGAACAGGAGCAGAACCACAGAAATGGAGGGCACATGGAGGGTTATCAGCAGGGGAGAGGGAGAGAGGGGGAAAAGGTATAGAGAATAAGTAGCATAGATGGTAGGTAGAAAATAGACAGGGGGAGGGCAAGAATAGTATGGGAAATGTAGAAGCTAAAGAACTTATGACACATGGATATCAACTAAAGGGGAAATGTGGGTGGGAGAGGGGATGCAGGGTGAGGGGAGTGAAGGGGGGGAAATGGGACAACTGCAATAGCATAATCAATAAAATACATTAAAAAAAAAGAAAACCTTTTCCACCCTGACCGGTGCGGCCTGGCTCGTTGGGTGTCATCCCACAAAGCCCAAGGTTGCTGCTTTGATCCCAGGTCAGGGCACATGGCTGTGGCGCATTCGGGGGGCAGCCCGTTGATGGTTCTCTCTCATATCAAAGTTTCTCTCCCTCTCATTCTCACTCCCTTCCCCTCTCTCTAAAAATAAATAACATCTTTAAAAAAAAAGAGAAAGAAAACCTTTCTCACCGTGAGCTCTGTCTCCAGTTGAGCAGGGCCACCGCAGGAGGCAGTGAGCTCCCAGTCCCCAGGGGTGGACGAGCGGGGTCTGCAGGGCTGTTGGCTGGGGGGCTTGAGGATGGCTCAAAAACCTCCAAAAAGCCCTCTCTGCACTGCATCTGCGGTGCAGTAAGAAGGGAAATACCTGAAGAAGTGAGGACAGGCAGGTGAAGCACCCCTCAGCCAGAGCAGGTGCTGCCGTCCGGGGTGAGCTAGGGCTCCCCAGGAAGTGCTCAGCACCTGCCTCAGGTCTGCTGCAGCAGTGAGGAGCGGGGTCGGCAACGCACAGCCTGACCTGGGTCTTTTCCAGGTCTACATGTTCAAGTGTGTGTGGAGATGCTACAGACTCATCAAGCACATGAACTCAGCTGAGGAGAAGAGCAGCTCCAATATTCTGGAGAAGGTGAGCCTGGTGGCGGGGGGAGGGGGGGAGGGGAGCCAGCGTTAGCTCTGCCGCTCACTCTGTCGTTGGGGGGAGGTCTCTCTCCCTTGCTGTGCCTCAGTGTCTCCACTTGTAAGATGAGGTTTGGACCAGAAGAAATGTGAAGATCTCCTTCAGCTCTTACAGTCTAGGGTTCTTTCATTTATGCATGCATTCAACATTTTCAGCCTCTTACGAGGGTTGGCCTTGTATCCAGCCCTGGAGGTACAGAGAAAACTAAGATGCCAGTTTTGGAGGAGTGGATAGTCCAGAGTGAATCTAGACACAGAGATTCAATTACAACTCAGTGTAACACACAGGGGCAGTGGGAGCACAGAGGAGGCAGCTGGTCTCATCTGAGTTGTCAGGGAAGCCTTCCTGGAGGAGGTGACATTTGACCAAGTCTTAGATTGTCAACTGGTACAAGTTAGCTGCGCAAGGGGCAGGGGCCTTCCTGGAGTAGGGGTGAGTTACACTTAGAAACAGCTTATTGGAGAAGTGATGGGAAAAGGGCAGCTGGTTCCAATTACTTGTGGCTTACTTTTCTCATCTGTAAAATGGGGATTGCATTAGTCAGGATGTTTTTGGTTGCAAGTGGCAGAAACCCAACTCAATCTGATTTAAGTTAAAAAGGAGGCTTTATTAGTTCACAGAACCTAAAAGTCCAACATATGTGTGGACACCTCAGTGTGATCTCATCCTCTCCAACCCTTTGCCCTACTTCCCTCGGCGCTGGCTCCATGTGCAGGCAGCCCTTCCCTCGTGATGGCAAAAATCGCTGCCAAAATCCCTAGCAGACTTCCCATGCCCTCAGCAACCCCAGCAGAAAGGAAGTCCCAGGAGCACGTCTGATTGGACCGAGTTGAGTCACAAGCCTATCCCTGAACCATTGACCACAGATAGCTAGGGGGATGCCGTTCTCCTGGCGTGGCCCCGCCCAGGTCACATGTCCACCCTCGGGCTGTGAAGGATGGGGCCCATTCCTCCGAAAGCATGCCGACGGGGGGTGTTTTCCCAGGGAAAATGGTGTGTTGTTATCAAACAAGGTGGTTTGGTGCCGAATGGGCGGAGGCAAGTGTGTTCACTGCGGGAACAGAAGCTGCACCTGTCTGGTGCATGCAATGCCCAGCACGTATCAAGTGCCCAAGGTGTGCTGGTCACCGCCATCCTTTCGTCGGAGGTGTGGTTCCTTCCGGCCAGTGTTCACCTCTCATCTCTGTCCCTCCCAGGTGGTCCTGCCGTCCTATGAGGAGGCTGTGTCTCTGCCACCCAAGACTCCGGAGGGGGGCTCAGAGCCGCCCCCGTACTCCGAGGTGTGATGGTGCCCGGCCCCAGCCCTGGTGCTGGGAGAGGCGGAGCTGCCTCGAGATCCGCTTCTTTGCTTCGGCGGCCCCCGCGGCCTGGGTGGACCACCCGGCTGACTTCCGGACAATCTGCTTGTGTACCCCTCGCTGGCCTGCTTTTCCCGTGGGGCCTGGGAGACGCTCACGATCGGGTCAACGCTTCAGGCTGAATGACTCGTAAGGATTCAGTCCAACAACACTTGGCTTGTTCGATCAGCTCTGGCATTTGTTTCAACAATTGGTTATTCTAAATTCGTTGTGCTTGGTTCGATAATTTTCAGCGTGACCAGTTTAACCGAGTGGCTGGCAAATTTAAGAAAAGCACACCTGTCAGTTCAGTACAGCGATTTGGTCAGACCGCAGTAGCGCGCTGCCCTGGTTTGTAAATAGTCAGTTTGCACCGCACTTTAGTGAAGGGGCCCTCAGTTAGTCCTCCCCACCAGAGCCACAGTTCAAGTTCTGCCAATGGCATGCTTAGATAATGACCGAGTTGGCTAACCCAGTCGATTTAGAATAGGGCTTACATTTGGTAATTAAAAAAAGTCAGATTATCCCCCACACCATACAGTTCACCCCAACACAGTAACTGGCTGCCCACTCTGATCAATTCGGTAGTGCCAAGTGGCTGGATAATTGTTCATTCAAATGAAAATTCGGTCAGACAGCTGCCAGACCATCGTTCAAAAGCTAGCTCCAGGAAATGGCAGTAGTTTTAACCATCAAACAGTCCCTGCGAACACGTGTTGTTTTGCTTAAGAGCTGTCACCGTCAGCACGTGGTGAGAACAGTTGCACGTGGTCAGAGCAGCCACACAGCAGTGGACTGCGTGAAATAGGCCGCCCCCACCACGGCCAGCCGTCTCCGGTCACGCACTGCCAGTCCGCTCCACAGCCCAGTCCACCCGCCGCCAGTCCGGTTGTCAGTGACCCAGTTCTGCCCGAAGCTCGTGGTCACACAGAAACTCAGCCCTGAAATCAAGCGAATCTGTTTGTTGGACTAAATCCACATGTTAGTTCAGCCAAAACAGGCAAACCCTTTGTGGGTGCAGACCTTGCCACTTGGGCCGGTGTTGGAGCTGCCGGGAAAGGTGTGGCCCCAACACCCCCTCTTTTGCTTGCTTCCCGGAGGGCTGGGGTTCCTGAGGGAGCTGACCCAGAGGTGGAGATGGGGCCCCAGAAGAGGGCTCTCCGGGGTCTTTAGTGGGGTACAGAGGGGGAGGTCTGTGCAAGAGGCTCCCTGCCCATACTCGCTCACACAATTGCTTTGTGTGTGACGGGGAAGATGTTTCAATAAAACAGCGACATGCTTCTCTCAGGCTGATGTGGTCCCTCAAATATGGAGTAAGCGGGGCCCTATTACGCCCAACACACACGCATGAACACACACATGCACACCTGCTTGTTCAATCCAGAGACTCACAGGGGCTCATGTCCAGCTGGGGAGGGTCGTGACCTGGCACTGTTTCTGATACAAATCCTAGATCACGTAAGTACCATGATGTCTCCCACATAAGGTATGAACTCCACTCCCCTGGGGAACTCACCTGGACGCTGGCACCGGGCTGGGCCCTAGGGGTGATTGTGATGGGTCAGACTTGCCTCCAGTTACCCTCAGGCTGGGGTTGGCAAGGGCAGATCTGTAACTGAGGACAACAGTGTGAGGAACAGGGCAAGTCTGAGGGACCTCAGACAGCCCGAGAAGGCTTCTCGGAGGAAGTTTCACTAAGCCAAGTCTGAGGAACGAGGGCAGCAGGAAGCAAAGTGGGGAAGGATGTTCTCGGCAGAAGCCACAGGCTATGGGAGGCCTTTGTGGGTGTGGGGGAGGGGAGCTGGGGCAGCCCAGTTTGGCGGCAAGTGGGGGTGGGGGGTGGGCGAGGAGCTGGTGAGGTCCTGGGCCCTGGACTGGGAAGGGCCTCTGCTCACCTTAGGGTCCTTGGGCTGCAAGCCCCCACCTTGGCTACCTTTGGCCAAGGGGCGTCTACAGGAAGGAGATGGTTGCAAGTGAACCTTAGTGAACCAGGTTTATTTAAAAAACAAAAAAGGGGGTCACAGTGCTTCTTGGTTTACATAGATGAAAAGTCCGGGACTTCTGGCCTTAAGTGTGGTTGGACCTAGGAACCAGATTCTCCAGTAATCCTTTCCTTTCTTGCCTTTGTCCTCCCTGGCTGAGCAGCTGCGGGCCTGCCCGAGCAGGAAGCCAGCAGACAGCCCGAGGCAGCCGGAGCTGGGCTCCGTCACGGAGCCCAAGGACAGACCTAAGAGACCCAGGGAGACCTACCTGAGCCTTGCATGTCATGCCCAGGAGTGTGGGCCTTATCCTGGGTGTGGGCAGGGGGTTCTTTGAAGGGTTTTGGGCAGGGGAGTTACAGGGTCAGGCTTCAGGCTGGGCTTTAGGAAGGAAGAGACCAAACCCAGGGGCAAAGTTGGTCTGTGGGGAGGGGAGGGGGTGGATCTGAGAGGTGTCGTCAGTCTTCTGGTCTGGCTTGTCAGCTCCTCCTGGGGATGGCAGGTTTCTTCATGGATTTCATCTGCTCTTCATCTGACCCCCAAGCAACTGGTAAAGAGAGGCTGTGACAGAGACGAACAGCAAGCCCTCCTCCGCACACGAGGGCATTGAGACCCAGAGACATCAGGTGACTTTCCTGAGGCCACACAGCAGTCAGGGATGAGACAGATGACCTTGCTTTTCCTGCTCCAAGTGGAGGCTGTTAGGAGGGGCTGGGGTTCCAGCCTGTGTGAGCTCTTGTCTCTGGTGTATAGGAAGAGGGTGCCCCCCAGAAACCCCCATCAAATGGGGACTAGGGCCACAGGTTACCAGAGGAGGGGACTGGCCTCGTCTCTAGCCTCCTTTTCTCATCAGGAGGACACCGAGGGGCCATGGCAGAGTGACCGGAGGAACAGCTGAGGCGATGCCCCACCCCCACCCCTGGCCTGGAGCCAAGAAATAGGCTGAGCTGTGTAGTGGGATTGTGCCCTGTGGCCAGGCAGCTGGGAGGGGCCGGCCCAAGGAACAGGAAATAGCTGGGTTTGGGGAAGTCGCGTGGAGCAGCCAAGCCAAGCCAGCTCTCGATCCGCTGGGCAGCACTCACCACGGCCCCATCAATGCCCTGTTTGAGGTGCACACAGGGGTCCTTTGACAAGGCCAGGCTGGGACCCACTGAGAGGGCCTGTTGGAGCTAGAGGCCCTGAAAGGATCTGGCCCCAGGACAGAGGGGACTGCACAGGGTGGGCAGGTGAGGGCCACCCTGATGGGCTGCTCCTTGGGGAGAAGGAGAGCCTGCGAAAGCAAACCCAGGCTGCCCAGCAGAAGCACCTCAGCTGTCAGGGCTGTGATGGTAGCAGGCATGGGGCCCCACAACTGAGTGGCCTCTTCAGCGTGTCGTCTCCATGACTGTTCCCCCGGCCCCACGCAGCAGGTGCCGAGTGACGACTGTGCCTTACCCTGATTCCTCCCAGGCTCAGGGTGCGCAAGCCACTTGCCCAGAGTAGTGACTGGTTGAAGGGCAGAACTGGGGTTTGACTCCAGCTGGCCTGACCGGAACCTGCGCTTATCTCTCTGGGCCTTCCTGCCCCGTGCCGTCCGCAAAGGTGAGCAGGGTGACGGCCTGATTTTAGAACCTCAACATGCCCCTTGAAGGCAGGGCTGAGGCACAGTCGTCCTCATGTCTGGCACTGAGGACAGGGGTCTGTTGTGGGTGCAGGGCCCAGATGGAAGAATGACAGGGAGGTGTCCCAGGGGACAAATGGGGGGACGTGAACCGGCCAGCACCCATGGGGCTGGGTAGATGCAAGAGACACTTGGGAAGCCAGACCTGCAGGGCCTGGGCACAGAAGTGAGGAAGAGGGAGGTCAGGCTGGTGCCCAGGTTCGGAGAGCACCTGGGACTATGGTGTCTAGCTCTGAGCTGGGGACACGGGACAGGAAACAAAAGAAGATGTGTTGAGTTTTGTTCATACCTGAGCCACCTCGGGGGACACATGACAGGTGGGCTTGGGAGGCAGCTGTGTCTGTAGTCTGGAGTTCAGGAGACTGAGGAAGGAGGCGGGGGTATGAGTGCCATTTGCGGACACATGAGTGTGATGTCACCAAGGTTCCCAGAGGTGTTAATGCATCAGCCGGACACAGTGTTGGCGTGCCCTCGGGTGAAAGCACGTGCCTCCTCACCCTGTCCAGCCCCTGGCTTCCAGCCTGCTCAGCCACTTGTAGGGCCTGAGACCGAGACAGCACATGTGAGGTGTGACGAACCACATAAGGGACCTCATACACAGGGACTGTGGCCCAAAGGAGCCCCATATGGGATGGGCAGCCCAGGGACCCAGCAGCAGCCTGGGCGGCGGGGTGTGCACCTGCTTTGCAGATGAGGAAACCTCGCCCTGTGCTTAGGAGCGAGTTCTCTGCTGACTTGGGGAGACTAGAGAGATTCATATCTAATCAGGCACCCCGGGCACATCTTCAGTTTGCAATGAAATAATTTTAAGTGTCAAGAAGAGCACTTCCCAGGTTAAAGGAAGTTGGGGGGGACCCACCCTGGGGCCCACCAGGGGTTTCTGGGTGGCATCTAAGAAGCAGCTGCTGCAGGTCTTTGCGGCCATGGGCCCCCACCGCTACCTGCCCAGAGGGGCTCCCTGGCAGCCAGGGCTCGCTCTCCGCCCCTCTCCTGGGACTCCAGAAGGAAGCCTGTCTAATTAGCCACCGAGAGTGTCTGACAGGCAGTGGGCTTGGCAGAGTGTGGCCAGCACAAGGGAGCCACAGACCTAAATAAACAGAGCCCATCTGGTAAACAGTTTTGCTGCCGCCTCAGTGGCCCAGGTGGTCAAGCAGGACCCTGGCCTTGTAGCTTCCTCTGCTCTACCTGCTGGGGGTGCAGTCTGGGCAGGAAGACAGCCTGGGCCAAGGCCTGGAGACGTGACCACAGGTCAGAAGGTGGTATTAGTCTCAGAACCTCACTTCTGATAAGGCACAACTTGCCATACCACAGCGATGTTCAGTCTTGACCTTGACAGGCCCAGGCTGCTGCAAGTTTCCGTGTCGATGGAGCTTTGGGAGAGATGAAGGTGCTTACATGAAAGTACTTCCGGTGGGACAATGGCAGGGAGAAGGAACCTGCCTGGAGCTCGGGAAGGAAAGATCCAAGTGTTTCTGGGGTTGGACACCCTCACATAGGCTGCAGGTGAAGCAGCCTCAACCTGGGGTCACCCCACGAACCAACAGGGCCAGGCCTTGCTCCCAGGTCACCAAACTCCACAGGGAGCCTTCTCGCCCCTCATTGCTGGAGTCACCCCAGAGGGAGGGGCCTGGAGGCTGAACCATGGGAGTAACCCACCGGCTGTAGTTTGGGTGTGTTAGCATCCAGTGCTTTCCATACTGACTTTGAATCAACTTCCCCCAAACTGCAAAATGCTGCATTTCCTTGTCCATTCTCTCCCCCACCCGCTCCCTTGTTCTATGCCCATCCAGACCACCCGAGGAAGGCCAAAATCTAAGATGCCCTCCGATGACCTATGACCTCCTAGAGTTCTCCCTTCTTGAGTGTGGGTGGAGCCTGTGAATCTGACAGCATAGTTACTCTTGGGATTAGGTTGTGTTACATGGCACTGTTCACTTTAAGAAAGGGAGATCACCTGGGTGAGCCTGACCTAATCAGGTGATCCCTTAAAAGGGGTGGGGCTCTTGCTGAAGAGGGGGACTCAGCACAGGAGAGATCTGAAGCATGAGGAGGCTTGGGAGGAGACCCCATGGTGAGGAACTGTGGGTGCTGAGAGCAGAGCTGAGAGTGGCCCAGCCCTGGGTTAATAGCCAGCAGGAGGGCTGGGGGCGGGATTTAGTCTGACACCTGCAAGGTGCCGCTGAATTCTGCCAACCACTGTGGGAGCCTGCAAGAGGATCCTGAGCCCCAGAAAGGAATGCGGCCCAGCAGACACATGGATTTCAGCCTGTGGGGCCCCCCCGAGCAGAGAGCTCGGTGTGGCTGTGCCCAGGCTTCTGACCCGTAGCAGCTGACCCACACTTTTGCTGTTTTAAGCTGCTAAAGTTGCAGCCATTTGTTACATAGCAATAGAAAATGAAAGTACCACCTCTTCCCAATTTGGAGGAAGTTTTATTTTTTCCTCCTTAAATGCATAAGTGACAGCAGCAGCAACAGAACGTCCGAAATCTTGTCAGGGTAGGTCCAGGGCTTTGAAGTTCAAGGATGAAAACAGCAAGCTGAGCACTGTTCACGCATCTTCGTGTGTTCCTCCCAGGTCTCCAGAGGCTGTGTTTGGAGGCTAAGGGGGAGTGATTTCAGGCTGCATGAACACCGGTTAGGTACTCTGGAAAATGGGGAGAAAAATGTATTCCGTTCTGCTGGTTGGAGGATTACATTACATCCAGAGCCCAAATCTTTAGGGAGGGAAAGAGACAAATTGAACTGCTCCTGGGAGCTGGCACCAGGCTGCTAGGGGGCTGAAGTCTATGTGTCTAAAAGGATGTTTGTAAGAAAAGAGGATGTTTTCACTAGGGAAGGATAGCTCGGGGTGGGGGGGCGTGACCCTGATCTTCGGGTCACTGAACGCGGTACGCACGTCATTGGGTGTGCTCACCTAGGAGTGGATGGAGCGCTCTGGGGGAGAGAGAGCAAGCTCCCGATCCCAGAGGTGTTCCAGAGACAGAGAACTGAAGCTTCGTACGGGAGGCTGGATGACAGGGGTGGTTTACTCATATCAGAACCACCCAGGGAGCTGAGAAATGCAGCTTTGCTGGGTCTGGGGTGGAGCCTGACAACCTGCATTCTTCTTTTGAAAAACCTTAACGGAACTGCTGGTTTGGGGGTAACTGAAGGAAATATAAAACGGGGAATAATTTGCAAGTGCATCTAGAGGAGGATGTGTCTTCTGCTCAGAGCCCCGCAGATCCCAGGGGGCCCCGGGGGCCCCCGTACAGGCTCCCTGCTTCCTCGCCCTCACCTGCCCCACCTGTCAGGGCTGTCCTCCCCTAGGAGGACCCCAAAACCAGCTCGTTTTGGGCACCCCCCCATCCTTGAGAAAGCTTTGCCTCAGCTTCGTTTAAATTCCTCCACAGCAGATCCCGAGAGGAAGACTTAGTGCCCGTGGTTTACTGGGGAACTGGTCCCAGCAAGCACAGTGCGAGGGGACGTGAGGTGGGACGGGGTAAAAGCCAATCAAAAGGGCTTTAGCAAACAGTTCACTTCTGTGGGCGGTTGGGGCTCACTGCTGTTGGGGACCCTCTGAGGGACGGTGAGGAGCACATCTCAGGGCAGTCCAGCAAGGAGCAGGGGAAGCGGGGGGACTTTCTCACGGCGCCCACCCCCCGCTACATGAGGCCGCCTTGCTCACTGTCCCTGTGACGGGAAACCGCGTGCTGACTAAGCAGCGGTGAGAACAACACGAGGTGGCGTTCAATACGCTTCCTCCTCAGCCCCCATCACACTGCCACCGATGTCCCAACACGCAGACAGGAAACTCGACAGCAGAAACGTGACGAGGGCCACCTGAGGTCAGCGCAGCCGGTGGACGGCAGAGGCCCACCCAGCACCGTCTGATCCTGGAGTCATTCCACGTCCCGGGACTCCCCCGAGTCCGGTGGCAGAGCACAAGGTCACTTCTGGTGCTCAGTGGATGAAAAAGTGAAATGTAATTTGTTTCAGATTTATTTAAAGGCATAGTGGGGTAAATATATAAACTACATCGAACCAGTGATTTCACAGCTGTTATTTCTTAGGAGGAGGAGACTTTTTTCCCCCCAACAAGTAAGTGGATTGAGAGTTAAAGAGAAAGATGAAATAAACACAATGGGGAAGGTATGTGTGGACGCGGCCGGACCGTGCGGACAGTGAGTGGAGGACACAGGGGACGCGCCGCCCTGGACCAGCCAGGTTGCATCTCTGTGACGGGAGCTCGAGAGACCCCGGTTTGCTCTTCGAGGGACAAACTGAGCCTGGGGGCCGCTGGGGGAGCCCTGCGCACTTTCCACGGAGCCGCAGCTGCATGCACGCCGCCCAGGGCCCTCTCGCTCTATCGCAAACATGCTCTCCCTCTCCCGTGAAACACTACAGGCTTTAAGTTTCTGGAAACCCGAGGTGTGTGAAAACAAGGAGCAGGAACAGCGGGAGCCCTTCTGACTGGGGCGCAGCCTCGAGGAAGGCCCCTCGGCGCATTTTTTTCTCTGGCCCATACCGGACCCACTGTTCCCGATTTTGATTCCTGGGGAAAAATGTTTCACATTTTAAAAACACAAATATTTATTTTCTTTTCTCAATGTATATGCTGAACTTCCAGGTCTCCTTCCCCGCAAGCCCTCGCTCTTGCTGTGGAATGTGAGAGCTGCCCCCTTTTCTGGGGGGGCGGGATCCATCTCCGTTCCTGAAAACGTACCTGTAGCATATTTCTGTGGCTCCGCTAATGAGCAGAGAAGTGACCCAGAAAAGGCGCCTGTGTTCCTCTGAGGAGGCCATAGGACTGCCATTCAGAGCCCGAGCTGAAAGAGCCGTTTCATGGGCCCAGCTGCCGCCCCGGCCAAGGGAGCGTTGTGCCCTCAGCTCTGGACACAGCCCTGTCCACCGGGCAGAGGGGGCGGCTGGCGAGGGGACCCGAGCTCACGTTCTCCTCGTCCGCCTTCAGCAGGGCCACGGGCAGAGCGTTCTGCCTCTGTCACCGTCGGTCACCACGGCTGACTCCGGTCCGACCCGCCTGCACCAGTTCTTTCTTGTAGTTCATTTCTTCATTCGCACACCACACGCCCTGTCCCAGGCAGCATGCCGCGTCCTGGAGACTCAGTGGTGACCGAGGCAGGCGAGACCCCTGCTCGGAGGGAGCTGACCTGCTGGAGGGGAGGCAGGTATCGCACTTATCACACAGTTTGGGGAAGTCTGAAGGACCACAGTCACCACACCTGCAGTCGTCTCTGGGGAAGAGAGTTAGACTTAAGATGTGCAGAGAAAAGAAGCCAGCAGCCTCCTGGTTTGCGGAGCTGGGGAGGGCTGTGAGCTGTCTGAACAAAGGAAACATAAATGGGGAAGTCGGAGGGAAATGCTTTCAATTTCCTTGCTCTTTAAAACTGGGGCAAAGGGGACTGAGACCTGAGTTCCAGGCTTGGTGTAGTCTCAAAACAGGCTGGGTGACTTCAGACAAGTCACCAACTTCTTTGGGCCTCAGTTGCCTCATCTGACAAATGGGCTAAGAGGCTCGGATCTGCTGGCATCACTCAGGTTTGTCGAGAGAACAGAGGAGTATAGTGATAGACCGAGTGACCACCACTATTGATGAAGGCCATGAGAGAGCTGGCTGGGTCAGCTGTGCCCAGCAATCATTTTGCAGAAAATGTCTGTATGTTTCCTTTTATTACGGCACAATTTACATAGAGTGAAGTGCACAGGTCTTAAGTGGTAACGATGCTACCCCCAGGGAAAAGTGTAGTTCGTTGGCCCCCGTCTCTGCTTCTGTCCTGTCACTGCCTCCTTTCACGGTCCCATGAGGCGGGCAGACCAGGTACTGCCACTCCCATTGCATGATAACAAGTCAAGGCTCAGAGAGGTTAAGTCACCTGCTCTAGGACACACAGCTGGTCAACAGCAGAAGTGGATTTGATTCTGGGTCACTCAGGTGGCCAAGCCCTCGCTCCTTTCACTTTATCCTATCGACCACTGGACCTTGCAGCTCCAGGGACCATTCTGGGTTATGTTCCTTTACTGACAAGCCTTTATTTTTATCTCCTTCGTGCAAGACCCTGGGCTGGGCCTGCGTGCAGACATGAATCAACCAAACTCTTACCCACTCATGGATGAGACAGACAATACACAGAAGCGCAGAGAGGCGGCATAACCTGGGGTAGTGGGGAAGAGGTGGGTGTGGAGAAGGTACCGACCTGGGGCCCTATTCTGGCAGTGCCACTTAGCTGTGTGACTTCAGACAAGCTGCTTCACCTCTCTGATTTTCCAGTTCCTCATCTGGGAAATGAGGGCAATAATACTAGCTGCCTCATAGAGTTGTCAAGAGAATTAAATGAGATAGTTCATGCAATTCTGTTCCTCTAATCAACTCTAGGAGGTAGGCGCTGTTAGCACCCCGTTTTCAGATGAGGAATTGGAGGTGAAGTGACTTGCCCGCGGTCACGCAGGTGGTATGTAGCAAATCCAGCTAACCTGGTCCAGGCCTGTGCTCTTAGCTGCCTTCTCTGCTGCCGGGCATGTGCCAAGTGCTAATGTACACGCTACTCCAATTATGATCTTGAAAGATTCGGTTTGGCAGAGTGAGTGCCATGAAAAGCATTCTGGGCAGGCTGCCCTGTACGTGCGAAGACTTGGAAGAGAACTCGGAGAGCCCAGGTGTAGTTGGAGAGCAGGGCTTGCATGGAGGGGCAGGGGACAGCTGAGCTGGAAGAGGGGAAGTGTGTGCAATGAGAAATCGGGGTGGAAACTGCAGGTAAGAGGAGAGTCTGGGTGTGGGATGAGGATGTGGGACAGGGCTGGGGCATGAGGCTGTGGCATTCCGTTTCCCTGGGCCTAGAGTCGCAGCTTCGGGGCAGCGTAGGTTCTGGCCCCTGGGGGAGACGCCCTCCATCCTGCAGCTGCGAGCTCTGGTTGCTTCTGGAGGCAAAGGAGCCCTTGTGGTCGGAGGGGCCTCTCCAGCCCAGGCCAGGCAGCTTACTCCCTTTCCCGGCTTCCTCCCTTCCCTCTCTGGAGGGAGGAACACACACACACACACACAAACACACCTCCATTTAGCCGGGCCCCACCCCCCACACAAGGAGGCAAGGGGCAGGGCAGGGCCTCCTGGCTGGGAGGCTGGGCAGCAAGGTTGATAAGACCAGGAGCCTACTGCCCTCCACAACTGTGCCGGCTGCTGCCCGTGCTGCTGGGACCATGAGGGTCATCTCTGGTGCCAGCCTCGTGCTCTGCGGTCTGCTGCTGCTGCTCCTGGTCCCACGCACACTTGGCCTCGCCCCCCAGCCCAGAGGTGAGGGGGCCTATGTGAGGTGGGGAATGATGGAGGAGCAGCCCCTGGCCAGCAGCCTGGGGGACTGGGCACTGAGATGGGCAGAGATTAAATGGGATCAGAGATGAGGAGAGGGGCAGGGAGGCGGGGTGGCCAGTGGGCTAGCACAGGAGCAGACAGAGATGGTGACACTCCTAAGAGCCAGGGCTGGGGTGGCCCTCAGTCTGTTCTGTCGGGGGACACAAGCGAGCTGCTCTCTGGAGCCCCAGCATCTTTCCTGGGGTTTCTCAGCCACGGGCTGCCCTCAGGGGCCGTGCATGCTGCAGGGACTGCTGTCTCTTGGGTCACTGAGGGCAGGAGCCCCACAGAGAGCAGCTGAGGTCTGGAGCTGCACCAAGCCCAGCGCTGAGCTCATGGTTCTGTGATGATGAGCCTACCGCCGGGGCCGGGATGGGAGGTGGGGGCGGGTGCTCACCACTTCTGCTCACCAGCCCTTGCATACTGAGCCACTCCCAATTTCAGCCTTGGGTACTGAATTCTCAAATGCCCAGCTCTTCCTGTACAGATGGGGAAACTGAGGCTGGAGAGAGGAGGACCTAAGACTACACAGTGAGAGAACTCCAGAGCCTCCTGGCTCTTGATTCACTGCTATTTCCCTCTCCCTCTCTGGGCCTCAGCTTACCCATTTTTTGTGCCCTTATCTAGTGGGGACCAAGGAGAGGCTGCAAGGTCATCTCTAAGGTCCCTTGAGTGACTCTGGTGCCTGGGCGTAGGGCATGGTGTCTGGTGGCTGGGTGAGCTGTGCAGATGTGCCGGTTCCTGCGCCTTCCTGCACCTCCTGTGGGAGAGGGCGGCTCAGTTCAGACTCAGTTCTCTTTGGACTGAGACCTGCTGGCCGTGGGCCCAGGCCCGTGACTGCATCAAGCAGTAGCCTTCCTCCCCACTGAGCAGGTGAAGCAGAAGCTCCTGAAGGTACAGGGACCTGCTCAGGGCCCCTGGGTGCCTGAGCCACGATCTGAAGCCCCCTCTCCCTCACTCAGTTCCAAGCACTTCCCAGCACTCGGTGCTGCCTCCCAGGTGTCTGGGAAGACATCTTTCATTGGGGCTGTGTCTCAGGGGCCTACCTGGACAGCCTGCCAAGGCAGCTACTAGAAATTTCGGCCCCTTCCCCTACCCTTGGGTACCAGCCAGCAGGCACTCGCAGGCCTCGGGAGCCTGGGTCCACTTTGCTGATTTGTTCTGATGTCCAGATGCAAGCGGCCGTGTTGATGGGCACTGTGCTGGGCCTCAGGTGGGTCCACCCTGGAGGGCCACCCTCGGGCCAGCCTCCCAGCCTGGAGAAACAGCCCACCCTTGTTTGAGGAGCGCTCCAGGCTCAGACCTGAGCAGTGGGTTGGAAAGGCCACCCTCACCTTTGCAGCTCCCCAAACACTCACTGCACGCCCCGCCCCAGGCGGGCACCCTGCGTGCGCGTTTTCTCATCCTCAGAGGATCCTGTGAGGACGGGGTAATCAGCTCATGGTACAGATGAGGAAACTGAGGCTCAGAGAGGTGAGGTGAGTTACCCCAGGCCAGAATTTGAGCCTCTCCTTCCCAGGAGCTGAGCTGTGGGGTCTTTAGCAAGTTGCTTGGCCGAGTGCCCACGTGCTGGCAAAGGCTCTAGTCCAGTCTGCTCTGCCTGAGGCCTCAAGTCTGGACCTAAGTAGCCCCGAAGCTCTGCTCCTCTGTCTGAGTGTTTTGGCCCCGCCTCCTGACCTCTGCCCCCTGCTCTTTGTCATCTCCATCCTCCCCCTCCCAGGGCACCTCTGCCGAACCCGGCCCACGGACCTGGTGTTCGTCGTGGATAGCTCGCGCAGTGTGAGGCCGGTGGAGTTTGAGAAGGTGAAGGTGTTCCTGTCGCAGGTCATCGAGTCGCTGAACGTGGGGCCCAACGCCACCCGGGTGGGCGTGGTCAACTACGCCAGCTCCGTGAAGCAGGAGTTCCCGCTGCGGGCCCACGTTTCCAAGGCCGCGCTGCTTCAGGCTGTGCGCCGCATCCGGCCGCTGTCCACGGGCACCATGACTGGTCTGGCCATCCAGTTCGCCATCACCCAGGCCTTGAGTGATGCCGAGGGTGGCCGTGCCAACTCCCCCGACATCAGCAAGGTACGTGCCCCCCATGCTGGGGTCCAGCTGTTTGCAGGCTCCCAGTGGGTGTTGAGAGCTTTGCTGGCGTATGCTGGAGTTCTCCCCATACCCCGAGGAGGTGGCCATTTACAGATGGGGAGCAGACCCAACCAAGAGAGGTGGTGGAGCTGAGCCCCTCTTTCCCCATCCTTCTGATCCCTGGTGAGGACAGGATTATTTCAGTCTAGTTGACCTTGGCTTCCCAGCCAGTCCTTCTCCTTGAAGGCAGAGTGAGAGAGTTCTGATGTTTACATGACGGGTAAGGGCGTGGACCCTGCCACCAGCCTGTACAGGTTCAAGTCCCTGCCCCACCGCACTAGCCTCTGAGTGAGTTACTTCATCTCATGTGCCTCAGTTTCCTCACCTATAAAACGGGAGTAACATAATGCCTTCTCAAGGGGCTCTCAGGAGGGCTAAGTGAATTCATAAGCACAAAGTCCTCAGAAGCCCCAAATAAGTATTAGCTATTAAAAAATATAAGCCTTAGAGCAGGGGTCCCCAACCCCCCAGGCTATGGACTGGTCTGTGGCCTGTTAGGAGCTGGGATGCGCAGCAGGAGGTGAGCAGTGGGCTGGGGAGAGAGGGAAGCTTCTACTGTATCCACAGCCGCCCCCATCGCTCACATCACCGCCTGAGCTCCGCCTCCTGTCAGATCAGCGGCGTTAGATTCTCACAGGAGCGTGAACCCTCCTGTGAACTGCGCGTGTGAGGGATCTAGGGTGCAGGCTCCTCATGAGAATCTAGTGCCTGGTGGTCTGAGGTGGGGCTGCGGCCGTGATGCCCGTGCTGGGGAGCCGCTGCAGATACAGATCGTCATTAGCAGAGAGGTTTGACAGCACCAAGAACACCCCAAAACCATCGCTCCCCATTCCCCCGGTCTGTGGAAAAGTTGTCTTCCATGAAACCAATCCCTGGTGCCAAAAAGTCGGGACAGCTGTCTTAGAGGGGAGGGGCTCAGGCAAATGAGGCGATGTTCCCCAGACGCACAGTCGGCGAGGGCTCCAAGCGGAGCACTGAGCGTTTCCACAGGCCTGCACCCACGTGACATTTTCAGGACTCGGCCCAGGGCCTGTGAGTCCAGCCAGGTGTCCTCTCCCCCAGGGCTCAGGACTCCTGCACGGGCTCTGGCACCTCCCCATCACTGACTGCTCTGATTGGACTGAGGATGCGCCATCTGCCTGCCTGGGGCCCCAGCCCCGAGAAGCACTCTTTCTCACCCCCTTGTGCACCCCCCTCTAGCATGCAGCACAGAACTGAGACATAAGTGTCGGATGAGCACAGTGCTGCTCAGAGGTGGTGTCTCCTCTTTGCAGAGGAGGGATCTGAGGCCCAGGGAGCTGAAGCACGGAGCCCAGCAAATAAGTGGTAGAAGTGCTCCCAGACAGCAGCATATAGCCCCAGTCATCACGGCCCTCGCAGAAATGGCACATTAGGCGGCCTGTGGGTCTTATTGTGTGGGAGTCAGTTACAGGTTTTGACATGAGGTTGACTGGTCGTGGCGACTGGGAGGGTGTGGTGGCCCCGGGCGATCCTAATGGAGAGAGGTGAAGGGGGTGGTGGAGACATCTATAGTTGCCACATCTGCAGAGTTAACCATTTTACCCCAGCTCAGGCCAGTGGCCTGGGGTGGGTGAGTAAGGAGAGTTCCTCCACTAGCTGGAACAGAGACAGAGGTCTGGGGGAGCTGGTGCCGGACATTAGGGGTTTAGCCTAGACTGTACCTGTGGGAAGTCCTTCAAGGTGGATTGAAAGTCCCAAGACTGGGTTGCAGGGGGACTCGAGGAGCCTGGGCCTCAGAGGAAGGCATGTGGCAGTGAGTCGTCTCAACTAGGTTGTCAGTGCAGGAGCCCAGACTCTGGAGGGGAAGAGATCGTGCAAGCTCACTCCCCAGGGGACCAGGGCAATGACACCACAAATAACAGTTCCCCTTCCTGGCTTCTCACTCTGAATCATCTCACTTGAACCTCACCATAAGCTCCTTTCCTAGATGAAGAAATGTAGGGTCGGAGCTGAGCTGTGATTTGTGGGGTTGCATTTCTAACCCGGGCCTTTCTGAACCACCGGGGCCAAGAGTGGGGACCCAGGAATCAGAAGCAGGTCCAGGTCAGAAGCAGAGAAGCAGCCCAGGGGGCTGGATGCCAAGTTCTAGACTCTGGTAGAGCTGTGAGGACGCAGCTTCAGGGCAGGCTCAGGCACGAGGTGATGAGGGCCAGGCTCAGCGCCAGCGTCGCCTCCTGGCTCCCTTTCCAGAGTGCAGAACAGGGGAGCCTTATGGGAGGACAGCAGACAGTCGTTTCCTCTGTGGAAAGGACAAGTAGCATCTGGGAATGGAGAGAGAAAAGGTGGCATCTATGGGGGACTTGCTCCCTTTCTCTGCCGCCCTCTGGTGGCCAAAATGCAGAACTGCACGGTGTTGGGCACATTTGCTTGGCCATCCGTCAGGCGCCTCCGTCTGGGCGGGGGAAGGCATGGCGTTGACCTCTGTCTGCCTGAAGTAGGAGACATCCAGAAGCCCGTCAGATGGAACACCTCAGCCTTGTCTCTTTCAGTCAGAGGAAACCTGTCTTCTCTTCCTCTAGCCTTTTCCTCTTCCCTGGGGCAGAACCCTGGCGGGGAGTTAGATTCACCTGCAACCAACTAGCTTCAGTCACCTCTTCTGCCAGCCGTCCCAGGGCTTACTGGAGGACAAAGAGCCTCGAGGGGGGCCCGTTCCTCACACGTTTCCCCATGTGTGGCAGGTGGTTATCGTGGTGACGGACGGGAGGCCCCAGGACAGCGTGCAGGATGTGTCTGCACGGGCCCGGGCCAGTGGCATCGAGCTTTTCGCTATTGGCGTGGGCCGTGTGGACAAGGCCACGTTGCGCCAGATCGCCAGCGAGCCGCAGGAGGAGCACGTGGACTACGTGGAGAGTTACAGTGTCATCGAGAAACTGTCCAAGAAGTTCCAGGAGGCCTTCTGCTGTGCGCGGGGCGGGTCCAGGACGGGGGCGGGGCTGAGGGGCGGGGCAGGGGCGGTGGCCTATAAGGGCAGGGACTGAGATAGAGCTAGGAGCTGGGGCGGGGCCAGGGCTGACCGGGTAAGGGTTGGCTGATTCAGGAGCGGATCCCCAGTCTGGGCTGAAGGGAGTTGGGGAGAGGCCATGCCAAGACCCCTTTTATGTGGCAGGGTCCTGGTAGGGACCTAGGAGAGGCAGGAATCCAGTAAAGAGAGGGCCTGGAAAAAAACCCTGTGCGTGTTTGGATGTCGGTGGGAGGGGTTAGGTGCTAAAGTGTCCTCTTGATGCAGGAGGGTCTGAGGGGCTTGGGCACTGGGCGGCAGGAGGTTTACAGTCCTTTGAAGAGGCGAGGTGGGCTTGTGGGCCGTCTTTGGGACGTGACCAATCAGAAGGGGCGGGGTCTCGAGTAGGATGGGGCGGGGCCAAGGCAGGGACTTTCCCTTCCATTTGTAAGATGAGTCTAAGCAGACCATGCGTGTTATTGTGAGAATTCTGTGAAGTAACGCATGGCATAGCGCTCTATAGGTGGTATTTAACAAATACTTGTCGAAAGTCTTGTGCATGCTGTGCGCTTCGCTGCATGTGTTGTTCTAGACGCATGGAATACAGTAGTGAACAGAATGGAACACAAAAGCTCCCGCCCCTGTGGTCTTTACCTTTTTAGCAGGAAGTTTTAGTTTTATCATCAGCATTATCACCTTCTTCAGGGATGTCAGCCCTGGTGCAGTGATTCCAGCATTGGGATGAGGCTCTGGGGCTTGGGCCTCACGTAGTTGAGAGCCGCAGTTTCCCTGAGTGTGGGCCCATCCTGCCTGAGATATTCGAGGCCCTGTGGCTGTGAGATTCCGAGTCTCCTCCTGTCCCCACAGTGGTGTCAGACCTGTGTGCCACAGGAGACCATGACTGTGAGCAGGTGTGCATCAGCTCCCCGGGCTCCTACACCTGCGCCTGCCGAGAGGGCTTCACCTTGAACAGTGATGGCAAGACCTGCAATGGTCAGTGGGGCTGGACACAGGCAGCCATGGGGAGGGCGGGTCAGGGAGGGGATGGGGCCTTGGCTACACCCCAGCCCCTCTGAGTCTCCCCACACTTTGCCTTCTGGGCCAGTCTGCAAAGGTGGTAGATCCCTCCTAGAGTTTGATGTTGGCTGAAACTTGTCTTCTGATTTCCCCTTTTTGACACAGAGGGTGGTGGGTTTGGTGTGGTGAAAGGAATCACATAGTCTTGAGTTCAAATCTTGGTGCCACTACCTCTGAGCCTTGTGATCTTTCAGTTTCCAATGCTGTAACACAGGCCAGGAACTTTGGCTTTATAGAGAGAGCTTTGAGGACAAGATGGGATGAACCTCGGCACAGAGCGAGGCGTGTGGGAGGTGCCCAGCCAGGGGCCAGAGGGACGACCGCCTTTCAGCTCTATCTCCTTGCCTTCTCACACTCCCCAGTCTGCAGCGGTGGCGGGGGCAGCTCGGCTACCGACCTGGTCTTCCTCATCGACGGGTCCAAGAGTGTGCGGCCGGAGAATTTTGAGCTGGTGAAGAAGTTCATCAACCAGATCGTGGACACGCTGGATGTGTCAGACAAGCTGGCGCAGGTGGGGCTGGTGCAGTACTCAAGCTCTGTGCGCCAGGAGTTCCCGCTGGGCCGCTTCCACACCAAGAAGGACATCAAGGCGGCCGTGCGGAACATGTCCTACATGGAGAAGGGCACCATGACCGGGGCTGCCCTCAAGTACCTCATCGACAACTCCTTCACTGTGTCCAGTGGGGCTCGGCCTGGCGCCCAGAAGGTGGGCATCGTTTTCACTGACGGCCGGAGCCAGGACTACATCAATGACGCTGCCAAGAAAGCCAAGGACCTTGGTAGGCGGTCCCTCCTGGCCCCTGAGCAGCAGTGATGACCAGGGCTGCGTGGCAAACCCCAACTGTAATTTATCTTAGTGTCTATGCTGATCAGCGCCCGCAACCCAGCTTCAAATCTGAACGAGAAAGGACTCGTTCATCTATGTCTTTCTTATATGGGTGATAAAACTGAGGCCTCAGAAAAAGTACGTGGCTTGTTTTGATGGTCCTTTAGTAAGAGGAACTTTTCCAGTTGAATGTTCCCAAGGACATACCAACTGTTGGAAGGCAACTGTTACCCACTTTGGGATAAACCTGAGCCTTAGTTTAAGTACTGATTAAGTGAGGGTAATAATAACCACTGGATGATGGTTACAAGAGTTAAACGAGATTACAAAGCTCCCAGTGTAAAAAGTTAGTGCAGGCCTGACACAGAGCAGAATCTCAATAAATGTTGATTTCCTTAGTATCTTTGTCCCAGGCGTTGTGCCTGCAATTCCAGCAGCTGCCACCAGGAGGTATCTGGGGTTGATTTCCCCGGGCATCCTGCAAGTGGCTGAGCCATTGCTGCTTGTCTCCATCACCATCCTTGCTTGTCTTGGCTCTCTTGGCAGGCTTTAAGATGTTTGCGGTGGGTGTGGGCAATGCCGTGGAGGACGAGCTGAGGGAGATCGCCTCCGAGCCCGTGGCAGAGCACTACTTCTACACGGCTGACTTCAAGACCATCAACCAGATTGGCATGAAGTTGCAGAAGAAGATCTGTGTGGGTGAGTGAGGCCAGGGCTGGCCTGGGTGGGAGGGGCGGGGGGGGGCCCTGGGGGTGGGGCATGGAGCCATCCTGGAACTGGACCTGGGTGGGGAGAAGCAGGAGCTGGGGTGGCGCCACGAGTTGGCAGAACCAGGAGGGGGCTGGCTAGCCTAACTCTTACTGCCAGCACACGTGTATTTTCCAAATGCTCCTTACATGGATGACACTGTCCTCAGTGGTCTCCAAGGATTAAATCATTCCATTCTATTTGGTAGGAACATTTTTATCCCCACTTCACAGACAGGAACACCAAAGCCTGAGGGGTAGAACAACTGTTAATAACCGGAGAAGCTGGGATTGGAATCCTTGTTACTGGAGTCCTTTATCAGGGCTCTGGGCGATCAGGAAGACGTTCAGGGGTCGCCCTCCATCACTCCCAGGAGCTCTGTCTCAAGAACCTACACACCTCTGCCCCTCAGGTGTTCCAGGCCACACACTCCCCTAGACTCCCTAGTCCTGGCTCTGGGCAGTGGCTGCTCCGCCTCCCTGCCTGGCAACCACTTACCATGACCTTGTCTTTCTCCACTTCCGGTCCACTCCAGAGGAAGACCCGTGTGACTGTGAGTCCATTGTGAAATTCCAGGCCAAAGTGGAGGGGCTGCTGCAGGCCTTGACTAAGAAGCATATCCTTTTCCAGAGGCCGACACAGGGAAGGGGAGGGGCCAGGGGCCGGGGCCAGGGGCTGGGCACTGTGGGGAGAGGAGAGGGGACTGTGCTGCTTTGTGTGGTGGGGTTGGGGCAGGCTCCCTTTCCCTGTTCCCTGCTGAAGACGGGCTGGGTGCTGGCCAGAGAGGCCGACACCGGCTTTGAGACCGACCCTGTCAAAAGTAGTGGCTTCTAGAGGGTAAATGGAGAAACTGAGGTAGAGTTCAGGATCTAGAGATGGACACACAGAGTCCTGGACACATTTAGGAAAACATGGTACCTGTGGACACCTGTCTTCTCAGGCTCTTGGCGACGTGACCAACACCGGCCCCGGCTCAGATGGGCCTGGTCAGGACCAGGTGGGGGCCCAGCAGGCTGACACCCACACCTGGGCAGGCCTGGGCCTTCAGGGCCATCATACTGGCTGGGCTTCGGAGAGCACCATTCTGAGGGCGGTGGACGGGCGAGGCTGGACATCAGGGAAATCACATGCTGTGGTGGGGGCGGGGGCAGTGAGAGAAAGCCCTGAGAGGGGCACTCTGCAAGAAACAGGAAGCGGGGGCCCTGAGTGTGGGTGCCACTCCCTCCCTCCCTTCTCTGTCAGCCTGCGTCACTCCTTAACTCTGGGCCCACTGGAGGCTGTGAGTAAGCGGCTGGCCATCATGGAGAACAGGATCGTCTAAGGCTGCTGGTCCCCACTGTGGCACCTGCACCTCTCGGTCCCAAGCACAGCTCACGGAGTCCTGCGTGTGTCCCCTAGAGCCCTGAGTTTAGTCTAGCTTTGTCCTTTAGTGAAGGGTAGGTGGGGGGCCCCGCCCCTGGGGTGGCACCAGGCCTCACCTTCTCCTGCCTTTGAGCCCTGCTCAGGGGAGTGTGTGTTGAGTGTGTCTGCTGGGAGGGTGTGGTGTCCGCGAGCACGTGTGTGAGTGTGTGTGCACGTGTGTGCCCGGGGGCCAGGGTGTGCCTGGGAGCAGTGCAAGAGCAAGTACACAAGCGTGAGTGTAACTGGGACTGCGTTTGCATTTTTTAACCAAAAGCTTAATATATTCCTCTTTTTAGTTAACCCTTCATGACTGCGAGTGCTGTGAATCTTTTCCGAGTTCTCTCTATTCCTTTCTGAAAAACAATTAAAATGTGATTTGACTGAAGCACTGAATGGGCCGGAGGCAGCGTGGTTATTTTGGGGGGGCAGGGGGAAGGACGGATGAGGGGCACAGCTGGGTGGTGGCACTGGTGGGAACAGCGATGGCAGCGACGGCTCCAAAGCCCCAAACCCGCTGATGTTTGTCCTGCCTTCCAGTGACACATTCATTTCCATGGTCTCATTTCATGTTCCTGGCAGTGCTGCCCAGAGCAGACCCGAGTCCTCCCCGTCTCCACGGGCAGGAGAGCTGAGCGTCCCAGGGAGAAATGACTGGCTCAGCGCTGGGCCAGCTGCAGCAATGGGACGTGTATCCAGGACTCCAGGTCCTGAAAAGAAAAAGGCACAGAGAAGAGGAGCTGTGGCTCCTGATTGAGCTTCATTCATTCATTCATTCATTCAGGCAAAACACAGAGTGTACACCCCATGTCAGACGGTGGGGAGGGGCCACTTCTGAAACAGACACAGTCCCTGCTCTTCAGGGACTGAGAGTGGAGCGGGGTGCCCAGCCACCCCCCTGTAGCTGGAGGACAAGACAGTGGGTTTGGGCTGTATACAAGGAGTGCGTGTGAGAGAGAGGTGGCGGGAAGGGTCCCAGCCCAGGTGCCCACGTTGGAGTCCTCTCTGTCGGTTCCTCGTGTTTCAGAAGCTTCGCCCTACCCCCAACACAGACGGCTACAGCCCCCCAACCCCCGCCCAGGGACAGCACAAGGGAAAGACCGCTCACCCCCGGGTCCCCCCAACCCCACCGGGGTCTGCCGGCCTCCCCCGGGCCCCTCTGGATCAGCCCCCCCTCTGGAATGTCAATCCCTCACCTCCCAGCTGGGGAGCTTAGGTGATTTTCTGAACTCATCCTAGTTTAATGGAGCATTTTTAGTGTTACTACCAGATTCACACTCGAGAGCAGGTAAAAGGCTTTTACAAGAAGCTCAGAGCATCCTGGCAGGTCTTCTTCCTTAGAGGTAGTTCGGGGAGGCAGAACGACACCAGCAGCAGCACTCGGGGGCCACAGTCGCACGGCAGACAACCTCCCAAGGGCAGCGTGGCGTCACCTAACCACCCCGGAACGGGACCCGGCCACCGTCATCTGGGCCAGGGGTTTTCCTGCTGTCTGAGGAGACTCCTTGCCACACACCCCTGTGGCGATTGCTCAGCCCACCCGTCCCTTCTTCTGAGACTGCCCCCCACCCCCACAGGGCCGGCCTCTGGGACTCAGCTGATTGCTTGGGTCAGTGGGTAGACAGGCCGGGCAACTGGTGTCTCTCTTCTGGGAATTTGGACACAAGGACCTTAGCTACCTGGCCGCTGGTCCTGGAGCTGGGGAGGGGGGCGTCTGTGTTATCTTCTGGGCGCACTAAAAGGCGGAGATTGGAGGCCCCCAACCTCAGGAGAGAAGAGAGGAGCACGTGCCGGGCTGCTGATGGCTTTCCAGTTGTCTGTCGCTGTGTGACGAACCTCTGCAAATCAGGCTGGCTCCAAACAAGCCTCATTGTTGCCTCAATCCCGTGGGCTGCCTGGGCTCTGTGCCCACCCACGGTTTGCAATTGTTAGGGTCTCAGCCAGGCTGGGACTTCCAGCATGACCACTCACGTGACTGTGGCCTCCGTAGGGATGGTTGAGAGGCAGGGCCTCTCTCTCTCTCTCTCTCAGTTTCTCTCGATGTAGTCTCAGGGCCTTACCTTCTCTGTGAGGTCCCTCCAGCAGGGGACCTGGACTCCTCACAGGGCAACTCAGGGCTCCCGGAAGCTTTCCAGGTCTGAGGCGCACCCCCACCCCAGTTGGCACTGAATTACTTTCATTGCATTTTATCGGTCGAAGAAGCTGCGGGCCAGCCCAAATTCTAGGAATGGGGAGACCAACTCCTCTTCTCCATGGGGGACAGTAACAAGGACTTTGTGGCCACTCTTCACCCACCGTGTGGGGTCACTGCCCGGCTCCCCTCGTGGGACCACTCAATCAGACACCTGGGAAACCTTCGCAGCGAAGCTCAGCACGGTGGAGTGGGTTTCTGTTTCGTGCCCTGTGACAGCCCCGACCCGGCTGTCCCCTCGCCTCCACTTCCTTCCACCTGTGTTGGTGGCCTTTGGGCCCTGGTTCTTGCCCTTCATTTCTGGGAAGTGACTGGACCAGTCCTGGGTTCCAGAGCACTCCTCAGTGACCGGGCGACATGGCAGGGCCTTTCGCCTTTCTGTGGGAGAGAAACCCCGGTGCCACCCCGTGGGGGGCTGCCGGGTGCAAACAAGATGCTGCGTGGGGAGCGGCAGCACGTTGCACCCACACTCTGCATCCAGGGTGCAGTTGGTGTCACTGCTGCCATCTGGACGGTGGTTTCTGGGCCTCAGGGACACGCCCACACCTGTCAGCTTCTTAACACCTCCCGTGCACCCATCTGGCACTGGTGTTCCTTGAGATGCTATGGCTACCTGGCCTCCAGAGGCTGTGCCACCTGGAGCCCCTGTTGCCTGCTGGGAGACCACCCTGAGTGTGCGCCATGGCTCTCTGTGCATCTTCTGCTCCTCAGCAGGGGCCTTGGCCCACAGGCGTCCTGCTAACGGCACCAACTCCCGGCTCCCTGGGAGCAGCGCCAGCCGGAGGGTGCAAGCAGGGCCTCGATCTGGAAGGGGGTGTGAAACCACTGAGGAGGTGTCAGTAGGAAGTGTGTGACCAGAGTTTCTAATTATAAATGGGACTCGTGTTCTTCCCGCAAACACTCTGGGTGTGAGGCAGGCTGTGCAGAGGCCTTAGCTGGGATGGGCAGGGCCCAACACCCTCATCTCTCACTGCGGGGGGCATGGGGACTCTGAGGCTGGCCTGCTAGGTCCGGGGCAGGATGACCGGCCAGCTGTTGGGGTGAGGTCGAGAGTCCTTGGGCTGGGTGCAAATCCTTCCCTGAGGGTCCTGATGAATCTTTCTAGTGACCTTATGAGTTAGCCATGGTGCCACCATTTTACAAGTGATGGGACTTGTCTCAGTAAGTGGAGGAGCTGGATTCCTAGGTTTACCCAAAGCTAAGGCCTTTCTTAACAGTGGCATGACCCTAGCTTTGCTGCCTGTGAGCGTGCGTGACAAGCTCTGGGCACACCGTAGGTGCTCACATGATCCCAATGGCTTCTCACTTCCCCCATCATCCTCCCGGGCAGTCAGCAGGCTGACAGTTCAGGGGAGGGTGGACCTGGTCCTGTAGGAGCCTGGAGCCGGACCTAGGTGCCTGAGAGCAGAGCGGGCAGGCTGGGCTCCCAAAGGAGGGGCAGGTGGAGGCCAGGCAGGGAGTGCAGGCCCCACCGAGCAAGCTGGAGGGCGGAGAAGGTGTTGGACAGAGAGACTGATCAGAGCCCAGGGCCCGGGAGGGGACCCCAGGGCAAAGGCTGTGGGGGACCACAGCCCAGAGGCTGAGAGCTGGTGGGACCCAGGCTGCTGTGTGTCCTCTGACCACCAGGCGCAGCTCAGTCCCCAGTCCTGGCTGAGCTGACCTGGGTTGGGATCTGGGGCCTGTGGGGCTGAGCTTCAGGCTTTTCCATGAAAGCAGCAAATGGAGGGAGCCTGAGCCCAGGACCCAGCCATTGGTCGGGGGAAGTTTCCAATATTCCTGCTGCAGGACTGAGGAATTCTGTGGCAGGAGAGGGGAGGGCACGGTGCAGCTGGTGGGAGAAGCAGCGAGAGCAGCCACCTGGAGGCTGGACCACAGGCACAGGGGCCAGAACGGGGCGAGTTTGGGCAAGTCCGATTAAAGTGACAGGGAGTTCACAACAACCAGCTTAAGTATGTGGAAGGAGTTGAGGGGTCCCCCGACTGAAGGTGGAGGGGCAGGCGGTGGCTCAGCAGTGTCCTCAGGCCGCGGTCTCTCTGTACTTCTGACGCTGGTCTTCACCTCGATGCCCTCACACCCAGGCACGCCCTTTCCTCCGGACAGCCCGCAGCTCCACATGCGCCCTGGCGGCTCTGAGGAAGGTGGAGCCGCATGTGGGCGTCTTTCATCCCCAGACTCCTGTTGCTAACTCATCACAACTCTCCCGACAGCCACCCTCCACCCCTGGCCCCCACACTTTCTCCATGTCGCTCCCTCCCCTCCCTCTGCTCTCGGTTTGATTCACAGGAGCTTATAAGCAAACCCCACAAAGAAGGAAAGCCAGCATTTCCCCAGGGCAGCCAGTTTATTGGCAGAACACACATTACTTTGTAACCGATTTTTTTTTAATATAGATAAACAGTACTAAACTAATTAGGATTTTTCTTTCTTTCTTTCCTCAGGCCTTGGACGACAATGGGAGTCTCTTGGCCCCCAGCGAACTGGTTACCGGGTTTCAATAAGGGGTTTGTATTTGCGATTACAGTTCATTAATGGATTTACAAGAGAGGGAAGATGGCAAAGTCCGCTAAGGGGATTGTTCCGCATTTCTCCTCTTTTAATTACACGATTTTCTCCTGGACCAATGCGCTGTGAAAAATGGGCGGAGGGGGTAGTCCCAGCATGCCATCTGTTCCAGACGCAAACGCAATTAATGCCGGAGGAGGCGGGAGCGGCTCAGAGGCTCCCTGCGACCCTGGCGTGGGCCTGCCTCCTCTAGGAGCCGCCGTGGGGCGGGTGTCCGAGCCCCCCAGGGCTCAGTGGGCGTCAGGGCACGTGGATGTGGGGACGGAATGTGTCTGCTCCTGGGCATGCAGCAACCTTTGAGCATCTGGGTCAGATTCAGATTTTAGGTCACCCTTTTAGGTGGTCCCGTTTTTTGGTCATCTTTTAGGTGCTAGGGGACAGACCTATGCCATTTCTACTTCAGACTTCTCGGGGAGTCATTTCGTAAGTTTGTTTCACGGAAGGGGACACCCAGGCTGCCAGTCCTGGAGCGTCACACAGCCAGCAGGTGGCAGGGCTGAGATTCAAACCCTGAAACCCTGACTCTAAAGTCAGGGCTCTTTCCAGGAATTGCCTCGCTGAGGTTCAGGTTCATTGTGTTGAAAGGGAGCGCTCGTTCTTTCTCCACAGGCTGGGACCATGGAAGGTTAACCAGCCTCCCTGCCTTGTTCTTAGTCCATTATGTATGTTGGTGCCAGAGTGATGGTCGTACAGTGAACACCCCTGCTCAAGAGCCTTCTCCAGCTCCCTATTGTCTCCAAGATAAAATGGAAATGTAGTCGGACACCCTAGGTCCTGTAAGATCTGGCTGTTGCCCAGGCCTGCTGGCCTCTGATTTCCGACTCTTCTCACTCACCCTTTGTTGCTCCCTGGGTGGCCCAGTGTCCCTGCCTGTGAAGTGAGCCCTTGACGCTGGAGAAGATGATATCAAGGACTTCTTGGACCCTGGAGGGAAAGTTGATCTCAGTGTGGCTGGAGTGGCCAGCCTGGGCTGCTGTGGAGGAATCCAGCCACAGGATGGCACCATTGGCCCAGGAATGGGCTGGCCGGGCGCAGCCTGGGGGATGGGGTTCAGCTGTTTTCACTGAGCTGGGCTAGTTTCCGTCCGCTGTAGCACCTACTCTAACCCCTTTAAATTGTCCCTTCCCTCCCACACACTGAGATTCCCAAGGAGGGCAGCGACCTACCTCCCTGCAGAGGCAGACAGACAGACGGCCGGTGTGTGTCTCCCCAGAGATGGTTGTTTCCTCCCCACCCCAGCTGGATGCTCTCCCGTCCATCATCTGAGGAGCCCTACGGGGGCCTGGGCTGGACGGTCTCTGGTCTCTCAGGGCCTGTCCAGCGGCTGTGCTGGACCAGGGGGTGGCAGCTCAGACCTGAATGTCGGGGAGGGGGTGGCAGGAGTGCCCCAAGGAAGTGTCTTACTGTCTCCTGCCTCTCAGGCAAACGGCGGAGCCCTCTGTCTCCCAGTTAGGATGCAATTGTTTCTGAGTCAAGATAAACGCAGCCCAGGGAGGGAGAGGAGATACTGGAGACTCAGACGCAGGGGTAACGTGGGGGCCCCAGGAAGCCCCCTCAGGGACCCTGGAGAGAACACAGAGTCCACAGTTGGAAGAGCTGGGGTGTGACTGGGTCCGTGGTTGCCCCCCGGGCCTCAGCTTGCTCACCTGGGAAATGGGGAGAACAGTTCCCTCCGCACGGGGTGTGACAGCTGAAAGAGGCTGTAAGTGCCCGTCGGAGCTCAGTCGGGAAGAGCCTCTTCGCCAGGGTTCGGGCCGGCTGTCCCCTCAGCCACAGGTCCCCAAGGCAGAGGGAGCAGCTCCTCCTGATCAGGGACTGTCCTCCCTCACGAAAACCTATGAACAGGTCAGCATGTGTCCCTTCCTGTTGTCACCTTAGGTTCTAGGGGTTCGATGTGGTTCCTTATGAAGTGCAAGCGGCAGCCCTGCTCGGTGACCGTGTGGCGGAGCCTGGGGTCTGCAGGGGGCACTCCGTGCCTGACACTCAGGCCCTGGGCGACCTGGGAAAGTCTTCACCCCTCTGAGCCTCGTTGTGCTGACAGGGCCTTGAGCCATGCCAGGCACGCAGTCTGCACTTCATCCACGTGAACTGAACTTGAACTTCCAGCACTGTAACAGCCACGGTGACACCTTCCTGTCCTTTCCGAGTCAGCCACTCGGAGAGGGTGTGACTGCGCCCCAGGGTCTCGATAAACCCGGGGTGGGCAAATATAGTTGTTCATGTGGAAAATAAAACAATGCTTAATAAATAATACAAGAATAAATTCTGTGTTTTGCCTACTTACAACCGTAAACCTCCTTTTGCCACAACCTGTGTGTGGATTGAATAAACGTGTGAAAAATGAAAACCATTTAGGCCACACGGAACATATGTACCCTCTCTGTGTCCCACAGGCTTGCAGTGGAAATAATGATAGATAACTCGTAAACAGTGATTTATAGTATATACAGTACGCATAATACATTACATATACCTATTAATACATATAATACTTATTTAAGTATCATAAATAAGTATACATATAAGTATACATAATACATATATAATACTTAAGTATACTTATTTCAGTATACTTAGTTAAGTAACAATATAAATAAAATATGATATAATCACATACATAATAAATATAAATATAAAATTGAAACATGTTATATAATAATATATTATAGTATATTATAAGCTGTAAGAAGTTACAGCTTATAATATACTATAATATATTATATTATAGTATAATATAAATATAAATATAAACCTATGACTAGCTAACATATACCAGCAGTTACTATGAGTATAACATCGTCCTGATAGTGCTAACCTCATTCATTCTGCACGCCAAACTGGGGAGAAGACTCTCCCCATTTTAAAGGTCGGGTAGAGTGAGGCTCAGCAGAAGGGCCTTGAAGAGGCAAGTCGAGGCTCTGGGGCTTGCACCCAGGCCTGCCTGCCCCCACTGGCCCCGAGCTTTCCTTCCTCTGGGGAGAATCCCCTTGTGGCTCCGCTGCTCTCTGGCATTCATAAGTCAGGGTCCTGGCCCCACCTCTAGACCCCTCCCCCTGGCCACATCCCTCTGTGTCCCTGCTGCAGTGCAGGCTGGGACACACCCCTTGCGGGGCCCCTGCAGCCCCCACTCCCATCTGGAGGCCTCGCTGCCCGTCTCCCCGCACGGCTGGCATGGCCGCAGCCGAGGAAATGATTCCCTCTTCCCGGTATCAGAGTTTCCCTTGCACTTTCCTGCTTTCATTCCTGGCAGGCGCGCTCGGCCCGGGGACAGCGAGCGCCTCCCAGACTCTCTGCTGTGGGTGGTGCGGAGCTGGGAGTGTGTCCTAAACCCGGGGCTGCCTCCAGGACAGGACTGGTGGGGAGAGCATGCGGGGAGCACTCGACAGGCACCCCACGCTTGGGGGCCACTGGGGCCGTCACGGCCTTCGATCCCTTCCCCGGGGGCTCTCCCTCCCAAAGCCTGTAGCACAGTGTTTCCTTTGCCGAGGCCCAGCCTGGGGCAGCAGGCGAGGGTGGGGCCCCCCCAGGACAAAGAGAACCCCGATGTCCTGGGCCGGGCCATGTCGACCACCCAGATGCCACCTCCTCCCGCTCCTCCCACCCCCACCCCCAGCCCACCCCCCACCTCTCCGCAGCAGGCCTGAGCTCCTCAGTGGAGTGGGGAGTACTCGCTGGAGTCTGAGAGGTGAGTGTGGGTGATGCACGAACAGACACCAATATTAACTGTTTTACCAATCACACCTGTGTTTTAATGGTGTCAGAAACCTCGAAGCAGGTAGAGCGTTGCACCCTTGAGTTTGTGGGTGTCCTCGGCCAGGGCCAGGCCAGCTGGAAAAGGGAGCCCGCTTCGAGTTGTTCCAAAGGGAGGGGCTGAATATCGCTTGGGTGGGGGGTGGTGATGGCGAGAAGCAGGCAAGGATCCCAGGAAGGGCCAGAGTGGGGGACACTGACAGGCCCGTGAGCCCCAGGGGAGGTCCTTGGGGTGCAGCCTGGCTCTGCCTGTGGCTGAGGCACCTGGGCAGGTCAGGGCACCTCTGTGAGCCTTTGCTTCCTCCTCAGACCAGGAAACTGAATGTGAGAAGGGCCCAAGTTCACACACTGGAGAGGTGGCAGGGCCACGATGTGAGCCTCAGCTTCCTCATCTCGGTCCAGGGTCCTCCCGGACGTTGGCCTGTGGCCCTGGGCCCCGGGCCCCGGGCCCTGGGCTGCCTGACGGAGCCTGTGACTGTGGCTGGTTGCCGTCTGTGCTGCCCAGGGCATGAGGACAATCACGTTCTCTGGGCGGGAGTCCTGACCACTACCCAATGGGCGGCTCGGGCACATGTATCACCGACACTCAGTTTTCTGAAAAGTGGAGACATTAACTGAGGCTCATGGGACTGCTGTGAAGATCACAGACACGAGGAGTGTGAAGCACCGGTGAGGCTTGCTGAGGGCAGGGCTCCCTGCACCACCCCCCTCCCAGGCCAGCTCCCCTCCCCTGGTCCAGTAGTCCTGGCGCTGCCCCGGAACCTCACCTGTCTGTGCGGTCACCATAGCAGCCACCTCAGCTCCTGGGCACCAAGTGGAAATCGGGCCAGGGGAGTAATGAAGCCGCAGGGTTCTGCTCTGGCCCTGACGGCTCTGGCTTCCCAGGGCTCTCCCCACGCAGAGGCAGCCGGCCACTGTCTTGTTCTTGAGCCAAAGGCCTGGGCCCAGGCTGGATGTGGGCTCCCCCTGTCCACATGCGGTCCGGGGGTCCTGGGCAGCAGCTGCAGAGATGGTCCAGCCGGCTGGGTCTGAGGCCACAGGAAGCAGATTGCTGAGTGACCTTGGCCGTCCGGCCCTGAGTGACTCCCCCCACCCCCTCACGTGCAGGCCTCTGCTCCAGACTGCCCGGGACTGAAGCCCTGTCACCCCCGTTCCTCTCCTCCACGGCCAAGTCGGCCAGGCTCTGGGGTCCAGGTTGCCTCTCTGCTGCTGGTGCGCTGGGGACCCCACTTCCTGCGGAGGTCGGGGCAGCTGGGGAGGGGCCACCCCGGGACATCCTGGGGGACCCACTGGACGTCCCCAGCCTCCCCCAGAACTCCCGCCCCTCCCTGCCTGGGCTCCACATCTTCCCTCCCCAGGACCCACCTCCTTCCCAGAGAAACCAGACTGAACCCGAAGGAAGCTGCGGCTCTGAGCCCACTGAGAGCCCCCGACTACACGCGGACCGAGGGAGGAGACCGCCGTGATGGGCAGGGCGAGTGGGTCAGGAAAGCCAGACGGGACTGGAGTGAGCGTGGGCCCCGGGTTCCCACTCCTGCTGCTTACACCGAGGGGAGATGCACCAGAAATTTCCACTGCTATTTGATACGATTGTCATAATTAATGCTAAAGGAAAAAATCCCTAAAGTGTCCTGCTGGGACCACATCTCCCCAGGGCTTTTTCTAATAGTTCGTGTTACCTGGGGCTTCAAGACCCAGTCAAGACCCTGGTGCCTCTCAAGACACCGCCCTCACCGAGAAGGTCCCAACGTGAAGGCGAGCAGGGGTGCAGCCCACACTTCCCCACCCAGGGGGCCGGGGGGTGCAGGAGGAGAGCAGGGGTGGCGACCTGACGTTGGTGTGAAGTGGGGGGTGGGGCAGATGGTGCTGGTGTCCCTGTTCTGTTTCTCAAGCTGGGGGACAGTCCCCAGGGGAAGCACGTTTGGGAGATTCCAAAAAGAAAGCAGATTGTAGACTATTTCAAAGCCAAGGGGAGAGTCCCTTTCTGCTGGCAGAGTAACCAGGTTCCAGCAAAGGTGGAAGGTGATGGTGGGAACCTCTGGAGTGTTTGGACCAACCCTCCCGACTCTGGATTTTTGAAGGGAGAGACTGGGGCGAGCCAGGCGGGGATGAGAGAGAAGGGGGACAGGGATGGGCACTCCCTGGAAGTCCACTTTTTAATGCCGAGAGGTCCCTGGAGACAAATGGCTGAATAACCTCTTTCTGAAGATACCAAAAGGTTAAGAAGACCTTTGCTTCCATCCCTCACACAGCTGGGGCGTTTTTGAATACGCCAGCACCATTCACAGCATCTGAGATGCGCAGAGTCTTGGAATGAGAATGTCTTTTGCAGACTCAAGAGTGTGGTATAGAATCTTTGAATTTCAGAGTCTGAGCATCTTGCCTTCAAACAGAATCCCGGAATTGTGGGATCACAGGTGCATTCACGGGCTCACGGGCTCACAGAACCTTAGGATTCAGGAATCTCTGCAGAAGAGTTGAAACAACAAACTCATTCAGAGAAACGAGGTGAAAGAAAAACGTTGGAATCTGGACATGAGCACAGGACATGACCGGAGTCCAGCTTCTTCCTATCATACAGGAAGCCCTCTCTGTGCTGACCTGTAATAATTGAATGCTTCTAGGCACAGTGAGCTCATCACCTCACAGAGCAACTTGTCTCACTGTTGAGCAGATTTGGCTGCTGATGCTGAGCCTAAAACTGTCCCCATGTGCCCCACCCACCCCTCTCTTCCTGGCCCCACTCCCTGCCTTTCCCCATCTGCTTTGAAGAGCTGAGTGGATAGAAAAAGTAACATAGAGACCAAGACAGAAACTAAACTGTCTCCTGGCTAAAACCAGTGACTTTTCAGGGCAGTGGGGCTGCAGAAGGCGTAAGCCATGACAACTGCTGGCAACGACACTGGCCCCTTCCTTCGGGGCCCTGCCCGAGCCAGAGCCAGCCATCTGCAGCCTGCCCAGCCCTCGGGCTGCCTCTCCGGCCCTGCAGAGGCAGAAAGCTGGGTAACCACTGGAAACAATCACAGAAAAGGCAAGCCCTGCTTCCAGCCAAATTGCAGCCCACAACAAGAATGATTTGACGGTGAAACCAAGCACCCTTCTGACTGCGGGACCTGGATTTCATTAAGTTGTTTGCAATGTCAGTAGAAGTGGGGTGGTATGCGATGGGAAGGCCCAGTTCTTCCCATGAGCCGCGGCCACAGTACTAGCCAAGGCAGAGCTGGGAGCAGAGGCCCTGAAGCCAGACTCCGTAGTCGGAGTCCCAGCTCTGCCTCTTGCTAGCTGTGTGACCTTAGGCAAGTTGCTAACCTCTCTGTGCTTTAGTTTTCTCTTCTGTGATGAAAGGCTAATGAGAATACACTACGTATGATCTCTGCCCGTGATCTCTTAGGCAGGCTTGCTTCCTTTTCTCCAGTAATTCATATTGTCATTTGCTCAGTGTATTCATTCATTGTTGCTCTCACCCATTCTCCGTGTTCATTCATTCATTCATTTAGGTATCAGTCCACTTGTTCCTCCACTATTCCTCATGAATGAACCAATACCTCAGTTCATTCATGCATTCTGGGGTGCTCAACCTTGCCGCTGGCCAGCCTTTCTCCAGCCGGTGGGCAGACTACCTGGGCCCCAACAGCAACACAGGTCATGGGGCTGGTAGAAAACCAGTGATTACTCCCAGGTAACTTAAAGTTGTTGGGGATTGTAAGGATCTAGGGTGTGACTTCATCTGGGTCTCGTGACCTCAGGTGCTCCAGGTCTTCTCTCCAGCCCTGCTCAGTTGGGAACCTCCCTCTCGTGGGCAGGCCCTGGAGGGTGGGCTGGAGCAGCCTGGCTGGAGGGGATCCCTGGGCCAGACCGCCTGTCCTCCCTCTGTCCCAGGCAGCCCTTTCACCCCTGGGCAGGGTGTCTGAGCACCCCTGAGCTCTGGGCTGGGAGGAAGTTCCACCTGGAGTGTGTCTGCGGGAACAGAGGCTGTCCCCCCTGCTGATACTCACAGCCCCGGCTGAATTGAGGTGTATTATGGTGTAAGAGCACGAAATAGCAGACTCCTTATTCCAGAAAATTAAACAGGCTTTTCCGTTTGAGTGTCTCACGTTTGACTAGAAGGGGCCATTGTGGGGGACTGGGCTTGCGTCAGGGTGGGCTCTGCTGACTCAGGAGGCACTGATGAGATGGATCCCGTCCAAAATCAATTCTGCGGGTTGCAGTGGTCTACGGGTGTCTGGCAGCTAAAGGCCCACTGGGTGGTTGCACTAATTAATTGATTTTATTGCCTATACTTGAGGTCTCTGGAGCTATGGCATGCAAATATATGCAAATGACCAGAGGAATGGGTTGAACCCAAAGCCTGGTGAGCATCCACCTGGATTGTGCTGATTTCCCTGCTTATCTTTCCTGTTGAAATCTGCTCAGGTTCCCAGGGAGCAGGAGAGTGGGTTGCAGGAGCAGGGGCCTTGGCATCAGCCAGACCTGTGTTCAAATCCCAGCCATACCTCTTACTGCCGTGTGTGACCTTAGGGAGTCCCTTCACCTCTCAGGGCTGCGTGTCCCCTGTCCTGCAGCAGGGATGATAACACTGTGGACTGGGCAGGGCTTGGGGGGCCCGAGGAAGTAGATGCTGCATAAACAGATCTCATAGCATTGCTGGAAGGCAGGGGTCCCGCTTACCGGCCTTTGGCCTGTTTGGAACAGGGCTGCACAGCTGGAGGTGAGCGGCAGGTGAGTGAGTGAACCCGTCCCTGGTGCCGAAAAGTTTGGGGACCACTGCTATAAGGAGCAGTCCCTCTGGAAGCACCTGAATCTCGTGTCTGAGTCGGTGGGGAGGGGAGTGCGTCGCTCTGGGCTCTGCAGCCCCAGCAGAGGGCAGAGCGTGCGCTCCTTGACGGGGGAGCTGCGATGTCCCCTAATCAATGGCAGCTGCTCCTGACTGGAGTCCCTGCCTCCTCTTCCTGTCTGACACCGGGCGTTTTATGTGTGACCTTTGCTGAACGCAGCCATTCCCCGGGGAGGAGGGGGAAATCACAAAAAAGATCAGAATTTAAACATCCTGGAAGATTTATCGTATGTAGTAGATGGAAAAATCCCACAAAACCACTCACGTTACATCAGGAGGAGTGGGCTGAGGTGGGCTCGAGGCCGGGCGGGGGGTTCGGAGGCTGCTGGACAAAGGGTTCATTCAGAGCGTCTTAGAGTCTCAGCTCCGAGTTGGATGCAGCGTGCAGAGTGCGCCTGCCTTTGCAGGGGCGGGGCTGGCATTTACTGAGCACCTACTGTGTGCAGGGCTGAGTTCGTGCTGAACCCCGTCACCCTCACCCTGCCCGCAGGTGGACACCGCTGCTCCCACTCTTCTGGTGGGGGGACACCGGGGCTCTGAGGGATGCACCGACTTGTCCCAGGTCACTCAGCTTGTCTGTGGCAGGAGGGGAGGGGAGCCTGGGTCTGGTGGACCCCCAGTCCCTGCCCTTTCCCTGGGCCTGTGCAGGAGGCCATGGGGACTGATTCGCACATCCGAGGAGCTGGGACTCCAGACAGCAGTTCAGCTAATGAGGAGCATTTTCCTGTGAAGCACAGGCTGGCACTTGGAGGAGGGTCCAAGGGAGGCAGGTCCTGGACCCCATTTTGGGGGCCGGGTTCCAGACCAGCAGCCGGGGGAAGAGGCAGCAGGCGCTCTGGGGAAGCCTGAGGCCTCCCTGAGGAGACGGGCAGCGGAGGGGACTCAGAGGACCGAACCAGGCAGGCAGACTAGGACGGGCGTCCAGGAGGGGGTAATGGTGGGGCAAAGTCTGGGGGTGGGAACCCATAGGCAGATATCAATCAAACCCCATCACTCCCCTCCCCCGGTGACACCACCAGGCCCTGCCCTTGGGTTCTGGGGGTACAGGGAAGACTCAGGAGTGGTTCCTGCCTGGACTGTTCACCTCCCAGCTGGGAGACAACCTGGGACACAGGTGACAGCATGTAGAGAGGCCGGGGCTCCGCGGCCTTTGAACTGCTTGTCCCTCCACCTGGACATGTTCTTCCTCCCCTTGTTCCTCATTCCCCTTTTCCTCCCCTTCCCCCTTGGGGAGCCCCCTTACACCCCAGGCAGGTTAGGGTCCCCCTCTGGCTCCCACGTGGCCTGTGCTTCCCCATCAGATCCCCCTGCATCATCGTCATCTGCCTTCACAGGCCCGGGGGCCCGGAGGGCAGTGACAGCATCTCCGTCCACGTGGCCGGCACAGGGCCAGCCTCCGCCAGCGCCTGTGGAGAGACGGCTCTGCGCCCGCTCTGCCCTCACTAGCTGCGGGGCCTTGGACAAGTCGCCTGACCACTCAGAGCCTCGGTGTCCTCAGCGGTGGAAGGGGGTGACAGCTCGTTTGCCAGGACAGCTGGGGTGTGACGTGAGACGTGTGTGGACAGCCCTGGACACAGTGACGGACACAGGGATGGACATGGTGACGGACACAGTGATGGGAACAGGGACGGACATGGTGACGGACACAGTGATGGGCACAGGGACAGACACAGGGATGGGCACAGGGATGGGCCCACACAGCAGTGCACACTCCTCAGACCCCAGCCTCACCCCTCCCTCCCGCCTCACTGCTCCTCATTCTCACCTCTGCCTCTGAGGGCCCCTTCACATCCCGCCCTCCTGCAGCACTCCCCTCCGCCCCCCTCCTCCCTGCGTCCAGAGGACAGGTAATTAAAAACTTCCTTCCGAACCTGCATTTCCTAAAGTTTCATGCTTAATTAATGGGCCCTGTTCACCAAGCAGATAGGAACACAGCATTCCTAGCCCTGGCGGGATGTGACGTGCCGTGACACCCGGCGGCTCCCAGACAGCGCTTCTGTCTCCTCTTCCCCCCCGGGCTGTGCCCCTCCCTGAGTCGAGTCTGCGTTACTGTGTTTTATATTTGGAACTCAGGGAGCGAGTGGCTCTGCCTTGCAGCAGCACCGACGAGGGAAGTCAGGCAGGCAGGCCCCTAGCGGGGGGTCACAGAGCTAATAACTGTCAGAGCCAAAATGCACGCCCATTAATTAATTAACTCCTTCAACAAGCATTTATCAAAGTCCAACCACGTGCCGCAGTTTGGAAGTCTTCAAGTTCAGTAAGACCCAGCCTTAGCTGAGGGCTGTGAGCGCGGCAACTGAGCCCTTGTGTGAGAAGGGTCGCCCGGCTGGTCCGCTCCGACTGCTTCTGTGTACACCCTGCCTGTGCTTACCACCAAGGTCCTTCTCATAGGAAGAAAAAAAGAAGAAAAGAACAACCTCAACAACTCAACAGAGCGTTTGGTTAACTAAACTGTGAACCATCTGGAATATTCCACAGGCTATGGAAACATTGTTTACACTCATACTGTGTGAGAAATGCTTAATTATATAATATTCAGTTTAAAAAAACCCTAGGATGTGAAATTATACATACAGATCAATAACAGCTGTGCCTGCGAAACTGATTAAAAAATACGGAAAAGCTTGCATGCAAATGTTAAAAATACACCTTCGGGTATTGAGGATGCATATTAACAGGAAAAATCAAAACATTATTTTTGTATTACCAGTGTTCGCTGATTTAATTTAAAAATGAATATTGTTATTGTTGTTTTTTTTTTCTGGCTAGTTAATAAAAGCCTTCAAATGTTTCCTCCTGCGCATTCTAGAACAAGCCCTCACCTCTCACCTCCTCCCTCTTGTTTGAGAGTTGGCAGTTCCCGTTTTCTGACCTCTGGAGGTCTTTCAGAGGGTTGCGATAATAGTTTACATAATGTTTCTCCTCTTGCTTTTGCCCCTTCTAATTTGTCTTGGAAATGTCTCCCTGACAGCATTATAGATTTACTTCATTAAAACAAAAAAAAAACTATTTCATTCTGTCATGTGGACGACTCACGATTTATTAGCGTCCCTGTGATGGACATCTAGGGGTTGCCATTTGCTCCTTGCACAAATGGGGCTCCTGAGAGCAGCCCCGTGTGCGCATCTCCTGGTGTTTTCCTGTCTGTTTCGGCAGGATCAGTTCCTGGATGCGGGCTCGCTGGGTCCAAGGGCGGAAGCATTTCCATCTTGATCAGCGTTGCCCAGCTGCCTTCTAAACTGCCGGCTGCGTTTATACTCCCGCCAGCTCTGCGTGAGGGGGCTGGGGCGTTGCTTCTGTAATGGAGATCAGAACAATCAAATAAACTTTGATACGATTTTAACATTTTTAGAGGGTTGCCCCTCGGCCTCCTCATGGCCGCTCTCTCGAGGCTGCACCCTGCGCTGCAGGGGCGCCCAGGCCCGCGGGTCTCAGGGTGTTTGCTGAGCAGTGAGCACACCGAACAGTTGACCTTAAGACACCGACTTAGAAAGACGTCTGACTTGTAGGGAGATGGTGCACATTTTCGTGCCTATTTTTAACATGGGCCAAAATGACGGGCTTGATTATTTTCTTTGTGTTATCTTGTGCACATACAGTCCGATTTCCTAGCTCTCTCTCATCTGGCCAATGCTTCAACGGAACAGTGCAACCCCGTGGCCTCCTCTTGCCCTGCGAAGGGGAGGGGACTGTGAAGGTGGCCGGGCGGCAGCTTTGAGAAGTCCTGGCACGTCCACCGTTCATGTCTAATTACTCTGGTAACTGTTTACTGCCTCTTTAATTCCCTCGGCTAACATCCCCATTACTGGGAGTAATTTGCCGGCACCGGCTTGGGCTGTGAGGCATAGGCTGTCTGTGACGGCTCCACCTCAGCTCCACACCCTGGGCCAGCTCACCCGGCTGGGACTCTGGGAGGAGCCGAGAGAGCCAAGGACAGAGTGTCTGCCTTCCCGGGTGTCTCGGGACCGGGAGCTCCCAGGCTGGGCTCTGCCTGTCTGTAGCTCCCTCTGACCTCTGGGGGGTCAGACTGCCCGATGGGCTGTGCTACCTGGTGACCGGAGCACAGACTCTGAAACCCGGTGCACTTGGGCTCAGGCAGAGCATGGCCTCAGGCCAGTCCCTTCTGCTCTGGAAGCCTCAGTTTCCTCATCTGCAAAACGGGGCGTGCTGTCTGCCCAGTGGCCCTCCTCTTCCTGGCCTCTGCCCCCCATCTTTTTCTACAAGAGAGTACTGGGGGGTTCCCATAGTCTTACTTGATTCTGTCGCCACCGCTGGCCACGACTCACTGGGTGACAAGGGAGGCACCTGACTGGAGCCAATCCGGGCCCCACACCCTTGGCTGCAGTGATGGACAACTGACCTGTCACTGAGGGTCAGCGAGGAAGTCGATCCCTCTGTGGCGGCTGAAGGTGTGACTTCCAACTACTGTTGGGCCTCGAGTGTTCAGCCCGTGGGAGGAGCCGAGGCAGAGGTGAGAGGCAGAGCTCGGGGGCCCCTGAGCCCCCCCTCTGCTGCACCTCGCTGTCCCCATCCCCCCACGAGGGCCTCCTTTGGTCTCAGCCGGGGCAAGCTGGACTTCTGTCACTCTAGCCAAACCAATCCTGAAAATCCAGGACAGACAGTAGTAGCTTTTCCACAGGGTGTGTGAGGAGATGAGGTGACACTTGGGCTCCCCCCACCCTCACCACCTAGAGGGGGCGGAGCCCTAAGCCACATGGCTTTGCAAACCAGTGGGACTTTGAGGCAAAGTCCTGGCCCATCTTGGAACCGGGTGCTCTCTGGAGCTGCTGCTGGACAGGTGCTGCCCGAGGGTGAAGCTCTGGGGCTGGGGCGGCAGGTAGCTCTCTGGGCCTGTCCCCACTGGGTCCTGCCGCTGCTCGGACCCTGCACAGAAACCGGGTCTGGGGAGACGGAGCTTCCTCCAGCCCAGCACAAGCCCCGAAGAGGCCTTTGATTCATGAACCACTGGATTAGGTGGATTTAACAACTGGGTTTCCATTGATTTCCAGGGGGAGCAGGACATAGCCATAAGCTCCTAAAGCAGCTTGCGGCTTCTCTGTACCAGGCAGTGGGCAGGAAGTTATTGGCGTGACCTGGGACCCTGAGAGGGAAAGATAACGAGGTTAAGAAAAATCCATCCGTGTGGGGTTTGCCCTGGGCCCTTGAAGATGCAGCTTCTTCTGATGCACATGCGCAGCTCTGCAGATGCCTGGGGAGGGCATGGAGGGTGGGGGGCAGAGAGACAGTGGGCTCCTCCTCCCCTCCCCGGCCCTGGGCCCTCTGAGGAGGCTCTGGCTTTGCAAAGGACTGAAGCCTGCGAAGTTCTTGGCAGACAAAGTTCAGAACTTGGGCGATATCCGGAGCCCTGGGGGCTGGCTGTCCTGGCTGCCCTCCCCATAGGCCCCAGCTGCCTTCTGTCCCTGTCCTCCGTCCCCACCCCCCATCCACTGGTGGCCCAATTGTCAGTCACCCTGCAGGGTCAGAACAAGGAAGAGGGGAGAAAACCCCCTTCTCTGTGGGTTTGGGAACAGGGAGTCCTGGGTGTGAATTCTGTGGGATTCTGTCACTTGCTGGTCACCAGCACCCCATAGACCTCATCAGTCGTTAGTGATGACTGTCATGGCCTCAGGAGGCCCAGGAGGGCGGCATCTTTTTTAATTAAGATTTTATTTACTTATTTCTGGAGAGAGAGGAAGGGAGAGAAATATCAATGTGTGGTTGACTCTCTCATGCCCCCAACTGGGGACCTGGTCCACAACCCGGAATGAGCCCTGACTGGGAATCGAACCGGTGGCCCTTTGGTTCGAAGGCCAGCCAGGCAAGTGGTATCCTGACTGCTGGAGGATCTGACTGTGGAAGGCTGGTGGGGGTTGATTCTCTCTGACTTAACAGTGATAATGAGAAGAGTGATGGTAAGCTCCTTAACCTCTCTAGGCCTCGGTTTTCCCCTCTCTAAAATGGGACGTAACACCCACCTCCAACACGGGCATGCAAAGTGCATAGCACGGCACCTGGCACACAGCAGGTGCTCCATAAATGTTAGCTGCTGGCTGCGGTTTGTGGAGGGCTTTAAATATAAGCCCCATGTGAAATGTTTGTGTTTTACTCATTGCTGTCTCAAGTGCCAAGGGCAGACCCTGGCACGTAGTAGGTGCTCAGTAAATATTTTCTGAATGAATACATGAATGGATGTCACTGTGTTTGTTTATTTAAGGGCTGACCTGGCGGGGTGTCTGCCAGGCTGCCGGACCTTCCAGCCCGGGGCTGTGCTTGGTTCAGGACAGTGCCTCCAGAGCTGCTGGGAGCCCCTCTCCTGCTCCGAGCAGCTGGGGAAGCTTCCCTGCTTCCCCCAGGGGTTAGAGTGTGTCCCAGATGCCCCCCACATGTGTTGTTACTGAGGACTGGTGTCTCTCCCTCCACCCTCCCCACCCCCACCCCGCCACATGCACACACAGAGCACACGATGGGTGCCTCTCTAGCTTCTTTGCCCGGTGCACCTTCTTGTGATTTTCCGACTTCTAGGGTCAGTGGAATCAGTGGCCAGGGACCTGGGAGCTCCCAAAGGCCCTTCCCTTTAAGATCTTCTTTCTCTGAAAATGGGGGATGCTGCCCTGGGGGACCGGGCCCCGGTCCCTTCCCTTCCCCTCCACAGTCAATCATGCTGCTGCAGTGAAAGGGGTGTCTAGAATCTCCTCAGAGAGGGGTCTGATGGGAGAGGGGCAGAGAGCTCGGGCTGGGTCTCCAGGGCACAGGGAAGGCGATGGAAGGGGGAGGAGCGGGTGCTTATGCCAGCCCATGCCCCCTTGTCGCTGCCCTCAGCGTGCAGCCTGACTCATTAGGCACCCTCTGGCCCAGATTCATCCTCGGGCCCTGCGAGCAGCCACACGCCCCCCAGAGAGCATCTCTGGGGTCTCTGGCAGTGGGCTGGGGTCCGCTGTGACCCCATAGGAGCTCAGACAGCACCTGGGTTAGGCTTCTCAACCAGGGTAACATTGCTCCCCCGGGGACATTTGGCAAAGTCTGGAGACACTTCTGATTGTCACAACTGGAAGGGTGATGCTGGGTGCCCGTCTAGTGGACAGAGGCCAGGTATGTTGCCGAGCACCTTACAACGCCCAGGACAGCCCCCAGAGCAGAGAAGTATGCAGCCCCAAAAGCCAAGAGTGCTGCTGTGGAGAAGCCCCGCAGGCTCCGGGGGTGAGGTGACAGGCCTGGGCACCCGCTGGTGCCACCTCTGGGCAACTGACACCACAGAGCGTGCAGGTCTCTCAGAGGGGAAGGGGCTGTTCAAGGGCATAATCTTAGCTGAGTGAGTGGAGGGGGTGGGACATTAAAATTGACCTTGGTACAGCTCATGCAAACCTATGTGCCAGCCCATAAAACACCCATTTTGTAGACCTGCAGACACCGGGTCAGGGAGGCTGGGGTGGGACTCAGGTCCAGCCCGGCACCACCTGAGGCTGGGGTGGGTGACGCTGAAGCATTATGTACCGGAGAAGGGGAGGGGACTGACCCTGGACAGCCAGGATGGGGGGAGTGGTGAGAGGTCACTGTCTGGCTCCTGCTCGGGATCAGCTACTGTAGGGTCTGCCAGCCCCAACTGGAAAAGAAAAGAAAGGCCTGGGCCGGGTGGGATGCCTGGGCCAGGCACGTGGGGGAACACATGCACTTTTGCTGTCACTCAGACTGGGTTTGCCGTGGCCTGGATCTGACCCTTTATAGCTCTTCGACTGTCACATAACTCGCCGGGCCTCAGCGTCCTCATCTGTAAAACGGGCCCAGTAGCAGAGCCTATAGCAGACCAGTAAGACAAATGAGGGAGTGGATATGGGGAGCTTAGCACAGGGCCTGTGGGAGGGGGGACTCAGGAGGGCTAGTTACTGTTGCCATAGCGACCGCTGGGCTGGCATCAGGGCAGGTGGGCTGGGCTGGGGTTGGAGAGGGGACTGGAGGGGGACTGGCGTTTTCTGGGCATGGCTCACGGCTCACGGCTCAGCACGGGCTCTGTGGCACGGGCTCTCATTCCCTTCTCTCCACAGCTCTGAGGGAGAGGCAGCAGGCTCAGCCAGCTGCAAAGCCCAAAGACACAGCTAGTAACTGGCTGCAACCAGGCAGGGACTCCGGTTTGCCGGACCCCCAAGTCCCCGTCCTGTGGATGGAACACCCGGACTGGCCAGGTGGCCCGGGGAAAGGGCTGCGTCTGCCGGGCCCCCTGAGAGCGCTGATCCAGCTACATCACACCCAGCGTGACAGGTTCTTCAACAACTAATTACTGCTAATGAGGACGGTAATTGATCAGGGGCAGGCTTTGTCACTGAGCTCCAGTTTCCTCCCCTTGGCTTTTCCCTGGGACTCCCACAGTGCCTGGAGGAGGGGACCAGGGACTCTCAGCTCATTAGTGGCCACTCTGGTGACCAGAAAATGTGGCCCCCTCCCCATGCTCCTATCCCTGGTGATGTCCTCAAAGCCTGTTCTGTCTGCAGCTCTGCTCCTGTTGAGTCTCCTGGCCCTCAGGCTCCAAGACCGCTCACCACTCTCTACCTCCCCCCGCCGCCCCCGCCTTCACTTGTTTGCTCCTGGTCGAGTCCCGGTTGATGCTCAGCAGCCCCCTGGGGACTACCCGCCTTCAGACTCACCCCTGGCCACCCCCTCCCCTCACACGGTCATCTCAGGGCCTGGGGGGCAGAGGCCCAGTGCCTTTCATGGCCTTGCCTCTCACCAGCATGTGCAGGTGAGAAGGGAGGAAAGAGAAGAACGAAGCCAGAAAGGAAAGGGGCCAAACGCTCACCTGACTCTGCATGAAACACGCTTGTGTCAAACGGCTACCAGAGCGCTCATGGTGGGATGTGTTTTGTTTAATGCCTTGATCTCTTGTCTGCTGGAAAAATGAATTCTGTCAAACCTCTTGAAACCAACTGTCAAATAAGTCATTTTGGGGGAGACAGATCTCTTCCTCTGATGGCAAAATTCATTCAAAATGACCCTTTAATCCAGTCTTCCTGCAAAACCTGGAGCTGAAATTTTAGAGCCTGTTCACCCTAAATGGTTTCTTCTCATTCCCCCTGTGGCCTCCTTTCCTGGTGCCCAGTCCTCTGGACAGGATAGTGCAGCAAAGAATGACAGCTGGCAAAATGATAACCATTTGGCTTCTCGAAGCAAATTTTAGGGCATGAATGGCAGAGCCCAAAGCCTGTTGCTTGGTGTCTGTTGGGGGAGGGGGAGAGGCACTGGCTGTCAAGGCTCCAGCAGCCTAGGGGGATGACAGCCCAGGGTGTGGGCGGGATGGACCCACCTAATGTCCGTGCTGCAGGATGGAGAGGCAGGGGGGTGTCAGGGAGCATGGTGGTCCTCACTCCCAGGGGCAAGGGGCTGCTGCTTTTCTCTCTCCCTGCACGCTTTTCTACCCCGTCTGTGCCCGTCCCAGAACCCAACCCTACATCTGAGATCAGCACCTTTCAGTTTACAAAGTGCTTCATTCACTCATTCCTTCCTCCATCCATCCACGTTATTCCCACCATGCAACTGGGGCTCACTAAGGGTCACAGTCTATATGAATCTCTGGAGGCCTACAGGACACGACCTCCGCCAGGATTTGATGGGGCATGGTCAGATGATCATGACTTATGTGAGAGGTGAGCACCTGGCACATAGCAGGTGCTCCCGTCAGTCACCTGTGCTGGGCGGCACGTCCCAGGAAACCCGGCAGCAACGGCTCCAGCCATCAGGACGTGAGATGCACGACCGGAAGTTTGGAGCAGGGGTTGTGAGTGACGGCCTGCGGCCAGTTCGGCCCACCATGTCTCCGCACGACCCAGGAGCTAAGGGTGGTTTTTACAGATGAACATTTGTAGTCAGTTTGATGACACGGAAAACTAACTTTGAATCCCAAGTAAGTAAAATGTTATCCTCCCACCCCCATGAAAAGAATGCCATTATTCTCGTTACTAGATTTGTGTTATAAAGCTTGCATTCGATTATTATGTTTTGAATTTTATCAGTTGAAGTGTGTGGAAATTTATTTTCTCTTTTGTTCAATAAATAGTCACAACATCTTTTATTTTGCCTCGTGGCTCACACAACCTAAAATATTTATCATCTTTCTCTCTATAGAAAGTGTTTGCTGAATCCTGTTCTTAGGGAGGTGGTCCCACCTTGGTCAGACACTCAGAGATGTCAAGAAGGATCTTCTTCCTTTTTATCATCCTTGGCTGTGTTGGTTTTTTGTCCTTAGCTTTTTTGCTTCATGGTTACAAGATGGCTGCCACAGCTCCGGACATCACTTGCTTTCCTGACAGCCTTCAGTTCAGGAAGAAGGGGAGTAAAGTGGAGGCAGACTACTTCTCGGTAGCAGTTTTTTCCTATGGGAAGATTTTCCTCACACCTCAATGACCAGATTTGGTCACGTGCCTACTCCTAAAATAATTTCTGGAGGAGGATGGAGTGCCAGGTGTGGCTTTACCGAGGGGCAGGTCTAAGCCTGTTGCTGCAGAGCAAACCCAGGTTCTGCAAGTGAAGGAAGGGGGACTGGCTGCTGGGTGGGCAGCCACGTGTGTCCACCGCCTTCTCATCAGTGCTTGTGACTCAGTGTCCCGGGCAGTGTGGGGTCTGAGGAGGTGGCCAAGCCAGGGCCCTGGGGACAGAAAGCCCTGCTCTGCTCCTCTGCCCCCGCAGGCTGTGTGATCTGGGAAGTGCCTGACCTGCCCACAGCCCAGCCCCCTCCCCATGGAATGGGGACCACAGCAGCACTTGCCGTGTGGGAGGTTGTGGAGGTAACGTGGGGTCATGTGAGCGGGCACCATGCGGGGGGTGGTTAACAGCCGTGAGCTGTTGCAGCAATGACCCATCTGACAAACGGGCCCGTGGGGCCTCCTCCGTGACAGTCCTGGGCGACAGCGGCAGAGCGTCAGCCCACACGTGTGAGCACGTCCTGCGTGCGCTGGGCGCCCTTCCCTGGCAGCCACTCTCTTCATCCTCACAGCCCTGGGGGGGGGGCTGTTCTCACCCCCACTCTGCACTGAGGATGCTGAGGCTCAAGGAGGTGACCCAGGTTGAGGGAGGGCAGACGGGGCTCCAGGATCCTCGGATTCCAGCCTCCCTGCTGGGACCCACTGCAGGGCCCAGGTGGAGCTGCACAGGCAGGTGCTCAGGTCGCCCCTCCCTGCCCTGCTGACCGCCCCTGGGTCCAGGTGGCGGCTGGGGCCAACCTCTCTCCTGAGCCTGCTCTCTGCCCCTCCTGGAGCTCCAGGAGCCCAGAACCTGCCAAATGCTTGGGAGATTTGCCCATTGTCCCAGCCGCCCCCTCCCCAGGACAATGTATGGACATCCTCTATGTCTTCAGTGGGGGACACACGCCAGGCTGGTGTGTCACTGTGTGTTGGTGGTGAATTGGCAACTTGCATTCTCGGGGAAACAATATACGCTTATGCAGAACATAAGCATGTGCTAGTGATGGATAATTACACCCCATATTTATAGATTTCTCAAACACACAGACCTGTCCCTGACAATGAAACACCTACAGATGCATCACAGTTTAATAACTGCACACGGGGCCCCTGGCCAGCCCTGTGATGTGAGCTTGGGCACCGAGTGTGAAGTGGAACATGCAGCCCAGCCCTGTGGGGGGGGCTGGCTGTTGCTGCTGCCCACCCCCACCCCCCTTCCGCACGACCTGTTCTCATCCCCGCCCATCCCAGCCCTCCTGGTCCTCCCTGATTCCCAGAGAGACGACCTAGTCCATGGGCTCTCAGGCACAGGAGCTGCACCTGTGGGGGTCCTGCAGCTGGAGGGGCTCAGCAACAGAGGACTGGAGACAAACCCACGGGAGGGGCAGTGTGGGGGCCTTGGGGAGAGGGGCTTGGAGAGGCCTGGGCGGGTGGGAAGGGGGCGTGCGGACAGGGGCAGGACCGAGGAGGGGAGAGGTTGGCTGCATCAGCGGGGAGTGAGGAGCAGCTGCTCTGGGCTCCCCCTTCTTCTCCGCGCCCCGGCTCCCAGGCTCTGGGCAGAGGCTGAGGGCTGGGTGCTGGGACAAAGAGGAGGGAAGCGAGCATGGGGTGGGGGTGCCATAGGTTAAGGGTCTTGGGGGTTTCTGTCACTAGACAGGGCCCCCTCAATTCCTGGGGCCGAGGTACTTCTGCCTTTCTCAGTAAATGCAAATGCAGCAGCAGAAATAGACATATTCGGTTAAATCACCACATACAATTGATGATTGTTAACCATTGTGACATATAAAACAGCAATTTCAGATCCAAAATAATACTTTTTTTTTTGCCACTGGCTGTGTCCAGGTCGTTCTCCCTTTGTCAGAACAACACTTGCTGTGACAAGCTGCCCGGACCCCCCTCCAGCCTCTTCTTCTCCTCCCTGCCCCCCCCGCCTCCAGGTGAGGTAATCCCTAACAGAGCTCGGAGAAGTCCTCCGCAGCCACGTTCCCCAAGTTTTGACCTAAGACTTGCTTCATCAGCAGCATCTCAGGAGCTCCAAGAAAGACAGACTCCCAGGTCCTGCTTGCCGAGACCTCAGATAACAGGTATGGAGTGGGCTGCCTGGGGCATCTCCAGCAAGCCCCTCCCAGAGGTTCCGCTGCTGCTGAGCTCTGGGAAGCTCAAATTCCCACACCCTGTCTTGCTCAGAGACACCCTATGGCTCCCTACTGCCTGCTGGAAAAGTCCCAACTCCTTACCCTGGCATTTGGGGCCCCCAGCATCGGGCCTCCCTTCATTCTACCCCTGCCATCAACCCCACTTACCGTTGGGAATTCCTGGCAGGAGGGCTGATTGAATATGGTTTGATTAAGCCCAAGTTCACGGCAGAGCCACTGTATGTCAGTTTCTGCAGCTCTGAGGCTGGCGCTGCTCCCAGTTTTCATAACAGGCGACACAGAAGTGCGAGGGTCCCAGGGCGAGGACTTCAACGCCCATTTCTTCGTTCAAGGCCACAGCTGCCCACTGTTTTCACCTCTAAAGCTTCATTCATTTGTTCATTTGTTCGTCCACTCAAAAAATATGTATTGAGCCCTGGCCGGTGTGGCTCAGTGGATTGAGCACTGGCCTGTGAACCAAAAGGTCACTGGTTTAGTTCCCGGTCAGGGCATGTGCCCTGGTCACCGGCCAGATCCCCAGCTGGGGGCATGAGGGAGGCAACCAACCGATGTTCCTCTTTCACATTGATGTTTCTCACCTTCTCTTTCTCCCTCCCTTTCGTCTCTCTGAAAAATAAATAAGTAAAATCTTTGAAAAAGTATTTATTGAGCATCTGCTATGTGCTCTGGGCACCAGGGAACAGACAAAGCCTGTTAAGGAAGGTCGATAGATTCAGTCGGCAAAGAAGCCAAAAGCAAAACAAAACAAGACAAAACAAAACAGACTCTCTTTAGGTTCAGATGATTTGTTATCTATATAGATATGAAAGCAAGACCCATACGTGTTCCAGCAATGCATGTCCTGTGACCTGTAGGGCGACACAAACGGAAAGGTGCCGGGGGAGATCTGGTCGTGCGGAGCCTGTCCCGTGGCCAGCCTCTAAGTTTCCTCTCCTGCGGCTGTGCCCTAGGGAAGATGCTCTCTCTCGGTCTTCGAGGACCACAGGCACTTTGCCAAGACACATCAGCTGCGTACAGGTCAAGGTGGCTGGGGCCCAGGGCCCTGTGCTCAGGGCCTGGGCATCGAGGCCGTTTGAAAGCCTCCAGGCAGTTCCTGTGTGAGAACCCTGGTCTGGGTTTGCACGATCTCCGAGGGTTCCTTCCAGCCCTGCCTGCCACACACGCCTGCCACGTCCTTTCCCTGAAACATGGCGCGTCCACTCCCCCACCTCTCCACCCCTGCACCGCACAGAGTGCTTGGCTGCTAAACGCCATTCACCCGTCCACGCCGTTTAGGGCTCACCTGGCCCTGAAGGGTGGCCGTTAGTTCCCCCACCTTTTAGACAAGGTAACTGAGTGGTCCCAGAGCTGATAAGTGGCAGAGCAAGCCTTGAATCCAGCCCGTCTCTGAGCCCGAGATGCTGCGTGCTGATTCCAGGCTTCTGCGAGTTCTAAGCATCCACAGCATCCTGCTCTAACCCCCAGCTATTTTACTGTTTTGTGAGCCCTACTTTGTGATTTTTAACCGTTCTGTTTTAATGTTATGCATTTTTATATCCAATGACTACAACAAACTATTTTACTTCAATAGTCTCTGATTATGATATTTGGTGAGTGTAGCATTCTGGGAGTGTGAAATGACTCCCCTTCTCCCTCAAACCAGCAGCCAGTCCCCCCAACCTGAGTCTCCCCAAGGCTTCAAGTCACCCCCTTCTTCCCATTTAAATTCTGTCCAAACCACCCGAGGCCTCTCCCTTCTCCTGGGCCCACTTCAGACTTTCTGAGTTCTCACTGTCACTGAGTGTTGTTAGCCGTGACAATGACATCTAGGGCAGTCATGCTGGATGAGAGATTCAGGGCCCACAGTGAATCATGGCTCTGGAGCCGAGGTGGCCGCCACTCACCCCAGCTGTGCCTGATGGGCCTCCACCCTGAGGACAGTGGTGGCCACAGTCACAGACTGACTGTCACTGGGGACCCCTGCAGGGAGCCCACCCAGGCCAGCATTTCTTGGCTGTTTGGGTTCCCTGTCCCATCCCTCCTCTGAGCCCTGCTCTCTCCCCTCCCTGCTCCCAGGACAGCAGCTCAGCGTTTATCTCTGAGGGTCTCTCCGGGGGGTGGCGTCTCATGCTGGTTCCAAAGCCTGATGGTTCCAGTCCTTGTTAATGGTCCAGAGCCCCAGGCTTGGTAGAGGGAGGCAGTGTAGCCACGTGGTTAGGGCACCACCTTTGGCTGACCCTGGTTTCCAGTCTGGATTCTGCCATTTCCTCACGGTGAGACCTTGGGGAATTGACTTAACCTCTCTGAGCTCAGTCCCTCTCGTGTGTGCTAATGGCATCTGCCTTATTGGGTGGGGGCCACCATCCTGCCTGGGCTTCTCAGCACTGGGGCAGCTAGTGGAGAAGGACCTTGGGTCCCACAGTCCTGGGTTCAGATTCAGCTCCCAGTACTCCCTCGCTGTGTGCAGGGGGCAGGTGGCTTAAGCTCCTCCAGCCTCATCAGTTCCCCACCCCCCCACCCGAAACATGGGTGCGGAAATGCTGACCCCAAAGGGGCATTGTCAGGATTCTAAGAGGAGGGTGTGTCTGCTGGCGGTGCATTCCTGGCCTCAAATTCCTCGAGGGTATGACTGTGAGCGAATTCCTCCACCTCTCAGTGCCTGGCCCCTCTGCAGTCCCTGCTTTTATTTATTATTTCGCCCTGAGGAAGTGTTGGCCTCGAGGAGCCTCTTCTGCCACCCCTGTACTTAAAGATGAAGAAACCAAGGCCAAAAGACACTGCGTTAGACTTCTGAGAACCAGACGGACGGCCGTGCTAAATCGTGCAGGGCTGACGGCTGGAGAACGAAGTGTCCTCCCCGTGTCTGCCGCGCTCTCTCCCGGGGGCGTCCAGCCGTTGGCGTCTCTGGGCCACACTGGAAGAGGAGTTGTCTTGGGCCGCACATTAAATACACAAGTGCTAATGATAGCTGATGAGCAAAGAAAAGGTTTTAAGTAAATTTATGATTTTGTGTTGGGCCGCATTTACAGCCATCCTGGGCCGCATGCGGCCTGTGGGCACCTTGGACACCCCTGCCTGGGATGTCTCCCCTGCGTGACTCCTAAGTGCATGTCACGTTTCAACGCAGAAGTGTCACTTCCTTCAGGAAGCCCACCCGACCCACCCTCACTGTTGGGTAGGTCCCCTGTGGCCCTCATCATATTATAACCGACTCTTTATGTGGTTATTGCTCTCCTGTCAGCCCATCCTTTCAGCTGGAGACCCTGCAGGGCACACCACGTGTCTGCCTTAGTTGCCCCTCCGCCTGGCACCTGGCTCTGTAGTTGGCGCTGAAATATGCCAGGGACCTGTCCAGGGCACTAGAAGATGAGGCCCCTGTGAGGCAAGGGAGGGAACGAGGAACGAGGGACAGGGACCGGTATGGGACACACCTGCCTTTGCTGAAGGATCTACCTGCTGTGCTCACAGCTGCCTGGATGGCCAGGACGGAACGAGAAGCCACCACCCTCCACGACAAGGCCCAATGGACAGGTGCTGGTCAGTGAGCTGTCGTGAGCAACCAGGTTGCTCGCCCTTCGTACTGGACACGTATCGCAGGAGACGGCGAGGCCAGTGCATTAGGAAGTGAACAGACACATCTTTGGTTAAAACGTAATTTAGCTAAATGGCTTGCCCACATCATTTCCCTGTAATCACCCTCCTGCCCCTCAGCTGCCTTTCTTCTCTCTGTCTTTCCTCCTCTTCACGAAGTTTTATCATTTTTCTCATTCTCCTCTTTGCTTAACGCCGAGAATAAGAAGAGCAGAGCTGACTGCATAGCCGCTTTTGCACCAAAGAAACCATTTTGCAAATTGCAGGAAATGATTAGAAATTAGGATAGCATTACATCAATTATAGCTGGAGATGGGGAGAAAGATGGTCGGGGAGGGGGGAGGGTGGAGGAAGAGACTCCTCTTTGTTACCGGGCGCAGTGTGGGCAGTGGAGAGAGCACTTGAGCCAGGGTCCCAGCCGGGCTCCGGGCCTCCGTGAGCCCTTGAGGGCTCCACCTAGAGCCCATCATCACCCTCATCCTCAGTATCTGGTCGGTTCCTCCTCCTCCACCACCCCCTGCCGGTGCCTGGTCTCCCTGGCCTGCCTTCGGCAGGAATCCTGTTGGGCCAGGTTAGCCAGAACCCCCTCGCCCTGATACTCCCAGCCACTGGCCCCCACCCCACTCCTTGTTGTAAATTCCCAGTTTTCTTGTTGGGTCGGAGGTGAGCCCAGTCTTTCTCTCCCTACAACAAAACCCCGTAGAAACAAACCCATTGTCATGTCCACCCCTCCCCCCAGGAGAGTCTGCCTTCCTGTTTTTTTCAAGGAGCGTCATAGAGGAATGTTTTCTTTAACCGTGGCTCCTGGGGCGTTGGCTTCAGGCAGGCAGGCCTCTGTTACTCTCCAAATGGCCCAGTCTGTCTGGGTGTTGAGGTGGCGGTGTGCCTGGCAACCTCAGTTCTCTGGTACATCTGAGGAAAGTTGTTGGTTTTCAGTTTGTCCAGCTTTCTCTTGTTGTAAGGACAGGAGTGGCTGGCAACTTGCATGCTGAAACCAAAAGTCTGTCCAGTTGCTCTTGGGATAGAATTCAGCCTCTTCGAGGAGACTCTACCTGATCTAACCTCTGCCTGCTTCTCTGATCACTCTTGGGGCTTGAGTAGCCAACTCAAACACCAAATGGCATTTCTGCTCCCCATTTGAGTTCGGAACAAATTGAGACTAAGACAGAGGAGTAAGGCTGATTAACCAAAAAGAATCCCCTTTACTGCTGGGGAAGCTGATTGGAGAACCCAGCACAGGCAGCAGTGACAATGTGTTATTAACACCCGGTTGAACTGGGCATCTTCCCCTAAAACTGCAGACCTGCCTCCAGGGCCGTGGCCTGCGCACTAACTGGACCACGTGACTGGAGGTGGGCGAGGAGACCCTGTCAGAGTGAGCTGCCGCGGGAGGCCGCAGTGAGCTCCCAGGAAACCATGAGAAAGGCAGTTACTATCATTTCCCAGAGAGGTGGTGTAGGGTAGGGGTTAAGGGCGTGGGCTCTGGCATTGGAAAACCTGCATTTGAAACCAGCCCCTGACAGTTATTAGCTCTTGGATCTTGAATTCGTTAATGAACCCGTCCAGGCCTCGGAATCAACGCCTGCGGTACAGGGATAACGATGCCCTCCCACGGGCTGGTTCAGATCGGATGGGGCACCGCAAGCCAGGGGCTTAGTTAGAGTCACGACAGGCAGTAGCAGGCAGCCCGCGAATTTCGTTGAGTCTAACACATCGGCTCTACTGTCTTTTCTCTTTTCCTGGGCACGAGAAGCTGATTCCCACCCCAGAGCCCGCACGCGCTCGCCGTTCTTGCCGTGGGAACGCTGCCCCAGGTCTTAGAGTGTTGGCTCTTCCTCCTCGTTCAGGCGTCCGCCCAGACGCCACCTGCTCCCAGAGGCCCTCCCCGGCCACCCCACACGAAGCAGGCTCTTTCCCCAAACACCTGAGTCGTTCTCTATCACATTGCTCTGTTTTATTTTCTTCAAGCACCTGCCACCTTCTGAAGTTGTCTTGCTTACTTACTGATTTTGTTCTGTGTTATGTGTTTCCCTTTTCTCCATTCAGTTTCCAGGGGCGGCGAACCCCTGACCTAGCACATAGTAGGTGCTCAACCTGCTATTCTGGTTGAACGAGTGAATGAATGGATGGATCCTGTGCTGACACCAGACACTAGTCTCTGAGCTTCAGTGCTGAAGGTCTCCTGTGCAGGGACCTGGGGCACTTGCTACTTCCTGCATCTGAGTGTCGTGTGGTCCCAGTGGAACCAGTGAACGGCTGAGTCTCCAGGGAATGAGTTCTTCCTGTTTCAGAAGGATGAGCCAAGAATCGGGTAGCAGAAAACTCAGCAGACACCGGCTTAGACTATCAAGCTACAGGTAGACTGGGTCTCAGGCAAGGACTGATCTAGCATCTCACTGGTGTGACCAAGGGCTGAGAATTTTTGCATCTCCCTGCTCTGCCTCGCAGAGTATCCGCTTTGTCGTCGGCTTGGTTTCTCGTGTGGTTTCAGCATCGACGTGGCCCACCTACGTCCTCTTCCCTTGACTGGAAGACACAGTCTCTCTGAGCCAGCAGCATGCGTCTCGGCTTCTCCCTGACCGGCTCACGTTAAGTAATGTATCTACCTCTGAACCAGTTCTGTGCTGGTGGGCCCTGGTCTGGGCTGTGGATTAGCTGAATCGGGACCAGCCCCAGAGGTGGGGTCAAGGCTGTGACCCAAAGGGGAAGGCCTGGAATGGATGTTGAGGGGACAATCATGGTGTCCCCTCTTTCCAGGGAGCAGAAGCCATTTGGCTAGGGTGAGTGGCAGAGACATCTCTGGAACTGGGTCTGAGGAGGAGGCTGAGCCTGTGAGGCAGAAGGGATGAGGGGCTATGAGTGTCAGCCCCCCGGACCCCCTTCCTTCTGTGGAGGGAGGTGGTGGCCGTGGAGTTGACCGGACTAGAGACCGTGACACCCACAAATCCAGGCTGGGATCGGATTGTGCGCCCAGTACAGATGAGCTCCCTGCCCAGAGCCCCTGCCCATCCCTGCCCTCTCACCGATGGCCCGTGAGACAAGCACCGTCGCTGCCCACTCAGCTGTCTCTCCAGGTCCCCACAGCTCTGCGCTCTGGCTGGAAACACACCTGGCCTGCCACACTCAAAAGAGGCTCAGAGCAGGTCAGGGCTTGGCGGGGGGCTGCAGAGATTGTGCACACAGGGAAACTGAGGCCTGAACGCAGGCTCCTGGTCTCTCTCCACAGAGCTGGGTCCAGATCCTTGTTCTCAGGCCCGGTCTTTCTGCTGTTCTACACAGAGTGGCTCCCTCCCATTAACTCCCCCGATCTGGAGGCCCACCCCCATCTTCCCCAAGCCCTTTCCCTGTTTCCCTCACCTTCCGACAGGGGGGCTGGCCAACCTCTCCAGCTTAGTCTCCCCTGTCCTCACCTTCTCTCCTCTCGTCCACCTTGGGCTCCAGTCACTCTGAACTCTGGAAAGTTAATAGTTGTAATGCATAATGTTTATTGAGAAGTAGGGATGTTCCTTCCAGCTGCTGGGCTGAGTACTTCCCGTGCATTGCCTCATCCATTCATGTATCCCATGCATCCCATACTTGGGATGTTTCCTGGGGGCCACATGCTGTCCAGATGGTTGGGAAAGAACCTTGAACAGGAACTCACTTTCTGGCTTCTGGGAGATTCCGGTTTTGCTGGAGAAACAGACATCAACCAAAAAACACAAAAATAAAATTACAAAATATTTTGGCTCCCGGTCCAGGTCTTCGGAGAGGATTCTAAGCCCAGCTTTGCTGTGGTCTATTATCCCATTAAAAAATTATTGATTTACCTCTTTCCTTCCTCCATTCATGGGAGCTCACTGCTCCTTCCCATGGTCAAGGCCCTGGGTCACACAGCAAAGGAGGGTTTAGGAGAACCGACTGCCTGCCAGACGCTGTCATCTCATTTTGTCCCTATAACCACGCTGCAAGGACGACATTGCTATTCCTGCTTTGCAGGCAAGGAAGCTCAGACCCCTGGCTCAGGGCTGAGGTTGCACAGCCTCTGCTCTGGGGGCTCCTGGAGGGCCAGGGAGGGTCTGACAGACAGCAACATCCTTTCTCCATCTCTGCCTCCCTAGGAAGGGGCTCCCATTCTGCTCAGGAGACTGTGTGGCTCTCATTGTAACGACAATAATAACCTCGGCAGTGGCAGAAGCAGCCGGTCCCCCTTCCTTGTAGAGTCCACCATGTGACCGTCAATGTGCAAAGCACTTTGCTTGTGTGACGTCATTTAATCCATATGCAAATATGCAGGTGGCTCTGTGTGGATGAGGACTGTGGCGGGACTTGGAGCCAGGTCTGCTGGGTACTTGACCAAAAGGGTGTGTCATTCCTTCAAAGAGAAGAGGGACAGCCATTCCTGCAACATGAGAAGAGATGCCAAGAAGCAGAAGGAAGGAGGAAACAGAGACACAGAATTATCTGACACCGGTGCCAGTTCCCCGGGCAGCTCCTGGTTCCAGGCATGCGCCAGGTTCAGGTGCCCCTGGGTTTCCAGAGGCAGGCTTAGAGCCTGGGACCTCCCTTCCCATTTTTCTTTGCTTAAATTACACTGAGTGCTTTCCCATTATTTGCAAAGAGCCCTGACTCAGATGGCAAAGAAATCTGCTTATTAAAAAAAACTGGTTAAAAAAAAAGCAACAATTTTAACAATGAGTGTCTCTTGTTCAGAGAGGCCTCATCAAATAAGAGGAATGAGGCTTTTGTAAACCTATATGGAAATTAAACCCACAATCTGGGTACATACTTGTTTGACAAGTGATAATTAACTGCTGACAATATAATTTCAGTTTGGACTCAAACGTGTTTTTCATTAGGAAGTAATGCAAGAGATCCCTGCATCTGGGAGCCCAGCCTCCCGCAGTGGGAGCTCAGCTGCTCCGCCGAAGGGTTTATGGTTGGCTTTGAGAGCCCACTGTCACTGGCCAGGGGGGCTTGGACCCCCAAAGTGACACTGGGATCGAGTCTTCAGAGAACCTTCCAGAAGGCAGCTCTGTCAATCTCTGTCATGAGGGTCTAACATCCTCCTCTGGGCATCTCTGACCCCCCCCGCAAAGTGCCCAGGGTTGGGTGGCAGTTGGTGGGGGCGCTCTCTTCTCTCCAGCTTCTCCTGTGCCCCAGGTCCTGCAGGGGTCACATCCCACCCCCCATTTTATGGAGGGGGAAACAGAATCAGACAGGAGGGAGTCACTTATTCAGAGCCATAGCTGGTGAGGGGGGCCAGGTGGAGATCTGAACTCTGACCTTCCTGACTTCCAAGTTCATGCCACACACCTGCCCCCTCCCTCTCCTCTAGTCAGATCAACTCCTCAGTTTTCTTGTCTGTAAGATGGGAACAATAGCAGCACTTACCTTATAAGGTAAATGAGGATGAGATAAGATAACACACAGAGCAGTGACTGGTACATAGAAACCCCTAACAGACATTAGTTACGATGTGTGTGTTACATGCCATTGATTTGGCCCTGACTCCTGGTGACCCTGTGAGTGAGTGATGTCCACACTGTCCCGACCCCGGCAGCCCTGCTCAGCTCCTGGAGGCTCAGGCCCTCGGCTTCCTTTGCGGAGTCAGTGCAGCTGGTATTTGGGCTTTCCCTGGCACAACTGTCTTTTGCGAGGACCCCTGCCTTCTCATGGGGTGTTCGAAGTAGGACAGCTTCTCCAGTTTCATCTTTTCTGCCGCCTTCCGAGCGTGGTGTTTTGGGCGCACACCATGAATCAGTTTGTTTCCTACCAGCCTTCTTTACTGTTCAACTTTCACATCTGGACACAGTAACTAGGAAGACAAGGATGTGGATGACTTAGCCTTGGTGTCTAATGATACATCTTTGCTCTTGGTTGTCTGTCTTAATTCGTCTTTTGCTGCCCTTCTGAGTCTCAGCCTTGTCTTGATCTCTTGGCTCCATTTGAATTGATGACTGAACTAAGGTAACCAAAATCTGTAACAATTTCAATGTCTTCACTGTCTATGTTACAGTGGTGAATTTCTCCCATAATTATGATTTTTTGTCTTCTTAGTGTTCAAGCACAGTCCTGCTTTGGCATTTTTTTCTTTCACTTGCATCAGAGGTCGTTTCAAATCATTGCTACTCTCTGCCAGTAAGACGGTGTCATGTGCATATCTTAAGTCACTGATAATTCTTCTACAAACTCTCACTCCTCCTTCCTCTGAGTCTAGCCCAGGTTTTTAAAAATTATTTATTTATTTTTAGAGAGAAGGGAATGGACAGAGAAAGAGAGAAACATCAATGTGTGATTGCCCCTCACATTCCTCCCACCGGGGACCTGGCCCGCAACCCAGACACGTGCCCTGACTGGGAATCAAACCAGCGACCATTTGCTTCGCAGTCCAGTGCTCAATCCACTGAGCCGCACCAGCCAGGGCTAGCCTAGGTTTTTGTACAACATGTTCTGTGTACAGATGAACTGCACAGGGAGAGAGAATGCACCACCATCTGACACCTTTGACTGTAGGAGGAACCATTCCACCTTGACCGTGGCTTCTTGTCCACAACAGACCAGGAAGTTCAAGTGCTGAGGAGTGCCCGTCTCTTTCAGAGCAACCGTGGTTTTTCTTAATCAACACAAAGGCTTTGCTGTAGTCTAGGAAACATAGACTCACCTTTTAAAATTCTTTGGAGCACTCCAGTATCCAACAAACGTTTGCAATTAAATCTCAAGTGCCTCTTCCTTTTCTAAATCCCGCTTGAGCATCGAGTATTTCTTGCTCCATGGAAGGTAGAAGCCTTTGTTGTATCACCTCAAGCGTCACTTTACCTGCGTGGGAAGTTAGAGCACTGGCCCTGTAGACACTGCACCCCTGGGCATCTCCTTTCTTGACAGTTGGGATGTTTATGGGCCATTTCCATCTCTCAGACCATTGTTCTGTTTTCCATGTTTATGGACATATTCTTAATGAGGATTTTGATGGATTCAGTCTCTGTGGATTGAGATAAGTCTGTTGGTATCCCGTCTACCCCTTGGTGATTCATTTCTTCCCAGTACTTTCAGGGTAGCTCCTACTTCTTCGCTCTCTAGAATTTCAAGTTCTTCCTCTAGGAATCACCTTCAAAGGCATCTATCGTCCTTCCGTCTCTTCCGTATAGATTCTCAGTACAAGGTTCCCACCTTCCCTGTATTTTCTCCAGGTCAGGTAATGTGCTTCCACTGATTGGTCATTCAGCGCTCCTAGTCTAGGTCTGAATTTCCCTTTTATGTATTGAATCTTTTGGGAGAGATCTCTCATTTTTCCTTGTTTTGTGGGTGGTTACGATACTTTATGGATTCATTTGGATAATAAATAATATCATTTCTCCCTCCTCGGGAGTCTCTGTCCAGGCTTCCTGTATCCATTTGAAAGGAAGAGCCACATGGGACCCTGCGCTTCGTGAGCACGTGTAGCACCAGGCACAGAGCGAGGGTTTGCTTCTTGGCTCCTGGGGTCCCGCTTCTCAGGGCACAGACATCTCAGTTCCCTGGCGGCTGTTGTTGTGGAAGCTGCGTTTGTCTTACCCAGACTCAGCTGGTGGCCAACTAGGAGCTGTAGAGTCGTTTTTTACCCACATTTTCATCCCTTAAATCTTCCTAGATGTCCATGGAATTTTCATCTCCTCTCACCATGAGCCCACCAGTGACACAGAACCACCTGCTGCTCCTGGAACATTCTATACCCTTCACCACCTCCAGCCTGTGCACATGCTGCGTGCCCCCCTGCAAAGCCTTCCCCTCTCCTTCTCACCTGGTGAGACTTGAGCCTTGAAGGTGCAACTCAAACCTCATTTCTTGGCCACACTTGGAGTCTGGATCTATTTGACCTGACTCTGAACACAGAGCTGGGGCTCCTCACGCACTCACTCAGTTCCTATTCCTCTCACGTGCCTGACTCGGGACACCTGGGTGTGTATCATCCCAGTTAATCCTCACAGCATGCTCTGCTGTATGGAATGCAATCTGTATTGTCTCCATTTGGCAGATGAAGAAGAGGAGGCTTAGAGAGGAGAATGACTTGCTTAAAGTCACATAAGAGGTTTGTTCAGAAAAAGTCCAGCCATCGTTAATATCATGAGAACAGTGGTGTGACATTGATGTGACCTGGCAGCCAAGGAGAGTGGACTGGAATGTGCATGTGCGAACGATGACCCCTTCACTGTACTAGTCAATAGGGGGCAGTAGACACCATTGAGTGAGCATGTGTACTGTGTGGCTGTCACATTCAAAATGACTGAGTGCGAACAGAAAAAATCTACATCAAATTTTGTGTTAAGCTTGAACATTCCTTGATGGAAACTATTTGGATGATTCAGCGGCTGCAGCTATGGGCAACTGGTGATTGGCAGCTTCGCCACAACAATGCACCCACTCATGCATCATGTCTCATGCAGAGTTTTTTTGGCAAAACATCATATCATTCAGGTGACTCAGCCCCACTACAGTCCAGATTGGGTGTCCTGAGACTTTTGGCTTTTCCTAAAACTAAAATCGCACTCGAAAGGGAAGTTTTCAGACTGTTGATGAAATTCAGAAAAATACGACGGGGCAGCTGATGGAGATTGGGAGAACTATGTGAGGTTCCAAGGTGCCTACTTAGAAAGGGACTGTGACATCATTGTCATTTGTAAAATGTTCCTTGTATCTTGTATTGTTTTTAATAAGTGTCTCCATTTTTCATATTACATGGCTGGGTACCTCCTGGCAGACCTCGTACTTAACGCCAGAACCTGGGCTGTTGACACAGCCACAGGCTGCATCCTTTCCCCTTGAGCTCCAGTGCATCCACTCGGTTCCTCCCCTAAAGGCAGCAGGAGGTGCTGCTCCCTAAATTCTCACTTTTATTTGTTATCACTCCAGGCCTCGCACACAAAGGCACATGTTACTACACGCACAAGCCCAGGCACACACAGGCAAAGGAACAAAACCCCTAACACATCCATAAGGACACTTCACTCTCCCGAGGATGTAAGTGAGCATGTCCATTCTCCACACCTGTCCATACCGCAGCCCCATGTGTGGGCATTAGCCCAAACGTCACTCTATGACACTTTATAGGCAGCACCTGACTACGCCGCAGAAGGGGAAAGGAGGGCCGTCCCCAGAAGGCGGAAATGAACTGACAGCCAATACAGAGAAGGGATAGAATGTACAATTTCCAAACCAGGAGAGAGAAAAAGAGAAATTAAAAGAAAGAAACAACTTGATTGATGTGATGTGTCAAGAAATGGGCGGAAAACAACAAGAGGCTGCCGCTGCGGCCATCCTGGTGGGTCGGAAGCAGAAAGCAAGCAGAATCCGGCTCAGCCATTCACAGCTGTGTGTGGTTTGGGGCAAAGGAACCAACAACTTCGCCCCTGCTGAGCCTCAGTTTCCTCATCGGCACAATGAGAGGACGAGGGGTCCTTGCAACTGTTGTGGGGACGCAGTGAGACCCCACCCATTGGGTCCTCAGTGCGGGGCCACACACACACACACACACACGCCGGGGCCAGCGGCTGCCCCAAGCCTCTGTGCAACCAGGGGCCCTGGGTAAGAAATGGGTTTTGTGGACCTCGCAGTATGAGCATCTTCTTTTTTTCTTTTCTTCTCTGGTGATAAAGATGAAGAATAAGAGATTATCGGGCTGGCTCAAGAAATCCATCAAAGAAATTTCCAGAGTCAAAGAGGCAGATTGGCAGCTGGTGATTGTCAGCTTTGCCACAACAATGCACCCACTCAGGCATCACATCTCATGCAGAGTTTTTTTGCAAAACATCATATCACTCAGGTAGCTCACCCCACTACAGTCCAGATTGGGTGTCCTGAGACTTTCAGCTTTTCCTAAAACTAAAATCACACTTGAAAGGGAAGAGATTTCAGACCATTGATGAAATTCAGAAAAATACGACGGGGCAGCTGAAAGGCAGGAAGCCTCTCTCCCAAGACAACCTCGGCTCTATCCACTCTTCGCCGACTTGGTAAGAGCGGCAACAGTGATTTGAATGTTTTCGGTGTCCCGGGAACTGTGCCGTTTCAGCCACAATCTTTCCTTTCAACCGACCTAGCAGCCCCGTGATGAGAGTGGCGCAGCCGTCAGCTTCGGAGGTGAGGAGACAGCGGTTTGGAGGGTGAAGCCGAGATCCCAGCATTCCCTCACTTTCGTTCTTTGAATCGAAGTCCCAAGCACAAGAAGATTATCCTTCCTGCTGCCTCTCCACTTCTTCCTCATTGAACTTTCTTCTTTAACTTACTTGCAACTTTAGAAGTTGGACGAAAGGAATCTTAGAGGTGGAGTAGTCCAACGCCCTTGTTTTACACACTGGGGGCACTGAGGTCCGGGGGGAAGAAGCAGTGGGCTCAGGGTCACCCGGCCTGTGTGGGGCAGAGTCTCGATGTCCAGCTGAGAGGCCCAGCCCCGGGCCCGGGCCCAGCCCCATTCTCTTGCTCTGCTGCACTCCACGTTTCCACTCTCTGAGGTCACCTCTCACGTTGCTTCGGAATTCTCTCCAGCCATTTTCCTCAAAAACAAGCCCCAGCAAACTGGATGGCTGCCTTGGAAGGGCTGAATTGCTCCAGAGCTGTTCTGTTTCTTTGTAAACCAGACACGCACACACGCAGAGCCAACCAGATTTTCTGATCAAAACTGGCTATCGGTTTCACACCCAAAGAAATGCATGTGATCTGTCGCCCAAGAGAACTTAACACGGCTGTTGATGATATTATACCCCGTTAAAATCCCAGTAATGGAATGTGATATAGGGAAGGGTTTCATTTGGGAAAATTCACGTCACTGCACATACGCATCTATCTTATCTCTCAAAAAATTTTTAAATCAAGAAAGAGCAAATCTCTTTTAAAGGTCACCTTACCCTTAAATGTTCTGGACGTGCATCTTTCAAGCACATGTCGAATGTGTGAATGTCACTGTTTTGTCACTTGAATAATCTGGCCATCTCGTCTTTTCCCACTGTCACGAAGACCTTGGCAAGCGACTTACCCCCTCACCAACTCAATGGTGATTTCTCTTTGCAGCCCACAGATTTGTCTTTTTTAATGCCTCCGAGAGAGTGAACACAGTTACTGGGTCACAGAGAGAGGAGGGCAGGCAGCTGGGAGATTTCATTTCCGATTTCTCAGCGTTCTCCGTGTACCGATCATCACAGCCAGCATCTCCGGAGGGCCAGGCGCTGTGCTGGATGTTTTTAAAAATTCCCCATCACTAACTATCATACTGTCACTCTGATTCTGTGCACGGTGACCCATAGCCCGATTATTCCCCCAGTCGTCTCCCTGGGTCTGCTCCCCCCTGAGCCCCAGGAAAGAACTGTCAGAAATGCAGGTGCACTTGACTTATTGGGGAGATCACTTTGTAAGATATATAAATCTCTAATTACTATGTTGTACACCTGAACGAATATAATATTGTATGTCAACCCTAACTGAAAAGTAAAAAATAACATTAAAAATGTTGGCACAAGCCCTGGCTGGTGTGGCTCAGTGGAGTGAGCGCGGTCCTGTGAAGCCAAGGGTCGCCTGTTCGGTTCCCAGTCAGGGCACATGCCTGGGTTGTGGGCCAGTTCCCCACTTGGGGGCATGCTAGAGACAACTACACATTGATGTTTCTCTCCCCGTCTCTCTCCCTTACCCTCTCTCTAAAAGTAAATAAATAAATTAATTTAAAAAATGTCAGCATAACCACTTCTCTCCTCTGCTCATGCCTTCCAAGGCTCCCATCTTTCTTAGGGCAGAACCAGAGTCCTTCACTGAACCTGACGATCCTTGTGACACCCCCACCCCCACTCTGCCCCAGAACCCGGGCCTCCATGCAGACCGTTGAGTGCACCGGGCAGGCTCCCATCTCTGCCCTGTGGTTCCCTCGGGCTGGGGCGCTCTCCCTGGCTGGCTCCCAGCTCACAGCTGCGCGTCCACCCTTCCTGGCGAGGTCCTTCCTGTACGAAATTGCACGTCAACTTCCTGACCCTTCCTACCCCTCCTTTCTGCCTAACTTATTTCCTTGTCAGTTCCCACTATGTGACGTCTTCTATGGATTTTGTTTGCCTTGATTATTGTCTGTCTGTCCCCTCAACTACAGTGCAGGCTCGACGAAGGAAGGGGTGGTAGGCAGTCGCTCACCCCTGAGTCCCCAGCTCCTGGAACATAAATGTTTGCCGTTTGAATGAATGGAAGAGTTGTGTTTGGGCAATAGACAAGTGATGAATAAAATATCATCTCAGAACCATGTGGAAGAGAGTGACTAGGGGCTGCTTTAGGTTTGGATCCAGGAAAGCCTCTGGGAGGAGGTGGCATTGAGCTGAGACCTGGATTTGACAGACCAGGCGCAGGCCCAGGGAGGGGGTGACTCGCCCAAGGCCGTGCAGGTGGTGGGTTGGGGAGCAGGTGGTGGAAGTGTACACAGGCTCCTGGGTCCTGCAGTGCCCTGCACTGACCTTGATCAGTCTTTCTGCCAGGCGGTCATTACCGCACATGGTCCTTCTCCCCGTGGGGAAGAGAGCTACTGGGACATCAAAACGAGCCTTATGAATCTTTGTGCTCCTGGGCCACCCACAGGACCGGCACACCATGTGACCTTTGCAGGTGCGTTTCGAATGAATCCCACGTGTGGCAGGTGAGGGTGTGTTGCAGAATGCAAGCTTCAGGGACTGTCAAGCCCTGAGCATCCTGGAGAAAACTGAGTTACTTTTATTTAAATGGAGGAACTGAGCCCCCGAGTAGGATCTGGACATATCCTAGGCCACTTGGTGAGTACATGTCAGTGTTTAGGACCGAACTCCAGTCTCCTGCTCCTGGCTCCTTCCCATACCACGTCCCTGTAAAAAGAAGGCTCTGGAAGCCTGGTCCCCGAGACAGGAGTCCAGGGGACTCAGAAGGCTAGGACTCCTGTGCCTCTGCAAAGCACGTCTGGGGGAACACTGGCTACAACATTGGGAATACTGGGCTGGCCAGAAAGTTTGTTTCTTTTTTTCCGTATGACGGCTCTAGTGGTGCTGAGTTGTCTTCAACTTCCTTTGAAACAATTTTCTTAGATTGTATCGTGACAGCTCTCATATTAGTGAGCATTTAAAATAACTTAACAAAATTGGTGAATTTTTGTACAGCCATTTAAATATTGAAGACAGAAGAAAATGTGTAACGTTTTTGGCGCATTATGCTGTTATTTCAAGAACAGCAAAAACGCAATTGAAATGTGAAAAAAGGTTTGTGCAGCGTGAGGAGAAGGCGCTGCATCAGTAGTGGTTTGTGAAGTTTCTTGTTACTGTTGACATTGTGGCCAAATGGCCCACAGCTGTGGGGCTGCCTTATGCGCTGGGAGAGGTTCAGCAGCACCCTGGCCTCTACCCACTAGACGCCAATAGCGGGAGATAGCTGACATGCTCAAAGTATCCAAATCAATAAAGTTACGGTGAAGATGAAAAATGTGTCTTTTGTTTCACAGAGAAAACCGTATGGCCCCTTGGGCCAACGCAGTAAAAAGGAGACTCTGCACATGAAGTCCCCAAAGCCCCACAAACGGAAAACCCGTGCCCTGGGGTCGGTGCTGACCAGCGCCCTCCTGAAGGTCAGAGTTGGAGGAGCCCCAAGGGGCTCAGGCCTGGCAGTTTATTATCCAGGCGGGGATCCTCAGGCCAGGAAGGGTGAGTGATTGACCCGAGGCCTCGCAGACCTGACAGCCAGGGCAGAGCTGGGCTGCAGCCAGGCCCTGCAGCCAGGCCCTGCAGCCAGGCCCTGCAGCCCCCCCCGGGTCGTCTCGGGGAGAGGCTCCGAGGGGCCAGAACAGCACACTTCCTCCGGCTGCCCTCTGGCTCCTGACTTCAGTCCCCCCGGTCACCTGGCAGCTGCTCCTTCAAAGCTGCTCACTCTTTGGAGGATTTTTTTTTTCTGGAAAGATTCTTGATAAGGCATGGTGTATGTGGAGCAGAGAGTGAAAGTGTCTTGATTCTGTGTGGAGAGCTGGTTACCCGTGGGGTAAATCCAGAGGCTGCAAGGGAGGGGGTCTGAATTTGTCACCATCACAGGAAGGGCTGGGCTAAGTTTAAAGTGAAGGTTAGCCACCGTCAAGAATTCTTTGACCCCTCGCTGTGTATTAGGTCCTGCCCTGAGCGCCGTGTGTGGATGATTCCATCTGATGTAACCTTGCGGCTCTGTGACCTCTGATGATGAGGTAGGTCATTATCCTCATTTGAAAGATGAGGGAATGGAAACTTAGTGAGGTGACATCCTTTCTTGGCAGCAAAGCTGATCCGCAAACTCATCTGCTTAATGCCAAAGGCTGTTCCTTAGACTCGGAAGTCCAAGGATGGCTTTTGGTTGAGACAGATTAGCACCAGCTCAAGGGGAAAGTCAGGATCAGCCTCGTGGGTAGCAGCGGGGCTAATCTTTGGTTCAGTTTGGTGAGCCGGGGTTAGTGCAGGACAGGGGTCAGGGCTCAGTTGACGGGCAGAGCAAGCGTGAGGTTAGAACCAAGGTGACCTCTGTGAAGAGCCTTCTCGGGGCAGGGCAAATGCTCCTCCGGGGGCCCTGGGGGCACAAACAGATGACTCTCCCCACAAGTAAAACCTTCTAAAGACTGATGATAGCGTGTCTTATCAAGCCCCCTGAATTTTGCAGCCAACTCCATAACACGGCTGTATTTCCTTTAGTAAAAATGTTGCCCTCTAATTACTATAAACTAATCTTCATGCCCTGGGGAGATGTCCCATGCCTGGCACTGTGCCATCTGGGGAAGCAGAGATGTAGGAATGGGTGTCAGTTCGGTTCCATCTGGAGTGGTGCTGGCGCGCCCAACTATCCCGGTGTTCCCAGGGCTGAGGGATTTCCTGGGGTGCAGGACAGACTGTGTTTGAACCAAAAAAGTCTGAGGCAATGCAGGCTGAGTTAGTGTTTGCAGTCAGAGTAAGGGTGAATCTAGAGTTAGCACAACAGACCCCTTGAGAGTGGGTAGAACGCAGCGGTTAAGAACATGAGCTTTCTGCAAACAAGACCCAATATTTTGTTCACCTCTCCTGCTACTTATTCACACGTCTCTTTGAGTCTGAGACTCCTCACCATCATGGCGGAGCCATTGTTGGCTATTGTGAGACTTACATGGCAAATAAATGGTCAGTATGCAGCGATGTTGCTCTTTGTCCCCGTCCTCAGGGGCCTCAGGCCAGTTATGATAAAAATACTTTGGGCCAATTTTCCTACCTCCTGTCATCATGGCTGTTGGCTGGAGGCCAAGAATCCATCCCCCTGCTGGTCCCAGTTCAGCCACTGACACAAGTCCTTTCCTCTCTCTGTTTCCCCTTCTGGGGATTGCAGGAGGCGGATGGAAGGACTGCTAGCGCCTTTCTAGCTGGAATATCTTCTGAGTCTTGGGGCTGCTTTTGCGACTTGGAAGTCTTTTCAATGTTTCATGAGGTCCCTTATGAAGAAGCTTTTCAGGAAACCTCTAATTAGTTTGGAACTGGCGGACAGAGCTACATCGATTAACCATCCATCAGACAGCCGCGGTGCGGGAGAGACGGGGTGAAAATGCTTGCAAGGCGAGAATACCTGTGGTTGTTGGTAGATCCACAAGGCTGCCGGGACACCTCTCTTCACGCTGGGCCGGGGTTAGGGCTGTGAGCTCTTATCTGCCCCTTGTGTGGCAAAGCAGGCATTCTGGGATCGTGAGATTTAGGGGTGCCGGGGCTCATGGAGAGGAAGTGTTTTGCTTAAGGTCACACAGCAGACTCAAGGGTTGAGTTTTCTGGTCCAGTGACCTTTCCTACCCCCATATCCTCAAACTAAGTCACTACTCAATTCAATGCTTCTAGGACTTGTTCTTTTGCAAAATGTAGGAACTCCAAGGTTCCTTTGTACCGTGTTAGTCTCTGTAGTAAGAGTTTAGGACTGAAAATGTAACAGGGTGCAGCCAAGGGGGGCCCCAAATGGGGATTTGTAATGGGGTCCAGAACTCAAGGTGTCCAAGAACTACTAGAAAAAAATATATACATAGGATGGTCTCACCCCCACCAGTCAGAGCTGGGGGATGGGACATGTGGAGCAGGGCCATTGAGAGCTGTTTTGCATAGCAACAGTTTGGCAGATAACCTCTGGAATGGTTATTTACCATATCTATAACCTTTAACTGGTTTCATAGCTATGTTAAATAGCTGAGGCTAAGCTTTGAGGCAGGGGGATGGGAGTTACTTCAACCCATGATGCAACTGGGAGGCAACTCCCCCTGGTTACAGCGCCTTTGTGACGCCATAGGGTCACACCTGCCTGGACTTACTATGGCAGCCCAGTAAAGCTGGAAGGTTGCAGGAATGCTGGTGGGTGTAACTGACTGTGGGAGGAGTCGGAAATGGTGCTGCAGAGGAAGATTGGCACTGGGATTTAAACCCAGGCATGGCAGCCATGCTGGGGCTTTTTGGGGCCATGCAGCTTTAGGGTGCACCCTTTTTGCCATGTGGCTTAGGCAGCAGGAGAGACTTTGCCTGGAAGAAAAGAAGTAAAAGGATTCCTGTTAGTGGGCCATGAGAAGATGCCACATGGTTTTGGATTAACTGGAGATCATGGCGGCGACACAGCAGATGGTGCCAGAACCGAGGGGCTGCCTGAACCACGGACTTCTACTTCTTTTCTTGAGATATGGTACCCCAGACTGGGCAAAGGGGAGAAGGAAGGACTGTGTGCACCTATAGGTGTTCTAAAGGACTTTAGCATTTTTAATGAAGACATTAAGTCATTACTCTAAGTCTGTATAACTTTTAAAATAAATAATCCCTTTCCTTTTCACCAATCAGTGGCATTGAGAGACACCTTTCCCTGGCAGCGGGCAAGGTGAACCTAGCATGGGGGGTGGACCCCTGGAGCACAAGGCTGGGTCCATTCAGTAATAGTATATTGTTCACAAGCCACCCCCCCCACCCCGGGTCTGTTCTGTAAAAATAGGGGTCGGTGCCTTTGGAAACAGGACCAAACTCCATGATGCACTGCGGTTCCCGAATATAGAGGCCTTGGGGACTCCGTTTCCCTGGCGGTGTCTGTCCTCGGTCGGGGGTAGTGTTGCATTATGGACGCCAAAGCCAAGCTCTCTGTCATTTGACTCAACACCCCTACGTGAACTCTGTCTGGCCTGGGAGAGGAGCTGACCTCCCCGGAGGGCGGTGGGAGCTGGGTGTGACCTTCCCTTGGTAGGTGCTGTGTATGTTAGAAAGAAACGGCATCCAGGGGTCATGGTCAGGCTGGCATCCCAGATCCTAGATGGGCTGTCAGAACCATGGGGAGCATCCTGGGAGATGGGGCGTCTGGGTCAGGGAGGGCAGGGAGAACCCCACCGATCGGACTCAAAGTTTAGAATCGGGCTGAGTCAGAGAACAGGCCGGCAGCGGGGGAGACAGATTCAAAGAGAATGAAGGTAAAATACCAGCTGTGCTTGGTGACATCGGGTCCTCCTCTTTTCAAAGCCACTCTGCACAGTCACAGGGCATTTGCTGTGCTAGCCGGCTTATACACGTGGTGTTACAGAATCGTTTCAGCAGCCTAAGAAAGGAAATGTCATCACCATTTCATATTTAGGTGTGGAAGCTCAGAGGAGAAGGGACTTGCCGGAGCCCCTCAGCCGGCAGAGCCCCTGGGCCTGAGACTGGAGATCAGCGGCCCCTGCCTGTGGGGCCCACTTTCGTTAACCACATCCCTCCCCCGCCTGCCGGCACGATGGCATCAGGGCGGGCACGGAAGCGCACAGAACCCCCCTGTGCCGCCAGACTCGGCCGGGGGCAGGCAGTGCATTGGCGTGGCCTGGCGGCCTGCTCCTGGGGGGAAGGCTGGCATCTCAGGGCTCTCAGCGGCTCAGAGGGGCTGCAGGGAGAGAGACGCAGTGTCGCCGCCGGGCGCGCCAGCAAAGAAAACCGGCCTTCGGGTTGTCCTTGGTTTGGGGCCAGGAGTCATGAACCCTGGCTCACCCACTGGGATGTGTTTGGGGCACCGGTCATGTGATTCCTCGAACAAATAAGAGCCTTTTGTTGAGCCGCTGACTGCTCGGTTTCAGGCATTTTTTTTCTCCCTCCCCTCCAAATTATATGTTGATACTGGTTTTTTATTTCCTCAGAGCTGATAGGGGGAAAAAAAAACCAGGTGAACAGAGGATACATCACAGAGCCAGGCAGTGAATTTCTTGTTTACTCCCATAAGAAATAACCAGCTTAATTCAAATTAATTCAAGGCTCCCCCTAACTGAAAAAAAAAAAAAGCTAGACTCATTTTCTTAGTCTAGGACTAATCTATTAATCAGTTTAGCTCATAGAAAGAAAACACGCTTCTCCAATAATTTTCAAACTGAAAATAAATGCCTCATTAAGTTAAACGTATTAACCCGAGAACAGTATTGATGTCAGACAGACTAACGAATACCATTGTAGGGACGCGCAGAGATTCCCAGAGGGACGCGAGCCGCCATTAGGAATTCTCTGCAAACGCTCCCAGCTGCTGTGCAAGGGACAGCATCATCCTGGGAGCGAGGGAGATGGGGGACAGGGGACGAGGGGAGACAGAGGGAACCGGGGACACTCCTGTAGCCTGGGCTATCCCCATGACTGACATTGCCTGACTAATTGGGCTGTTTGGGGCCACTTAAGAAAGGGCCTGTGAGAGAAGGAGGACCCTCCTGTGATGTCACTCCCTGTTGTTTCCAAGATGGTGGAAGCTGGCGTTAACCTCTGGACAATGGGCAGCGCTGCAAGGGCGGGGGCCAGAAACCCAGTTCCAGGCTCACCCAGCCCTTCCCGAGTCAAACAACATGTTAGTACATATGTCATGCAACACACAGATTGAGCAACATACACATGGAAGCCTCATGGACAGCCAGTCAGGTATTTTTTGCCTGGTATTGAATACGAGAAAACAGAAGGGCGTTAAGAGACATGTACAAGGTCACCCAGTTTTAAGTGGGCCAACTGAGTTTGAGCCCAGGTTGGCGTGACTTGGGGTAAAGAGACCCCCTCACAGCCCACAGTGAGCCCTCTCTTGGGTGAGCTGTCTTTAGAGCCCCTCCCAGCTCTCTCTCTCTAAGAGTCTGTAGAGCCACGATGATCCCCGGGTGCTGCAGAGTCTCCACGTGGCTGCACGAGAAGCAACAGGGTGTGGAGGAAACCGTGTGCACCCAGGAGCCAGCCCGATCTGGGCGCAGACCCCGGCTCGGGAGCTGAGGCGCTGTGAGCCTCGGCCAAGTTATTGACTCAGTTTCCTCAGCGGTTAGATGGGAATGGGGCCTAAATGATCTGATGAGCAAAGGCGCTTGACACACAGTGGGTGCTCAGGGAGCACTGCCCCTCCTGCTCTGCACCGGGCTCCTGGGCCACCTGGTCGGGGTTTGGTGCTTGGCCAAGGACCCTGGTGGGTGACCTGCAGAGAAGTAGGGCTGCCCTCCTGACGTCCACCCCCATCTCCTGAGGGCCAGCCGTGACCCAGGTGCAGGGTCTCGTGCCCTCTGATGCCTGGGTGTTCACGGCCTAGTGGCGAAGATGGAAAAATGGCACCAAAGAATCCAGGTTCAAGGGCGGGGCAGGAAAGAGAGGGAAGCGACTGGACAGAAGGGTAGAACCCCTGGGAATGGCACAGGAGGGAAACGGGGCTTGAGCAGGTGCTTCTCTGCGCGCACTGGGCGAGCGCGCCTCCCCCTGAGCACTCTGCACGAAGGAGACTGGGAGCTAGAGGCCCAGGCTGAGGTGAGAGAAGCAATGGACAGGCAGGGTTGCAGTCTCCAACACCCCAGCCTCTCCGGCGTCAGCCTGTGCTGTCTTGAATTTATAATGAAGGAGTGGACATTTGCTAAGAATGTCTCAGGACCCATGTATGTGCCTTTACATTTATGATGCATTGCATTCTCATGCAAAACGCTCTCCCGAACCCTGAGCACTTGTGACTATTATCTCCCTGTATCCCGTGAGGGATGGAAGCCACAGGTGCCAAGTAACTGGACTAGGGTCATGTGGCTCATAAGTGGCAGAGCCACCCTTGCTCCCTGGGGTCCGGCTCTGTTGGCTACAGTTTCCCACTCATCATGGTGCCTCTTATACCCTCAGGTTCTGCAGGCAGAGTTGGTTCTTCCCATGGCTGCCCCTGCCCCTCCTTGCTCCCTCCCTAGGCTGGCTCCCAGTCCGGATGTGTCCTGTGGGACAGATGTGAGTTGTTGCTCAGCTCTTCCTGTCTCACCGTGTGTTGGCACTACCCCGAAATCCTTGGCAAGGCCCACGACCTCCCCTTGTGATGGCGAAGCTGGTGATCTCACCACGCAGGGCAAGCCAGCTGCTGATTGCCGGCGTGAGGCCCGCTCGCAGGGAACACCTGCTCTTCCGTCAAGGACTCTCTGAGTTCTGTCGTCGTAACTTAATTTCAGTCTGGGTCCCTTCATGCCAGCTCACTGAAATGCAACTTCTGTTCAATGCTATTAGGTCTGCAAGTATTTCTTTCGTGCCCGTGTCCCCTGTGTGTTCTAGGATGACAGGGGCCCTGGACCATGCACACATGGTGAGCACACAATAAATATTTGTTGAGTGGCTGAAAGAAGGCATGGCCGAGGGAGATGTGGGTTCTACAACCGAGTGTCTATGGTCTCCGAACCTGAACATGGGAGAAATTCCTCTGGCTTTTCAGGAGGAAAGATGGTGGTTGAGGGCGTTCGGAAGAGACAAGGTACCGGAGGCAGGGTGGGAGGGCGGCTGAGTGCGGCTGCTCTGGAATCAGGTGCGTGTGTCAGAGAGCTGTCGCTGCATAACAAGGTATCTCAGAACTCCGCTGCTTCACACACATAACAAGGGTTTATTCGGTGTAGGAGTCTGTGGGTCTGCTGGGAGGTTTTGCTGCTGTTGGCTGCGCTTGGCTGGCCTTAGACGGGATTGTTAGATTTTAGGGCAGCTGCTGTGTTGGCTGGGGGCTGGGTGGTCTAGGATGGCCTCACTGGGATGGCTTATCCCTGCTCCTGATGTTCTCTGATTCTCCGGGGATGAGAGCTGTTCTCACAGTGAAGGAAGGTTATAAAACACAGAGCCGAAGTACATGAGGCCTTTTGAGGTTTAGGCTCAGAAATAGCACCGTGTCGCTTCCGAGGCATTGTATTGGCCAAAGCATGTTGAGAAGCCAGCTCAGATTAAACAGAGGAGAACTGTATTTTCCCTCTTGATGGGGAGAATTGCAGTCATATGGCAAAGGGCCTGCATCCGTGGGGTGTGCAAGCAGCAGTTAGAGGGAGGCATAACCGTAAAGTGGGGTGCTTACGCTTCGGTATCAGACAGACCTGGTTTTGACTTGCATCTTGGGTGTTTTAGTGAAAACGACTCAGACTCTGTGAGCCACAGTTTGCTCATCTGAACAATGAGGATAATACTGTTCTGTGTGGCATCGGGTTATTGGGAGAGTTAAGTGATGTAATGAATGCAGGGTGTGGAAGGGCCAGGCACATAGGAGCTCCCAGTGGCTGAGGGTTGACGGCCATACCACAGTCCCTGCTGTATTTGTTATTGAGAGCATGCTAGCATCTAACAGAGCCCTGGGCCTTTTTCCACTCCCAGAATTCAGAGTCTTAGGGTGCAAGACCTCTATTAATGTGTTAGAGCTCAGAGACTGTCTCCCATGCTCCTCCCTCCTCGCCCCCAGGCCTCTCTTGGCCTCTAGAAATGGTCTCTGTTGGTTCAGAATCCCTGCCTGGACTCCCTTTCCTGATGGACTGTTCCCCGAATGGTGCTCAGGGGGCATTTCAGGCGTCTTCCCTCCTCGCCGCCCCTGCAATCGTGAGGATGACTGATGCCCAGGCTGCGGGGTGGGTTGGGGGACTATGGGAACCAGAGGCTATTCCTGGACATGTGTATTCACTGGATTTGAGGAAGGGAGGGAGACCCCTTTGGGGGTGATCCGACAGGGGTTCCTCCATCTGCAATGTGGTGCTGATTTGCTCTCGCATGAGTCTCTCCCTTAATCTTCCTCTCAGGACTCAGAATGAAGTTCAATTTCAGCTGGAGGAAACATAATTAAGACTTGTAAAGCCTTGTTGTCCGTGGTGCTCCAGGGCTCCCAGCGGAGTGCCCCAGCCGGAGTTTTTATCATTTCTTGGTCTTAGTGAAAGACCCCCTTGGAGATTGGCCACTTAGCACTTGTTAATGGCTGTACCTTCCACGGAGTCTTCGGTGAAAAGCAGGCTCTGGAGACAGGCGATAACCATCGAGAACCTGAAGGGAGCTACACTTCATCAAGAGGCGAAAACAGTGTGCTTGAAACACGCTGCAGGGGAAATGGAGGCTTCCCCATTGGCCGGGCCAGGGTCGGGGTGGTTCGTGTTCAGGCTGCTCACCGGAGGAAGAAGAGGAGAAATCAGAATTTATGAAGCACCTGAGTTGTATGGACACATTTCATAAGGGACTTCATTTCACGCTCACCGTTGCCCACGAGGTTGTGTGTCCATTAGGGCTGCTTGCTTGCATTCCTCAGCCATTTATCAGCAGCGTCAACTTTTCTGTGGCTCATCCCTTTCTCCACTTTCAGTCCACGGGGGAGGCAGAGCCCACAGCTTAGAGGGGGGCCACATGACCTCGGGTTAAACCTGTGAATTCAGATCATCCCTCTGGCTCAGGGATGGGCCTGGGGCCCAACCAGAACTGTTTTACAATGAGTCTTTTACTGGGACCTCTGAGAAACAAGACTCTTGTTCTTCCCACTGAACTTGAACCAGGTTCTTCCCACTGAACTTGAACCTGGAAGTTTATGGTCTGGAGCAGTTGCTACCATCTCAGGTGCAGCCTGAGGATGGAGACAACATATGAAGGAGAAACAGAGAGCATTGTGGTCGTCATGACATCATTGGAGGCCCCATCAACTCGTTTCTGACCTAACCCCACCCCCGCAGGTTCCCACCACCCCAGTCATCGCACTGATTCTCTTTTGGCTTGAGCCGCAATGAGACTGAAGTGGATTGCAACCCAGGCTAAGAGGCTCAGGTAGAAAGCGAATGCAGGATAAGAGTGCGGGGATGCCTCAGATCCCAACTGTAGAAGCCCGCCACACCCACAGGGGCCTGGAAGTCAGCTGGCAGGGGAGCTCTCGTACCCTCTGTGCCTCTCCCTGCCTTTGTCCCCGCCTTTGTCCCCAACTGGGTCTGCAGTACGACTCACCTCCATATCCCTTCGCTCATCTTCTTCGTTTCCCTTGCAGACTGGCTCTCTGCGCGCTCGTGACCAGGCATGGCCATACCTGGTGGCTGTTTGACTTTGTCCCCCTGCTCCAAACTGAGCTTCCCAGGAGAGGGTCTGGTTTTTCCAGGCTGGATGAAATGTCCACTCCGGGCCTGTTTAGCTGCAGGGGTTGAGGGAGACACTTACCAGATTTGTGGGCTGACAAGGAGAGGTGTACGAGGGAAAAACAATTGGCATTTCGACACAGACAGGAGTTATAGTCCCTTTTTGCAGACAGGAAAACAGATTCAAAGACGTACGTGGACCTGCCCAGGCCTCGCAGCGGGCAAGTTGTGGGTGCGGGACCCATGTCTGTCCTGCTGGACACGGAACTCCATGGCCATTCCCCAGTGACCCTCCCAGAGCTCCGCTGTGGCTTGCCGCCCGCTCACATCTGCCAGGATGACCGCAGCAGGAGACAGGAGCTGACTTCCCCTGGGTGGGGGGGGGCGGTGACCACGGGGCCGGCATGGAGCCCATTCCCCACCGGAGCAGCCAGGCCCTGCTTCCCTTCCAGAGACAGGCCGGGGCCCACAGTGCTCCATTATTTAACACAGGTAAGAATTCAATGAAAATTTCACGGCAGTCATTTTGTGTCACCCACACAGCTCACCGATGACCTTGCGGCTGTGCCCGGGTCGGGCAGCCCCACTGAGGAGCTCTTCCTCGGGGCCTTTCAGCCTCCACGGGGCAGTTCTAATAACAGTTTCCCTTGTGGTGGCTATGAGGTCCAGCGAGGGCCAGGCCTCCCTCGGACACAGCAGAGCAGTGACGGCCGGCTGAACGGGCCCTCTCAGGACCAGGGCTGGGCACCTGCCAGCCACACGGCCCCAGCCTCCAGTTCCAGGAGACAATCTCTGGATCTCTGACGTTAACATTCCAGGAAGGACGTAGAAAGGGGGTACAGTGCAGGTTGGACCTGGAAGTCACCAGAAACCACGTCCCCGCAGATAGGCGATGGGGGGGGTGCATGTGCAGCCCTTTCACGGTGTCGTAGGGTCAGAAGGGTGGCCTTGGGGCAGTGACTTAACCTCCCAGGCCCTCAGTTTACCCATGTGAAGGCAGGCCCGATGAACCTTCTCTCAGGCATTTGTGAGGGTCAGGGGCCATGGAAAGCTGTCAGCCCCGGGCCTGGCACACAGTAGGTGCTCAGATAAGTATGTGGCCGTTGACTTGAACTGATGTCCAGATGACTTGCTGAGCTGGGTGGGGTGGTGACGCAGAGCTCTGGCTTCCAGCTGCCACCGGTCCCATCACGATCGTCTGAGATGACTCTGCGTACCACTTGACATGGAGATGGGTCATATCGGGAAGAATAAGGGTCTGGACAGCATGACTCCCTGTCACCAAGGTAGGCAGGAAGGTGACAGGTGATGAAGGACAGGATCTGACCTTCAGAGAATCTGGTGACAAGGGAGAGACGGCTGCATGGGCCAGGCCAGGTACCCCAGCATTGGGTGGTATGCAGGTGCGCCCTGCAGACAGGAGCAGCCCCTACACCCACCTTCAGAGCTGGGGCAAGGGTGCGGTGGTGGGAGACACGGTGGGAAAAGACCTGGAGGGCTTGATGGGTGCCTGGGGGTGGTCAGTGTGGCGTGGATTCGTACATTTCAAGGCACACAGGGGTGAGGATGCTGCTTAGGACCAGCTCCGGAGAGAATCAAGGATCTAAAGGGAAAGAGAGAGGCGGGGGGATCTGGGCAGGAAGCAGATCTAGGCTTGGAGGAGGAACGACTGGATGCAGAGCCGGGGGCCCAGGCTCTGGGCAGGACTGCCTCTGAGTCACTGCGAGGCCTGGGCCTCGGACTTCACGTCTGCAGAACGAGAGGCTTTAACTAAATGCCCTTTAAGTCCTCTCCCAGCTCAGGTCTCAGGTCTATGTGGCTGTTTTCCTGGCTCCCAAAGGGGCCGGTGCTTCCCCAGCCGAAATCAGCCTCCTGTCAAAGGAGGGATGTGCAGCCGTGTTGGGAAACCCTGGGGGATGATCTGCCACGGGTCGGGGACTCTCTGAAAGAAGTTCTTCTCGACCCATCAAGGCCACTTCTGCACAAGGCTCAGCCCTCTTGACTGCTCAAGGACACGGCTCTAGAAACACTTCCCTTCCCGGGTCCTCACACTTCCTTTCTCTGTGGGGTCACTCCCACCCGTGTACAAGCACGCCACTAGTTCCCCAGTCACGAGGAAACCCAGTCCTGGGACACGCCCCCTCACTCTTCATTTTACAGCCACATTGCCTGGGAGAATCTCTGCATGGCCCCCTCCCCTCCTCCTGCCCTGGGGACCCCGCACTCACTGAGCTGTCCCCAGGGGCTCATCCGCACCTGGGCCTGCCTGAGATGCCGAGACCCGCGGCCTTGGGCCTGATGATGCCCATCATGAGCCGTTGGGAGGCTGAGGTAGGAGGTGAGGATGTCCTGCCTGCGTCTGGTTGTAGGTCAGTTGCTCAAGCTCAGCCCAGACCCGGGGGAGGAGCATAGGACCCACCACTTCTCCATGGGAGGGGTGTCAGGGAACTTGCAGACATTTTAAACCTGCCAAAGACCACACTTGTAATTCTCACGCAAAGTTCTGTAGAGTTCTGAGTGTCTTCCTGCTTCTTAACATTTCTATCAAGGGTCGAAGATGAGATAATTCTTGCTCCTCTGTGTCCTGAAGGAGGTAAGAGAGATGTGAGTAGATGTGGACCCTGACCTTATTTCTGTCTGTGGTCAGAACCCCTGCTTCCGGAGCAGTTGTCCAGACTTGCAGGTCGAGGTTCAGTTGAAGAGAGCTGCCTCCCCAGTTACCTGCCCCCCACCCCACGCCACGCCGCCCGGAGCCCTGGGCTTCAGACCAGCCTGGTAGAGGGCGACCCCCTGCTGACAGAGGGCAGGCGCAGTGGGGCAGCAGCTGCATCCTTGGGGCACTGCCTTTCCCAGGAAATAGAGGGACAGAGAAACCCTTTGGGTCAGGTTCTGTTTTTTGGTTTCCTGAATTTTTTGTCTCATGATAAAAAATTATCAAATTTTATCTAATCCTCTTGAGAGGATGAAATATTTCTAATCTGAGCAAACTCTCAAAAATACCCCAAACAGAGTGTGAGTGTCCTGGAGGGGTGGGCCTGGAGAGGCACGAGGTAGAAGCCTCCTATTTTACTGAATACTTTATGGATTGTTTAACTATTTAATATTAATTTGTGCATTAATATTCTATGTTCAATATTAATATATGCACACATATACCTATGCATACATATATGCACTCACAGGGTCACGAGTGAAGGGTATTTACTGTACAAAAGAATTCTGCACTTCTGCTCTTTACAAAAGGATTTGCTGAAGGCTTCCCTGAAGTTCTGGCTCTCCAGGGAGCAACAGAAAAGGATTCTGGTTTTCAAACATTTTCTTTTTATGCTCCGATGTCACCTTAAAAGCGTGTTCAATTTCTGTTTCAAGTTCTATTTGATTCAGCCAGCGTTTCTCCAAGTTCCTATTAAATGCTGGGCCCTGTGCAGGGTACGGTGGGGGATGAAGATGAAAGAGATCCATGATCCAAGGGAGATGGACTCTGTCGTGCCCTCACACAGGCGGTTCTTACAGAAGACGGCGCCCGGGAAGCTGACGTCAGGGGCGACCCTGAAAAACCCTCAGCACCGCCCACAGATCCAACCAGCAGCCCGGAGAGGTGCCCCCGGTGTCCCAGGCTGGATGCGAGGCCGGGAGGTCTGTGCTTGGGGGAGGGGAGGAGCAACAGCCCTTCTCTCTTCTCCCTTCATGCTGTTACATGTACTTTGTGTTATGTCTTGAAATACAGAAGCATGGAACCTCCAACTTTCTTCTTTTCATGGCTGTTTTGGTTATTTGGGGTCCCTTGAAATTCCATATGAAGTTTAGGGTGGGTTTTCCTATTTCCACAAACCATGTCCCTGAGATTTTGGTAGAGATGGCTTTGAGTGTATGGATTGCTTTGGGTAGGGTGGACATTTTAACAATATTAAGTCTTTTAATCCATGCACACAGGATGTTTCTCCATTTATTTGTGTCTTACTTAATTGTTTTCAATAATGTTTTGTAGTTTTCAGCATGCAAGCCTTTCACTTCCTGGGCTAAATCCATCCCTAGGTATCGTATTAATTTCGGTGCTGTTGTAAATGGAATTGTTTTCTTAATTTCCCTTTCAGATTGTTCATTCTTACTGTATAGAAACACCATTGATTTTCTGCACGTGGATTTTGTATCATGCAACTTTGATTAATTTATTTACTATTTCTCATAGGTTTTCTTTTTCAGTAGCATCTCTGGGGTTTTCTGAATATAAGATCATGGCATCTGGGAGCAGAGATATTTTCACTTCTTTTCCAATCTGGAACTCAGGCACAGACGGGGGCCCCTTGTCCCAGAACAAGAAGCGGCCTCCCTGGAGTGCCAGCTCAGGCAGAGGGCCGCACACCCTTCGCCAGAGTGCAGAGGAACGACTGCGTGGTGACAATGGTTCCTGGGCATTGGTTGGTCCTCGCAGCTCTTTGTCTATGTCCATTGGGGGTGGGGGGGCATGGCCAAGCAGCAGCACACCCACTCACTCATTCATTCATAAGCCTGCACTGAGTGCCTGCTACAAGTCTGGCTCTGGGGAGGCACTGGTGGGCCTGATGTAAAGACAAGAATTCTGCCTGTATGGAGTTCTGAATCAAGCAAGAAAGGTGTTGACACTGGAAAAGTCATAATAGTAAAATGCAGAGTTTTACAAGAGGAGCTGTGCAAGAACTCTGAGAACATCGACTGGATTAGATTCTGGAAGGCTGCCCCAGGAGGTGTATGGCTCCTCCCATCAAGAGGTGGAGTCTCTTTTTCATCCCAGGATGCAGTGCAAATAGTGACGTCAGCACACTGCCCTTGTGCGAGCTTTCCCTCTTGAAATGCTGCCTCTTTGCCTGCTTTGAGAACGAGTTTGGGCTCGCCTGCTGGAGGCTGAGAGACTGTGGCACCCAGTTGTGCCAGCGCCCCCCACCCCCCAATCTGCAGGAGAGAACCGCCCAGCTGAGCCCCACCTAAACTGCTTTTCAGAAAGGCGAACTAAATAAAAGACTGTTGTTTCAACCACTACGTTTTGAGTGTGCTGCAATCGTGACTGACACACAGGACCTTGGCACAGGTGTTCCTGAGACAGCTTGGCTACTGTGCAAAGCAGCCAAGTGCCTTGCTCAGTATATCATTAAGGTGTGGCTAATGAGATTCACAACGTCGGTGGCTTAGACAGGGTAGAACTGTATTTCTTTTCTAGGGAAATCCCTCGTGTTAGCTGGGTAGGGCTCATGGAGTGGCTCCGCTGTTCGGAGGACCAGGCTCCTTCCATTTTGTCGCTTTGCCTTCCCGAGGTGTTGATCCCGTTCACCTGAGCAGGTCTGTCTCACCTCCTCACCTGCATTTCAGCTAGAAGGAAGGGGGAATAGAGGACATCCCCGTTTCACCTGTGAGAGGTCACGGAGGGCCCTTGCCTGCCAGGAGACAGCGAGAGGGTTTCACGTGTACACATGCACACACATGCACACATACTTGTGCGCACAATACTCCTTCCCACATGCCCTTGGCAGATCTTAGTTATATGACCTTGCCTTGCTGCAGGGGGCGCTGCTGCGGAACGCAGTGTATTATCATGTGGAGCAGGGTCACCGGCTGAGACCGGAGGTTCTGTTATCAACGGAAGAGGAGCATGTACCCAGGGGTAACAGGTGGGTTCTGCCATAGTGTTTCTGGTAATTGAGGCGTGGGCTGGTAGTGGGAGGGGGAAGGAGAGGCATCCATTTGTCTTATTTTTCTTGCCTCCTTCCTCAGGGCCTCATTTTTGCTCTTGTGAACTGTCTCAGCCTTGACACTGATGTGATTCTTTTCCTGTCTTAATTTGGCTTTCTGCTTATAAAGCGTGAGCTCAGGGGTATTTCCTGCTGGTGGAACCCCCCTGCGAGTCTGGAGAGTTTGGTTTCTGAGGGTGCTGCATCCGCACGGTGGGATCTCCTCCATCTCTGATGGTGGGGCCTGAGAACCCTCGATCATTCTCTCAGGAGCCAGTGGAATCTAGACACGCAAGTCCCCTAACTCAGCCCGGGGGTCTGGAAAGGCTCCTCAGAGGGACTGACGCCTGAGCTGAGAGTGGAACCGGCATGAAGCAGGGAAAATCCGCCAGGCAGCGGGCCCGATGCACTGGGGAACCTCAAGAGGTTCAGTGGGGTTCAGGGATTCTCGTCACAGGAGGGGGCAAAAGCAGGTCTGCAGCAGGGAGTGGAAGCTGAATCTTAAGTGGCCCTTGGGCCAAGCGGTGGAGTTTGTGAATTATCTTTCATAAAACCCTTTCAAAGTGTTTTAACCATATGGTCAAATTTTGAATGAAAATGAACCCTCTGGCTCTGGGGAGGGAGAGGTGGGAGGCAGGAGACCAGGAGGGGACTGGCCCAGCTCTCCGTGAGACGGTGGGGAACAGAGCTAGGGCAGGGGGAGGTGGCTCTGAGGGGAATTTAAGACTAGAGTCAATAGCCTGCATGACTGATTTCAAAGGAGAGGGAGGAGTGAGGGTGAGCCCCAGGGTTTGGGTCTGGGGGTCTGCGCAGGCGGGTGAGTGGCGGGGCCATCACTGAGATGGGGACACAGGAAGGAGGAGAAGCGGGTTCAGAAGGGGAGGAGAGGAGCTGAGTGCTTCATGAGCAAGGCTGGACCATGAGCCATGTGAGAACAGCCTTGGCGTGTCTAGTTCACCGTGCTCCCCAGGGCTCAGCACAGCATGGGGGCTCCCCCAGTGTTTGCTGGAAAAGGAAGGAAGAGAGGGAGGGAAGGAGTCTGGTCTCACTGAGTCAGTGGCGGAGAGGCTCTTGGTTGGGACAGGGCAGGGGCAGACCTGGTGCTGGGCAGGGGCAGTGGGCATGCAGGGCAGGCACGTCTGCCTTCCCTCCCTAGTTTCAGTGGTGAAGCTGAGCACGTGGGCGCTGTGAACCTGGCCCTGGTCCCTAGCAGCCAGGTCTGAGCTGCTGAAGGTGGCAGTGAGGGGTGGGGTGTTGATCTCAGGGGATGGGGTAGAGACAGCTGAGTCCAGCAGTGAGCCTGAGCCGGGCATCCCAGAGCCTCTCTGGGGTGAAGGAAAGGGGTGTCATTGGCCAGTGGCCCTTATTGATCCCCAGGGATCTCGACCTCCAGGAGTTTCCGGGACAGAATTCCTGCTGGACAGTAATGAGGAGAGATGGCAGGCTGCTGCTCCCCGAATGCATCAGGGAAAAGAACCACGGCTGCCCTCCCTGCCACCAGGCCCTGTCCCCTTCCCCCTGCCCTCCAGGCAGCAGGAGATGGATGACTTACATGTCGAGTTTCCATCTGTCAGAGTGCGGGGGGTGAGCTGGAAAATGATGCAAACCCAGGGGCACCTTCAGAGCTGGGCTATCCGTCATCCACAAAACCTCACCCTGTACCCACCACTTATTCTACCAGCACAGGCCAAGTGGCCTAGGAATTTTACTGAGCGTCTCTCATGGGTGCCACCCACCCTCCTGCCTGGACACTGCCCATCCTTCTCTCCCATCCCCCGGGACTGCCACCACACTGCCTCTGAGTGTGTTCTCAAAGCGCAGGCCGATGGTGTCACGCCCTCATTTCCTACCAGAATAAGCCACTGTGATCAGGCCTGTGACAGCAGGAGGGTGGGACAGTATAGTGGTTAGGACCCAAAGTCTGGAGCCAAGTCCATACCTGGTCTCTGCCACCTGCTACTAGCTCTGGGACCCCGGGCATGGTACTTAACCTCTCTGAGCCTTAGTTTCCTTGGGTGTAAGCTGCCAATAATAATCCCCACCTCACAGGATTGCTGTGAGCAGACATGAGACGATACAGGTAGAATGCTCAGAGCAGGGTCTGATGCACGTAAGTTCTCAGTAGGGGCTCACTGTTGTATCATTTTTCTTTTTGCATAGCCAGCATTCTTCCTTTGGATGGATCCTCCTCCTCCTCCTCCAATGTATTTCCTTTTAAAATTTGGGCAGGTTGAGCTGGGTTTTCCGTCATTTGCAATCCCAGAGCCCTGACCTGCTCAGGCCAGGTCTGCCTCTGCAGCTGCGGTTGTCCCTTCCTGCTCCTGGACCTGAACTTCCTAGACCCAGACCCACTGACTAGCCCCTCAGCGTGCCCTATTCTTTACTCTGTGCCTGTTCTTGTTAGGGTCTCTGTCTCAAATGGCCACTAACAAATTCTTCATTCCAATGCCGCATGCCCTTCGGTGCACCTGTAAGCTCCCAGACCTTGGAGCTGAGATCAGGGTTGCTCAGACTCAGCACCATTAGCATTTTGGGCCGTTAATGGGCTGCTCTGTGCATTGTGGAACGTTTTGCAGCATCCCTGCACTCGTTCCCCTCGATACCAGTAGCACCCTTGGGTCATGACCATTGACACTATCTCCAGGAATTGTTTAATGTCTCCTGGGGGAGGGGCCAAGTCCCCCCTGGCTGGGAATTACTGGCACAGGAGAAAAAACAGACTTGGCATCAGAGGTAGGAGTTTTTGTGTCTTTGGCCCACCCCTTACTTGCTGTGTGACCACGGACTTGCTTCTGAAAGGCTCTGGGCCTGGGTTTGTCCCTCCGGCACGTGCAGATGGTGATGCCAACCTCGCAGGGCTCTTGAATGTCAGAGTGAGGGGGACATGTCAGATGTCTGTGTGGTTGAGACGGACCATTCACGAGAGGGGGCCTGGGGCACACTAGGTGCTCAGTGAACAGGGGAGGTTCTAACGGGCTCACAGAAGCCACTGGTGGCCGCCCCGGGCCTTTGCTCCATAAGGGCAGGCATGGATCCCAGGGAAATCTCACCCAGCAGCCTTGCTCTGGGGAAAAGAAATGGAAAATATTCTAATTTCAAAGCTTAAATGTCAGAGGCTCAGGAAGATGTATGAAAATAAACATCCTGCGTGGAAGGGAAGCGAGGACAGTGGGAGAGAAAGCAAGGGGTGGAGGTGGGGGCCTGAGGTTTATGAATCGGGCTATTGCACATAAAAAATCTGATTCCCTTTTCTCCTGAATAATTGGGAGGTCTGACCACACTGGGCGTGGCCTGGGCAGTTGCTGGAACTGGGCAGATTTCGCCCCAGAAGGGCCTCACTTAGGCTGCCTGCTTCATTTGGTCCCCACCATTCCCGGTGGCCCCCTCAGCTCCAAGGCTAAGTCCCAGCCAGCACCATGCTTGCCCTGCTGTGTTTCTGTCACCCGAACACATCACCCTCTGGCCTTGGGAGGGTTCTAAGTGGGAACCCTGGGCTGGAGGATCAGCCGTAAGATTCTATGACTCAGCTTAAAAAGTCACCTCCGCCAAGAGGCCTTCCTTGACCACCTGAGACAAAATAGTCCCCACCCAGCCCCTTCGTGCCTCATCCCACTGCTTCACCAGGAGACAACCCCAGTGGATGGGCTGGGGGGCCCTGGACCGGGCTTCACAGTGGTTGGGAGGGAATGTCCCACACGTATGTCAGAAAGGGATTCAGCCCCAGCCAAAGGCTGGACAGTGGCACCAAAGGCAGGATGCTGCTTCCGGCCTCTGTACAAGCTGGCCTTGCAAAAATCCTGACGCCGACATGTGGTCCTCCCCTTATCCTTAAACACAAAATAGGACGGGCCCAATATACAGCAGGTCCTTTATCATCACTTCATCACTATGGCAACGAAGGAAGAGGGGTCGGAGGTCTGGTTCTGTCTCTGTGCTGACGGTCTGCCCATCTGCGTGTCTGTCTGTCTGAATCTCCCTTCCCCCGTCGCTATCCATAAGGGTGAATCAGGCGCAGCGCTAACTGTTCCTACATGTCACCTCATCACATCCTCCCCAGACTCCTATCAGGCAGGCTCCCAGAGTAGCCTGTTGTCCAGGGAGGGACTGAGGCTTCAAGAACTTCAGATGACGCAGCCAGGAGGTGGCAGTGCTGGGATTTGAACCCAGGCCCAGTGACTCAGAAGGCCTTGAGATCACAACACGGCAGGGTCTCTGTGTGACTGGGGGCAAGATGCAGATGAAAGATAATAAGAAAAAACGTGGAAGAAGAGGAAAAGGTGGAGAAGCGAGAAGAGGAGAGGAAAGGAGATGTCTCCCAATTGTGAGACATTGGGAAAAGCACTTCTCCCTGCTCCTGGTTTCACCTCTGAAAAATGGCGGGAGTGGACTAGAGGCCCCCTCCCCAGCCCAGAAACGGCACCCTCTCCGCTGTCAGCCTGCCACTCAAGGGGCTGTCTGTCTCCCAGTCCAGCCCAGGACGAGCAGCAGCGGCAGTAGCAGAGAGCATTTCCGCAAGCTCCTCCTGCAAGGCCCTGTGGGGTAAGGAACAGGGTGCCCTCTGAGAATTCGTAAGGGACCAGATGACCTGTCCCACCCTGGACCTTGGGTCCATGGACAGCGAGCTGTCTTCAAAGCTCCGGGGAGAGTTAATGCTGTTAGCCTCTGAATGTCCCCTGTGGTCCTGAGTGGTCCCTGCTCACCCGTGGCAGCTCCTTGGAGTCCTTCCTCAGCACCCCTGCTTTGCACAGCCCCCCAACCTGGCCCTATGTGATCTGGCCCCCAGGCCCCTCACCACCCCTGTCCCCTTCTCTGGATTCCCTGGTGACATCCCCAGTTCCCTGTGCAACCAGGAGCAGAAAGCCCTCGGTGCCCCCAGCCAGGCCCCCATTCCTCTGCCGCTGAGATGGACACTTGCCCCTCCCTGGGATCTGGGTCCCGGGTTGGGATGGAGCCCACCCTGGCTCCTGCCGTCAGGGGTCTCAGAGCACACCTGGGCGTTGGGAGCCTGTGGAGCACCGCCCAGCTGTGAGTGAGAGAGAGGCTCTGATCACACCTTGGGCAGACAGGGGGTCTGGCAGGGTCGGGGTCACAGAGCTGGGGGGACTGGCTGCCTCGGGCACTGTGCATCCCCAGTCCAGTTGCCTCCCGATGGTGCTTGAAGGGTGCTCACCAGAACTCAGTGACAGTGGCCAGGGAGAGGCCAGGGAAGAAAGAGGAAACCCTGGCTATTGAACCTCAGATACATGATGGATCCCCCACACAAAAGGTTTTGCCAGAGATATTTCATTTAATTGTTTTATTAGGGCAGTTCTCTTTGGGCAAGCTATACCCTTCTCTGAACCTCCGTTTCTCCTTCTGTAAAATGGGGTGGTTAACAACATCCTCCCTCCCAGGCTGTGAGGACAAAGTGAGATGTGTGTTGGGGCTGGTGGGACATGGGTCCAGAGCCACTGCTGAGTTTCACTCCCCCCACCCCCTTCCCCTTGACATTTGCTGACATTTGCTGCTGTTTCCTGGAATGCAGCTGAGCCATCACTGGTCTAAGCTTTTCAGCAGCATTTTATCTTTGTGTCTCCATAACCCACAGGGGGGCTGAGATAAAGGTCCTGATGCATTTGAAATGCAAAACCTCCTGTCCACCAGCTGGTTAAAGCTCATCAGAGCCCCCCCTGCTCCTACAGCAAAGACTCATCCTTGAGCCTGGTTGTGGAGGCCTCCTGGGGCCCAGCTCCTGCCTGGCCCACTCCAGCCCCTCCCACGGGACTCAGGTTGGAAGCTGAGGCTCAGTGAGGCCACCGGAGGAGCCCAAGGCAGCCCAGCTTGGAGATGGCAGAACCAGATTCGAACCCAGGCCTGTTGGGATCAGTTCCAGAGCCACCTCTGGTCCAGGTGGTGCGTTCCCACCAGTGGGCCTTGTCACAGCTGGAAAGGATGCTTCTTCCCCGAGTCTGTGTTTCTTGGTCACGTGCTACTCCTGGTGGTCAAATCCTGCCTGGCCCAGAGCACTCATGGACCGGAGGCCCCTTTGCTCCCTGCCCTGGGCCCTCCCCAAAGCCTCTGGCTCACCGCAATTTGCTTCCCCGCAACCTCTCCCCATCCTTCCGTGAAGACAGGAGCTGTGGGAGGCGTGGGAGGCTCTGATCTGTGGCACCGTGTTTGACGAGGACCCAGGAGCCTTCGAGGGGGATGAGAGTGATAACAGAAAATAGCCACAGCAATTTGAGTCCAGCCTGAGGGCTGTGTGGACACTCCCCGGGCTCCTCATTAAAGAGCTAATTGGTCTGGTTTTGGAGGAGCCGAGGACAGCGCAGCTGATGTGTCCCCTTGCCCTCTGTGGGGTCTTTAGAAGCATCTAGATGTAGACACAGAGAGCTCAGTGAAGGGGCCTCTACCATCGTTCGGCCGCAGATGGGAGCAGGGCAGCCACCCTGGAGATGGTAGGAGTCCATCCATGGACATGAGGGGCCTCAGGGGTTACTGAGAGGATTGGGGGCCAGCAAAGGGCCTGGCATTGTGTGTGGCCTCAGGGCGCGGGTGCAGTGGAGAAGGGGACTCCTCAGGTGGAGTGCTCCGTGGGCCACCAGCAGGAAACCCAGACTTGTCCCTGAAGAGCTGATTTGCAGGGGATGAGTCACATGATGTGACGAACACCTCAGCACTTCGCAGGCCAAGGGGCCACAAGTGACAGTGGTGATGTGAATGTGTAGGCGGCTAGATGTGAAGGAAGGAAGGGAGCAAAGGAAATCAGGCATTATTAAGCATAATCAACTGGGGAGCATAAGCCTGCTTTACCAGGAAGCTACAGTTTCACACACTGCAGGGGGTCACAGCACTGCTCCCCTAAAAGGGGATTCACACCCCTCCCTCCCCTGAATAGGGAGGAGGGACCAGCTCTTCAGTGTCCCCTGTCCACGTGCCCGGACTGTGGGGGGAGGTAAGCACATGTGCAGCAGGAGCCAAGATGGTGGCCACAGAGGCCTGTCGGACTAGCCTGAGAAAGGATCAGACTGGATAAGAGACACAACCGCAGAACATCTAGGGAATGAATTGGTAGGGGGAGAAGAAGCCTGTGAAAGCTTGGGAAGTTGATTGGTTACTTTGAAAAAGCTCCTGGTCCTTCCCACGCCTGAGATAATATAACCCCAGCTTAAGAAAGCAGCTCTCTTTCTCTCGCCTGGTTAACATGTATTTGCCCCTTGTGTCTGTGCTTGTCTCTTCATTGTAGCCGCGTGGCTTTAGCAGCTGTGCAGCAGGCAGCCACGTGGACTTGAAGCAGGCTCCCAGCTGAGCCTGGGTACTAGGCACAGCAGTGCCAGCCCCCTGGGCATAGCCAGGGACAGACTAAGCTAGCCAGATCGGGACAGAGACATGGACTGAGCCGATGGTGCAGCACGTCTGGACACTGGCCCTAATACGATCCCAGCTAAAAAGAACACCCCATCCTGGTAACGTGTGCTTGCCCTGTGCATTTGCACGATTTATAGCGACCACAAAGATCTGGCAGCCCCCTGGGGCCCATGGCAGGCCGTGCGGGCTCCCAAGGACTGAGCTTTAATGTGGCACAGACTCTCTGGAACTTGGTCCTATTTCTGGCCCTGATGAAGACAGACTTGGATTTTTTCCATGGCAGGACGGACAGAGAGGGGGCACTGGAAACCTGGGGACAGCCTTCTGTTTCCACTCAGATAAATCTTACCATGCTATACCCTGCCGTATGTGGGTCCCTGGGTTGCCATCCTTGTGATCCCATGAAAGAACATGATTTCTACCGGCAAGAAATGGAGGTGATAAGAACACCTGCGTGCTGTTTATGACGAGCCAGGCACTGTCTTCAGAGCTTTCCATGGGCACGTGTAATAATAATCCTCACTACAGCCCCGTGAGGTATGTGCTGTTTTCACCCCATTTTGCAGAAGAGACAAAGACAAAGAGTGGTTTAATAACCTGCCCAAGGCCACACAGCAAGCTAGTGGCTAAGCTGGGGGGGCTTACACCTGGGCAATAGTTCTATGCTCTTAACCATTATTCTAGGGGATAACTATGAAGTTAGTGCCCTAATGGAGCTTCAAGGCCATGAAGTAAAACCCACAGGCGCACTGGGTGAAGGGAGAAATCATTTCTGGCTCTAGGCATCAGGGAAGGCTTCCTTGAGGAGGCAGCATTTTGACTAAGTCTTAAAAGTGGAGAATTTGGGTTGTTGTTTCACACAACACAAACTCACTCTGGCCAAGTTAGCAGAGAAGTTGTCAGGAACTTACTCTACAAAGCGTGGGCTGGTGTGCCTGTGATTGGAGGAATCTTGCCACATGACTACGTCCAATCAGCGAAGGAGATTGGAAAAGAAAGCCGCTGGCAGTATTCAGGTTCTGTCTCTCAGAACAGAGGATTCCGTGAGCTACTCTGTTGCTGGGTGACCGGCAACAATGCTAGATGCTTACTTCACATTGTGAGGGAGGACATTCGAGCAGAGAGGTCCCGAACGCCTGGGTGAGGGAAGAAAACTACGGATATGTTGGGGGAGCCCCTCTGTTTCGCTGGAGCAGAAAGACCACACAAGGTTCTATCTTATACACATTTATTAATAAAGGGAAACCTCACTAAGATGGAGTCAGGAGGCCAGCAGGGGGCGCTCTCACACAGTGACCACTCCACGCCGATTATAGGAAGAATTGTCCATTAGAGGCCCAACAGAAGAACCCTCAGCAGGAAAGGATTCACAATTATAGGCCCCCACAGGAAAAGGTGTACATTGCATCTCCCGCCACAGAGGTGGCCAACACAAGGCCTGCAGGCCGAATCCGGCCCTCCACTTCATTTTTTTCAGGCCGGCATTTTGTTTTTACCTGGCGGTGGCACCAAGCTCCCACTTAACAGTTAAGGAGTAGTTACATTTATACAGTCCTGAGATTACATTTGGCTCTTTGAAGGCAACCTTGATGCTGATATGGCCCCCGGTAAAAATGAGTTTGACACCCCTGTCCTACAAGACATCGACGACTCCGGCAGCTCAGCCAATAAGAAACTGCCATCTCCCTGAACTCTGACTTTTCTCCAATGAACTCTCATTTGAAACAACCCCTCCCAACTTCTTCCTTTTTCTCTATAAAATAACCTTCCTCTCTCTTGTTTGTCGGACTTGCCTGTAGCTTTTGCTATAGCTTGCTTGTCCTGAGTTACAATTCTTTGCTTTTCCCAAATAAACTCAGTTTGCTGGTAAAAATAAGTGATTGTTTTATTTTTAAGGGCAATAACCCTCACCAATGCCCCTAACCAAAACCTGCATCATGGTTCCCATGGAATCGTTAGAGAAACCAAGGAGGCTGGGGCTGGGCGGGTGGATTCCATGTGTTTGTTAAAAAAAATAGTCAAAACAAGCCGGGAAAAAAGATCTACCTATGAGGGTCCTTGTGTCTGAAACACCCTTTCACGGCTATTATCCTCTGACGTTTTGACGATGGCGTGGCCTGAAGTGTGCACAGACACCCACCTAAATGTGGAAGGTTCCCGCCTTCTCCACGTCCGCCACTGCCTCTTCTGCAAAAATTAGTGAGAAGAGGGAATCCGGTTTGTGTGGGCTCAACTCCCAAAGGGCAAAAAGGAATGAGAGAATTCTTCAGGCTGTCCCCTAAAGATTCAGAAAGCAAAGAAAATAGGTGTTCATTTTCTAGACTATGAGGGGTTTGCCTTCTTGAAAATCAGGGACGAACAACATGATGCTGAATGAAGTTCCTTTATAAGGTGGTAAGACAATTCAAGCCGAAGGTTTTTCAATCTTCTATTAAACTGTTTCGAACACTAGTAAATGCATGTTTTTTACCCGTCTCAGCCCTTTGGAAAGAATCAGTTCCCATGTAGGATGTAAGTGCTCCGTCACTTACCATGGGTTTCCTGTCGTCATTCTTTCATTTTTACTGTCAGCGGTCTGTAGTCTTTTTAAGAAGTGACTTCCACTTTGGTTTATTCTGGCTGGAATTCCACCAACTCCACTCAAAAAATAGAAAAACAACAACAACAATGCTAAACTTCAAAACTATTAGTTCGACCTCTGTAGATAGAACCAGGGTAGAAAAAACCTTATTCCCTAGAAACCACCAAGATGGACACCTTGGTCTTTTCTCTCTTTCTAGAAATCCAGAAGACTAGAAACAGAACAAGATGAGGATGAGACTCTACACATACAGTTTGGTGCTTGATCTTTTAAAGAAACTAAATCGTGTTCTTTAATAAAAAGGATTTTAATGACAGGAAAGTGCTTATGATAAACGTTAAGCAAAAATCCGTGGTACAAAACCTCTATTGAGTGAAAGAGGTGTGTGGAGTGAAGAAAAACATACCAAATACCAGCAGCGATTATCTCTGCTTATAAACCACTTGGGATACCCCATACTACCAACTTTGGACAACAAACGCGCATCCCTTTCAAGGATCGGGAGGAAAGACAAGGGGATCTTTACATTTCTAAGTAATGGAGCCCAGGCACTCTAAACAACTCATCAATGTTTTGTTTCCAAAGCCAAGCGTGGGGCAGGCGGGCAGGTGGGTGGGCAGATGAGGGTCATGACATGCATTGTGATGCTCTGGTGGGCAAGCGCCGTGTCACTGCATTGTGACACTCTGGTATATAAGGCCCTTGAGGGGATCACACTTGTTACTTCACCGGCAGTTTCCCGGGGCTCTCCATCCTTCAGCTTCCAGAGCTCCGATCACAGAGAGACCGGACATGGGAAGGCGGATGTTAATCACGCTGCAGCTGGGACTGCTCCTGCTGGCACTGCTCATGCAGGTGTTGAGTGCTACAACCCCTGCCACCCCCGCCCGCCCCGCCGCCCCGTCTGGGGGCATCAGAACCGTGCAGTCTACCGTCAGTATCCTTGCGATTCCTCTCTCTTCCCTTCTTCTCCATCTCTGCTTCTGAGAGACACAGGCCGAGGAACATTTTCATTTTCCCAACTCATCTTTTAAAACTCAATCCAAATGGCTCCAGATGTCCAGTGTTATAAAGAAAATATCAAGTCTACTAATTCTATTGCGTCTTTTCCTGATACAACGTTGAGAACATCATCAAATTGGACGGGATTGAAGAGCGTACGAAGGATTTGACCTGATAGGAAATCAGCCGGAATCTTATATAAAATGATGAAAGAAGAGCTAATAGCCAAAATTAGCGAGTAAATCTGGGTTTAAGGAGCATGGACTCTTAAAACTTTGCCTTGAAAATAAGAATCAATTTCACCCTCATTTAGAGAAGAGAAAAGGGTTGGGCTGTGGGATGGAAATGTTTCGTTTTGATTCACCAAACCTTGAAGGCCATTAAAGCGGTTTGGTAATGCCACTGGCATCCGTGATTCTGTCTGTGTCCATGGGAAGGGCCTCGGGGGTTAATGCTAATCAGTACTGACTTAATGCTGACAGAGTCTAAAGGGTTACGTTGTTAGGCTTTCGCTGTGTTCTTGAGATGTAACTTTCTGGTAAGTAATTGATGTGTGTCTATGTGTCGGTGCAGTGATGGACTGAAATCTACCCGGATGCAAGCTGCGAGTACACCCTGCTCACGCCCTCATAAAGGCAAGGAGTAGGTAGGCACTTCCCGCCACACATTCCCCGCTAACAGGTGCGACAGTCTGGCGATTTACTTGGCCGCCACACATAACCTGGTCCCAAAGCATGGAAGTGCCTTGACTTCAGCTAATCTTAAAATGCTGTCTAGGGACCAGGTAGATGGGGCTCTGGTGTCTCGGAGCCACGCCAAAGAGACTCGTTCCCCCATGGAGGTAGGTGGTGGTGGTTTTTATTTCTCAGGAGGTGGTATTTGGATACAATGCTCCAAATACCATCTCTACCCACAAGGTTGGTTTGACCTCCTGCATTTGTTCTGCTGGCCAAAGGTCTGGGTGGGAGTCAGAGGGGTCCCAAAGCCGTCGCTGGGCAGTTATTGCTTTGTCCAGGTGGGCTCCCAGGTCTCAGACACAGGGGCAGCCAAGCGGCCCAGAATTCTCCCTAAGCAACAAAACACAATCGTCATTATCCACCCCCTCAACACACACACAGTTCATGAGGCTGTGACCTCAAACGCTGCTCACAAGCCTCCTTTGTCGCCATCATCAAACCCACTAGGCCTTGGGTGGGGGCTTTGCTGAGTTCGGGCCTTGGGTTTCATTCCCACACTTATTTCCTCCCAGAGGAGTAAGTGGTGGAATCCCGGGCCCTGGGCGCAGGCTGAGAGAGGGAGCCGAGTGGGGGAGCTCCGGCCACAGGCTCACGGCTCTGCAGATCTAGGTTCAAATTCCGGCTGCACGGAGGGTCCAGAGCTGACCCTGGGGAAGTCCCTTTATGTCTGTGGGCCCCAGTCCCAGCCTGTGCTGGATCACAATGATAGAACCTGCTCCGTGGGACTCTTGGGAAGATGGAATGAGAGAGTACCGGCTACGTGCTCATCACCTTCCCGACACAACGCTGGTGCCCAGATAGGCCGGTGAATCCGAGTTGCTCCTTAACTTCCGTCTCTCGCAGTCTGTCTGAACTCATCAGCCCCATTGCAGGATCCCCGAGGCCTTGTGCCCGCCTAATCCAACCCAGGGCCAGCCCCCACCGGGCCCCGCCTTCTGGACCCGGGAAGGAGCAGTCACGGAGAGTCGCTCACATCCCTGACCCTACTCGAAGCTTTTCAAGCAAGTTCTCTCAGTCATGACAGAGCAAGGACACTTTTCTTACCCCATTTTTTTTCAGGGATGGAGGAGAAGGCTCTGGGAGCCTAAGAGACTTCTGCCCACGAAACTCCCCTAGGTGACCAGATCCAGTACCGGGGCTGAAACTTGGGTCTCTCGGACACCAAAGCGCACGTGGTGCTTATCAGGGCTCAGCATTTCCATGGGACCTTAGAACTGGAAGGATCAGCTGGGGATGGGGCCTGTGTGCCACGGTTGTGCACTTGCTTGATGTGAAGGCAGGTAGGAGGCGTGTGGAGAAGAGTAAGCCACCAGGAGCCAGCCAGGCAGACTGGGCTCAAGCCTGTGGGGCTTTGTGTGTGTGTGTGTGTGTGTGTGTGTGTGTGGCCCCAGGCCCATGGCTGTCATGGAACCTCGAGTTAGGTGACTTTACCTAAATCTTCTGTGCCTGTTCCCTCACCTGTAAAGTGGAGATAGCAGCAATTTCTCCATCGTAGGGTGGTCGTGCATATTAAATTAGAGCCATTGGCCCTGTGCCTGGCTCCAGGTAGGTGCAGATTGCGAGTTATTGTTGCAGCAGAAGGTGGCGAGTTGGTGGGCTGAGCGTGGCTTTTCCTGCCAGCCTCAGTCCTGAGGCAGAGCCAGCTGCCCGGTGGGGACATCACTCATCACAGAGAGGCCCCAGATCTTGCTTTGCATATTTTATTTTTTAAGAAGGCTGTTGGTCAGATGTCCTGGTCACATTCTCCTACCAATAATGACTGTACTTCTTCCCCTGTGGAAGTTTCAGGACCAGAGTAACAGTGTGGGCAGAGAGGGACAGGCCCAGCTCTGCCTAAAGGAAGCCAGGTTCAAATCTCAGGACTAAGAATTTTCCCACCACCTTCTGAGCCCCTTCTTGGCATGCAGCCCGGCATTAGCAGGTGCTGTTGTCCCCGGGTGCAGATGAGGGAATTGAGACGCACAGCAATGAGCTGATCTGCCCATTGACACCCTGCAGTTAAACAGGGGAGCCGGGATCAGGCTCTGGCAGGGTGACCCGGGAGTTGGAGACACTTCGATTACAGGCTTTGGCTGAACCAACAATTGCTCTGAACCTCAGTTTTCTTGTCTGTAAAATGGGGTTCGCTCTGCAGCAGATATTTGTGAAGCAGGCAGAGAGCTGGGCTTTGGGACAAATAATCCCTGCTCCACATGTTAAAGGTGGTTCCAGCTGTGGGCAAGCTCCCTCCCTGGACTCGCAGGGAGGGTGAGTCCTGGAGCGTTCTGCCCATCTGAGCGGCCAAGGCAGTGGCAGGAGAGGCCCCAGGGAAGGAAGACACTGATACTGGGCCTACCCCATGGGAGCCGAGCTCCCCGTGAGTGGGGGGCCGAACCCCATCCGAAGCCGCACCCAGGTGTTCCGATTCCTGTGTCTATCGAATCTACTCTGTCCCAGAGGGTGCTGGGTTCTGGAAGGGATACCACCCACCTCTGAGGGCAGTCTCCCAACTCCAGGGCTCTCCACACAGAGGGCTGCATCTTTGTGCTCAGGGCGTTGGGTAAAGGACACTGGTCACCCCCACCCTGCCTCTTGTGGGCCAACACTCCGGACTCTTGCCAGAAGGGACTCTAGATACAATTTGTCAAACAGCTTTATGTATATTTTTATAGTAATACTGAGGATCACTTCCTTTTTTTCAAATGGGATATAAGAAAGATCCCTCAGACTCAAAATTAATAGCAGCAGAGCTTCCCAGCTTGAAGAGGGGAGGGGCTGACTCGGCCCAGTTCTTGCCCGCCCCACTGTTCTGTCTCCTCGGGCAGCTCAAGGCCAAGGCCAGCACCTCAGTGCAAATCTCTCGCCTCTGGAATACATTTAATCTCTTTACCCTGGAGTTTAAAGTGTACCCTTTGTTAGCCTGCTCCTCCTTGCCCTCCCTGCCTTTCCATCTCCGGCCCATACCTCGGAGGCCCTCCGATCTCCTTCCCTGCCGCGGCTTCCACGCCTCCAAGCCTTTGCCGATGCTGTTCCCCTTGCCTAGACTGCCTCCCCCACCCCCACCTGGACACACGCCCTGACCTCCCACCCTCAGCTTTTTGGCCTGGCAAAGGCAGAGAGTAGCAGCCCGCAGAGGATCTGGTTCTGAAGTTGTCAGATGCAGCTAAGACTGAGTTGAAGAAACCCAAACCTCCTTGGGCGGACCCTGTCAGTCTCTCCCCCGGGCAGAAGCGTGGTGGGCAAGTTCACGAGCGCGCCTGATGTTGCTGCTGCTTCTCTCTCTTTCTTGCCCAGTCCTCTCCCCTGCCCCCAACCCAAGGAGACACCTGCTTGTTTTTCAAGGTCTAAATCAAATGTCTCCTCCTCCAGGGCCGCCTTGGGTGAATGACTTCCTCCCCAATGAAGGACTTCCTTCTCTGTACTCTGTTCTCACCGCTCTCTTCTTTCATACACTTTCTTTTTAAAATATATTTATTTTTTAATTACAGATGACACACAGTGTTATGTCAGTTTTAGGCGTACAACATAGTGATTAGGCATTTGTGTGACTTATGAAGTGCTGGCCCAGGTGGGGCTAGTGCCCGCCTGACACCATGCAGTGTTACTGACTGTATTCCCTCTGCTGTGCGTGCCATTCCCCTGACCGTTTCATACACTCTCTTACACCCGTGCCCTGTGTCCGCACAGCCTGACACGGTGCTCAAGGGGAACCTCGGCAGCTTATCTAGTCCCTGCTTCTATGACCCGATATGCTCACAGCCCGCTGCAGGGGCTCCGGGCATGCCTGCAGGATGAATGAGAGGAATGGGAGGGGGCTCATCACTCATTGTGAGCACGGGGACTGAGGTGACAATGGGCACAGCTGGCTGGGGGAACTGGCTCCATGCAACCCTGCATTTCTGGGATAAACGCCCCATGGACATGATGCCTTTTTTACATATTTGTGAATTTGATTTGCTAATGTGTTGAAAAGGGGTTTTGCATCAACATTTGTGAGGAATATTAGCCCGTAGTTGGTTTCTCTTGAAACGTCTCTGGCTTTGTTATCAAGGCAACACCGCCTTCAAGGTGTGTGTTGAGAAGGGTCCCCTCCTCCACTTCCCAAGGGAATTTGCGTGTGATGGCTGTCATCTCTCATCTAATGGGGTTGGAGGTCATCCGTGAGTCAATCTGGGCCTGGAGTTTTCTTTGTGGGAAAGTTTTTGGCTAGAAATTCAGTTTGTTTAACAGATACAGGATCATTAAGATTTTCTGTGTCTCCCTGTGTTCCTTTTGGTGATCTGTGTCTTCAAAAGAATTTGATCATTTCATCTAAGGTGTCAAATTTATTGGCATGTCATTATTAACAATATTCTCTTATCCTTTTGATTTGGATAAATCTGTAGTAATGTCTCTCATTTCATTCTTGACCCTTGTGGTTTGAGACTTCTCTTCCTTTGTCTCCATCAGCCTATGTAAACATTTATCAGTTTCATTAATGTCGGTTTTTGGTTTTATTAACTTTTCTCTATCATTTATTATCAAAAGATGATTTCTACTCATATTTATCCTTTCTCTTTATTTTGAATTTATTTTGCTTTTTTTTCCCTTTTGAGCTTTTGTTGTAAAAACCTTGGTCATTAATTGTATTCATTTACTTTTTCCTAAGAAGTGAATGGTGTGAATTTCCCTCTAAGTAGTGCTTTGTCACTCACCTCAGGCAGGTCCCTCAGCCTCTCTGCACCTGTGTTTGCTCATGTAAGAAACGGTTAACACAGTCTCTGCTTCTCAGACTTACCGTGGAGATGACATGATGTTGTGTGTGTACATTTTACCACATAGTGCCTGGGACATAGTAGGTGTTCAACAAATAAAAAGTACTATTTTGAATGAGCGTTTGGTGCAAGATGGCTGAAACCCTGGTAATGAAGACCCCAGAAGACTGGTATCTCGCCACGGCTCCAACTGGCCTTTCAAGTGATTAACTGTCCTTCTAAATATTTAAGCCTTGGCTGCTCTGTATTACAAGCTAATGAGTTCTACTGAGCTCCTGTCGGCTGATCTAACATCCTGCTACTGACCCATTCAAAGTGCGGCGTCTTTCCAGGTGGCTCCAAGGGGCCTGCCTGCAGGTGATTTCCAAGGTGTGGCTACAGAGAAAGTATTGCTGGAATCCCCTTCCAAGGCACGAGGGCCTCCCCGTTCTGCCCATGAGGCCCCTCTTAATTCCCCAGAAAATCAGAAGCTTCCATGGCTGCTGAGTTCTGATCAGGGTGAAAGTGGGGACTGGACTTCTGGAAGGCGGGCCCTGGAGTATGCACTGACCCTCAGGGATCAGGAGGCCCCGGGCACCTTTGAGGGGTAGAAAGGGGAGCGGGACGGCGGAAGCCAGGAGGGAGAAGTGAAATGAGGTGAAACCGCCAGGTGGGTCTGTGTACTCCTGTGCGATCCAGGCAATCTTTAAATGGGATAAAAATATCTCCTAATCCCTTTCTCAGCTCAGTGCTTCTAGAGAAGAGATACTCGACATTTAAGGTGGTGGGAGAAGGGGGAAAATACAAACATGAGAGATACATTAGAGTCAGCGGAAGCCAGAGGATGGAGGAACTTCGGAGAACTCACAGTAGGAGCCTCCTTTATGTCTTGGAAAGTAAAGCAGGTGGAGAGAGAAGGTGAGACCGACACTCAGCCCCCCTGCGGGGGAACACGCTCAGGCTTCCGGCCCACTTCTCTGCTCCGGGAGGAGGAGGCAGGAGTTTTGCCTGCGTGTCCTCACGCCTGGCCTCCCCAGCCAGCCACGGCGCTGCCACATCCCCTTATAAGTCCTTTCGGCATTTCGGCTCTGCCAGCCTGTGCCCGTGCCTTCCTCTGCCAGTCTTCGAGATGGATCCGCTGGGCTGAATAATGCGCCTCCTCTCACCCCCACCCCCCACCCCGTGCCCCTTTCTCCCCTGTGCTTGTGTCAGTTTCCCACAAATGGGGAGTGGCGAGCGATGAATGAGAGATTCAGGGTGGCAGCGGGCTGGAGCAGGACACGTGCTCAGCGAGGTGCATCACCCTGAGGCTGACCCCAGTGGGGCTGGCAGCACTGGGACAGCCCGGACCCTGAGGAAGACAAGGCTCTCAGGGCCTTCAAAAGCTCCTCCTCAGAGCACGAGGCAAACCGCACCTGCCACGTGGGCAACACCCACATTGGCGGACCGGGCGCGGTACCTGTGGACTGGCAGAGAGATACCGCGTGCCTGGTCTGCATCAGAGGGGTAGGCCTGTGTTCTTAGGAACAGGGTCACTTATTTTAAATGTGCTCTTCCCCCACCATGATGAATTCAGGAAGTTGATTACGATGTGACTTGGGATAGTTTTCTTCATGTTTCTTGTGCTTCGCTTTGTTGAGGCTCTTGGGTTGGTAGGTTTAGTTATTTTGTAATCAACTTTGGAACAGTTTTGCTCAATGTTCATTCACATATCTTTTCTTCCCAACCCCCCTTTTTGGGGGACCCTACTGAGGCTGCTTACGCTGTCTCAGAGAATACTGATGCACACTGTTCGTAGTTCTTTCTGTCTTTTTTCTCTGTTTTTCGTTTTGAATGATTTCTATTGCTCCTTCTTCAAATTCACTAGTCTTTCTTCTGAAGGTAATCCCACCCGGTGTGGAATTCACGTTGTCACTGAACAGGCCTGGGCCTGGGGTGGGTCTGCCCCAGGCCGGCCGGTCGTGTGTGGGGGCTTGACTTCACGTAGGAAGGATTTCACAGCATGAGCCCAGGCGACTTTGAGAGCATGCTTGCTAAAGCTGGGGGCCGTGAAACAAAGGCAGGGCTCAGGGCAGAAGAAGCAGCGGGAGAGAGCCTTGGCGGTGCTCTGCTTTGGCTCCTCAGAGATGTTGTAGGAAAGCAGTGAGCCAAGGAGGGGCTGCTGTCGGCTCACTGGCGAGTCAGAGAAAAGGGGGGCCAGGCCCCTCCTGGAGACAGGGTCAGGACGAACTGCTGTCGCCCTCTGCTCCCTTGGTGGCAAGTCTCGTGAGGACCCCTGGAGTGGAGGAGGAAGAGAGTGAAAGGTTCCGTGCTCGGAAACGGGCACAGGCGTGCTCTAGAGAGAGCCCTCGCTGTGTTCTTTGTCTTGAGAGCTTTTATTTTTCCCTCTGCGGGTGAGCCTCTTAGGGGAGGCTGTGGGCAGGACACTCATCAGCTCTCAGGTGTGTTTTCAGTGGGCCGATGCACCCCCATGAGCACGCAGAGAGCTCTGGGAACGTCCCTTGGTCTGCGTCACTGTTTCACTTTTGTCTCGGGTCCGTCTGGCTCTCATCGGGCTTCTGCTATCGGTCCCCCTGACTTCACCCGTCCTTGGGTTTGGCTGGCACGAATCGCATTAATTGGGTCTCTGTCCTCTAGCTCCCTGGCCAGGGTGGTTTCAGCTGCGTATTTTCAGGGCAGGGAGGAGGGTGTAAACCATTCGCTCTCAAGTGTCCTTGGCTAGGGAAAATGAGGTCTGGCAATTCACTAGGTGGCTGTAAATTGGTCAAATTGTTTGGGCTTTTAAAATTATGTCGTCTCCATTTCCCTGTCCTACCTGCCCAGGGGTTTTCCTAGCTTCTTACTGCCCTGCCTCAATGTCAGACGAAGTATTTCTCCTTTCTAGAACTTTCATTTGGGCACTTAAAAATATCTCCCATGGCATATGTTTTCCAACGCCTCCTGAATAGATGGAATATAATTAGAATATTGGCTTTAATCTCTCTACTAATCCTACCAACTGTGCCGTTTCTGGGTCTATTCCTAATGAACAATTTTTCTTCTCATTATGGTTTGTATAATTCTGCTTTTTTGTGTGCTTGGCAATTTTTGATTGGACACTGGACATTGTAAATTTTGCCTTATTGAGTCAAAAATATTTTCCTAATTCTTTAAATATTCTTAATTTTTGTTCTAGGTTACAGTTAAATTACTTGAAGTTTATTAAATTATTTGAAATTTATGGGGCCAGGATCTGACTTGGGCCTCCCGGGCTAGCTGTGTGCCCTTGGGCGATGCACTTGACCTTTCTGAGCCTCCGTTTCCTCCTGCCTGTGCAGGAGCAGCTCCAACCCTCAGGGCAGGGACAAGGAGTGAGGGAGAGGAGGTGAGTCAGCGCCCCTGAGACCCCAGGACCCAGCTGTCTCTGTTGCCGTCCTTCACCCGACCGAGGTCTCCTGAGCTGCGACAGTGCACCGGCCGGCCCTGTGTCTCTGGTCCTATGTCCATCACTCTGACCCCACCAGTCCTGGGGGGACTGTCCACCAGAAGGGAACTCGTGGTGCTGGTGAGGAGAGGGTGGTGCTCAGAGCGAACCCCCGGAGCCTCTGCTCTCTCCGGGGCCCGGTGCCGGGTCTCTCTCTGGCTCCTGGAACCCGGGGCATGTACAGCTCAGCACAGAACACGAGGAATGTGAGGAATGTTCTGCTGCAGAAACCTCCCAGACTTACCCGGGTGCAGAGCAATTTCTTTCTGATTAACAAAATGTCACAGGTCATGTACGACCACGTTTAATGTTGAATCTCTTCTGATTCCCTCACTCCCAACATCTGCTGGTTTCCAGGTTTCTCCTCTGCCTCCAGCTCTGCTGGTGCCTCTGAAGCCACGCCCTTTAGTGCCCCTGCCCCTCCTCCTCCCGTCACAGCTTCTGCTGCGAGTCCTGCAGGGCCTGGTCCAGGGATGTCCCAGAGCCTGCTGTGCGGAGGGAAGATGACAGAAGGTCAAGGGGTGACCCGCCTGCCTTCCGGGGTCTGGCTCCCTCCTGGGACCCTGGGGTGGGGGTGGGAGCTGCACAGGGACCAGCATTGACAATCCAGACACTCCCAGAGGCCTATGGAAGCAAACCAAAAAGGCAATTGGCCCTGAGAATCAGGGAGGGCTCCCTGGAGGAGAAAACATCTGAGATGGGTCTTGATAAGCAAGTGCCAGACCAAAGCACATCCAGGGGACTCACCTACAAGGTGGTATTTACTGAATGGATGAGTGACAGAGTGAGTGAACAAATGAATGAATGAATGTAATGAGACCTTTTGTTTGGCAGCAGATGGCTCTGGTGAACTTCAGGCTCTTTCAGAGCCTGGTGAGCCCACCCTCTCCCCCTTCAGCCCCTCTGCTTTCCTGGGGTAAAAATTCCCTTACCCCTCCACTGCCAGAGGCTTCAGGCCAGCTGACGCAGACACATGGGAGCCTCCCTCCCCCTGGGGGTGTCCTGGGCTCTTCATTTTGGAAGCCCTGGGTTTCTCTCCTCGTGGGTTTGTTCATACCTTCCAAGAGGCAGCAGAGTTGTGGGGAAGGGCACGGACCTGGGCCCAAAGCTTACTTCTGCTCCTTCCTAGCTGTGTGACCTCAGGCAAGCCACCACACCTCTCTGAGCCTCAGCAGGATATTGTAGCAACACCTAGTTGCGGGAGGTTGGTTGTTACAGGAGCCTGAGTCTCCATTCCCTTCGGGCAATGTGCATCTTTAGCTCTTTCCATCAAGCAGTGGGGAGTACCTTCCCCAGCCCTTCAATCTGGGCTGTGCTTTTGGACAAGAGAATGTGGTAGAAGTGACATGGGAACCCAGGCTTCAAAAGCCTTGAGCTTCTGAGCCCCGTGGCCTCCAGGCCGAGACTGGGCTACCGGCTGGAGGACGAGAGACCACATGGAGCTGAGTCAGCCCGTTTGTCTCAGCCACAATTGGCAGTGCTGACCTGCCGATGACCCCCTGGCCAACCGCACCTGCAGGAGCAGGCCAGCCACACTCAGACTGAAACTGCCCCACGGGCTGGTGAGATAAGCCAATACTTACTGTTTTAAAGCATTGTGTTTTATAGTTGTTTGTCACACCGCATTAATTTGGCTGACACCTCTTCATGGGTTCTTGGGCAGGTGAGATAAACCAGTAGTTACAAAAAAGGAGCTTAGAATCACTACTGGACACATGGCCAGTGTTCAGTGGACACTGTCTTGGGGGTGCTTGTCTTTGTTCTTGAGTGAAGATATGGGTGGGCAGTACCCCTACTCACTGACTCCCCCTAATGTCACCATCAGCCTGGGCATCATGGTGCTGCCCCTCAGGAGCTGTGTGACCTTGGGCGAGTGCCTTCCCCTCTCTGAGCCCGAGAGTGGAAATGAAGACATCTGCCTGGCAGAGGTGTTGGGAGCCTCCTTCTGCAGCTGTGACCGACGGCCTGAGCCATCCAGGCTCCTGCTCCAGGGTGTGGAGGTGGGACTCGGATGGAAGGCCACCATTTGGTGGTGGCCGAGACGGGCCACGGTCTAGCATGAGTCCAATGACTGGGTGGATGCAGTGCTGACGTGGATGCTTGTTATCCCCACCGCCTCCTGGGAAGCCGTCTTCTCCCCTGACGTTGAGATGTCACTCCTTCCTTCAGGTTCCCACCCTGACCTTTGGACTCCTCGCAAAACACGTGAACGGGATGCTCAAGTCCCTTAGGTGGCATTTGGGGCCCTGTACAGTCTGGCCCTCACTTCCCCTCCTCCAGCCTCGTTTCCTACCAGGCTCCCCCCACACTCTGCCCTCTAGTCACACAGGCCTTGAGCTTCCACGGCCCAACAGCTGCCCGCCCTGGGAGCCTTTGCAATGGCTGCTTCCCTGTCTAAATGCCCCCCATCCCCAAACTCACCCCTCAGATCCCAGATTCGCCTTTCCGGTCTGCAGGGAAACCTCTGCGGCAGGCTGGCCTAGCATGGCGTGACCTTGGCTGCACTCGGGACTTTATGAGTCTCCTTGTGGTTGATTAATCTGTCCCTGCCTCTGGACAGTGAGCTCCAAGGCGCAGGGACCATGGCACATTGGCTTAATTCCCCTGACACAGTGGCTATCGCATAGCAGGGGCTCGACAACTGTGTTAAAGAAATACATGCATGTTGTCACTGCAGGGTCCATGGGACCTGTGTCCCTGGGCAAGACCTCACCTCCAGAATAGAGAGGGTGCTAGGAGAGCATGGGGTTCACCTGCTCATGGGGAGAAGTTCCCAGGTAGGAGAAACAGCAAGAGCTGCTGGGGAAACCGAGGCCCAGAGTGGGGAGGCAACCTGCCCAAGGTCACACGGCGAGTTGGTGACAGAACAGAGACCAGGATTTGAATTCCTGACCTGTGGTTGATGCCTCAGCTCTGCCCCAGTCACAGGGGTCTCAGGTCTGGGTGACAGTCCAGAACCCCAAGTGGGAACAGATGAGGGAGGGTGAGTTTGGGCAGGGGGTGTGGGCCTGGGTGAGGGTGATGAGATGAAGCCCGTGGAGTAAATATCTTCCCTCGGGCTCTGGAGGGAACTGTGAATGAGGGTCGCCCCAGGCCTGACTGGGCAGACTTGAACCTGGTGTTAGGGCAGCCTGGGATGAAACTGTCGCAGGCTCACAGCGAAATGGGAAAAATCAGGCCCGTGCGGACCCCCCGTGTGAGGTTGCCAACTGTTAGCGCCTCTGCAGTGAGCGTCACCTGATCCCAGCCTGGGAAATGCCACGTGGAGGCATTTAAAAGTCAGTGTGCAGAGTTGGCTGGACTTTCTGGAGGGTGTGAGGGCGGGGTGGGAGGCGTGCGCTCGTGTCTGCTCCGTGCCTCTGACACAGGGCGTAACAAATCCCCATCTCAGACGGAACTCGCCGTCCGATGGTAGGGGTGCGGATAATGAATGAGTGTGATTTCGGGCAGTGACAGGTTCCAGGGGAAACTGAACAGGGCGGTGAAATGGAAGTGACGAGAGTGCTGGAGGACCAGCTGGGGTCCCAGCAGGGGACAGGTGACAATACCGTCAAGTCGGGCCTCTGAGGAGATTTGACAGGGAGACTGCTCAGGAAGGGTGGGCAGGGAGGAAGGGAACCTCAGCAAAGGGGCTGCCTTCCCCCTCAGTCTCAGCCGGGCAAGGGGGCGAGCGGCTACTGGAGCCCAGAGGAGAGAGCCGGGTGGAGAGGCCCCGTGAGGGGGGCTGCCTGACAGGAGCTGACACCCCCAATCTGGGCAGAGCCAGGCAGCTCTGATGCTCTGCAGGGAGGGACCCGGGGGACCGACACCCTGATCCTGCTTCCTCAATCTCCTGCTGGGGCTCCCCCTTGACTAAACCCACCTGGAAGCCACAGGAGCCCGGGGCCCCTTGATGTGGCCGGTCCAGTCAGCCCCCTTGGGGCACAGAGCAAGGGGACAGGGGTGGAGTGGGGATCTGGGGGGTGACTGAGGGACCCGCAGCGCAGGGGAGAAGCGTTAATTTATCACTGGGCTTGGGACGGTAACCTGGAAGAGATGACACCAGAGCTGACATCTGATAGTAAAGAGGGCACAGCAGGGGCCCAGGAGTCGAGCGGCAGGCACCGTGGTATCCTGCGGGCCACGCAGTGGGAACTAGAATTTTACCTTAAGTTCCGGGGGAGGCCATGGGTGCGCTTTAGGCAGAGGAGTGCTGTGAGCCAGCTCCTCCGTGGGGGTACGGCGTGGGCCCCCGTAGGGCCTGGAGAGTGGGGGTCTGTAGAAGGCGAGAGGCCTGGACCAGGGCGGTTGGTGGGGGATAGAGAGCCACGGCCAGAGGAGGGTGTGTTTGGAGAGAGAACCCCAGAACTGACAGGTGAGACGTGGGGACAGGGGCCTCCAAGGCTTAGGGCTTGGGATAGTGGGGGTGGGGCGGGGCTGTCCACTGAGCTGGGAGAGCTGGGGGAGGAGCCAGGGAAAGGGAGACAGTAAGAGTCCTGTTTGGACATGAGCGTCACAGATGCCCTTGAGGCCTCTAAGGGAAGGTGCCAGGGCGGGCCGTTTAAACTCGGAGCTGGCCGTTTAGAGGACAGGGGCTTGTCTTTGAAAGGGTGCCTTTCTTGCTACTTTAACTTCATTTTAACAGAAGGATTTATTATATATGTAATAAATATATAATACTTATTTGTTTATTTTTTAAAGAGAGGGAAAGAAATTTCAATATGTGGCTGCCTCTCATACACCCTCAAATGGGGACCTGGCCTGAAACCCAGGCATGTGCCCTGGCTGGGAATAGAACCCTATTATATGTAATAAATAATAATGTAATAAACCCTTCTGTTAAATATATATACATATTAAGCAACCGTCTGCTCCGGGCACCGTCCTGGGAGCAGAGGCTGAGCTGGCTGCTGGCCAGAGGGGGCCACAGGAGCCTGGGCTCAGGCAGGGACCAGATGGGGCTGGCGGGTCTCTCCTCACGCCCTGCATGGGCCCAGGCCCCCAGCAGTCTAGCCACCCCAGACCTGGCAATGCCATTGTGAAGCAGGCACCAAGGGAGCCCTCAGGGTCGCCTAAGCCCCTGTCTGGGTCCCTGGATTGGAAGCTTAGCTGATGTGATGAACCCACCAGCAAAGATGGGCGTGGCGTGAAGGCATCTGAGGCAGAGGGAAGACCGGCCCGAGCACCCAGGAGGCCAAACTGCCAAGCAGATTCGTGTCAAGACAGCCTGCGGCGAGCCCTTCGGTCTCTGCCCAGCACCAGCTGGGAAGAGAGCTCGGGGGCTGGGGTCTCAACGCATCTGGACAAGCTCAGCCTGGAACAGGGCAGGCGCAGGCCTCAGGAGCTCTGCAGCCTTCTTGGTTGGGACTGCGGGGCCTTCTGGGACACGTGATCTCTCTGGGCCTCAGTTTCCTCAAACGGTAGATGGGATGAAGAGCACTTCTCCTGCCCAGGCTGCTGTGCGGTGGAAGAGGGCATGTGAGAGGCACCCGGGCAGAGCCAGCAGACTCTGCTCCACCAACACTCGGTCCATCGTCACCACAGTAGCACAGTAACAACATCACTGTCCTTTGTCACCCGCCTCAGAGACTCCCAGAATGTTAGGAGCCTGAGACCTCGCCTGGTTAAATGCCCTTCATTCAACTGCGAAGAGACAGAGGCCCAGAGAGAGCAGGCGGAACTGCCAAGGGCCACAGGGGAGCGGAGCCCTCTCTGGCGCTTCTGCTTGGGAGGTCGACCTGTCTGCACCCGGCATCGTGGGGTTTGCAGGTGATTGAAAGGCCATGTTGTGTGGGCAATGGAGGATCATGTAGGGGGGAGGCTGCAGAGAAGGGAAAGGAGCAATTTTTAGGCCTGAGATGTCTACCCTGGCTCCTGAGTCTGGCCCAAGTCTCTGAATAACTCTGATGGCTGTGCAGGCAGGCCTGAGTCTCCACGGTCCCAGATGCATGTGGCACTGGAGGTGGGACATGCTCGGAACCAGGGGACAGACAGGCTCTCCCCGCCCTGGGCAGAGGAAGGAGCACGAGGTGTGAGGCCAGGAGGGGTCTCCAGCGGGTGAACTGGGAGGCTGTAGCACCTTCCTTTGCTAATATGGAGGTTCTAGACCCCAGGGCCCCAGGCTCCAGGTCCCGGGCCTTGTGGGGAGCTCTAGAGATGAGCAGCTCTCTGCAAACGGGCCAGGGGTGTGCTCTGGGGGTGCCCAGGCTGGGCCAGTCTGGGCCAGTGCGGCCTGATACCCATGTGGGTGTCAGTGGGCCAAGGCAGGTTTTCAGGCAGGTTCGCCAGTGAGGGGAGGAGCCAGCAAGACAAGGCTTTGGCCTGTGTGCAGGGGATGAACCCGGCTGGGGCAGAGCCTTGACAGCATAACAGGGGCGGTGGCCTCGGGTGTCCCCTTGTCTGATGCTTCTTTTCCAGGGTTTCCCCAATAGAGTCTCACTCAGCTGGGCCGAGGAGCCTTGGCCTGGGTCAAATACCCCTCATAGCTGCCAATTAATTTCAGTTTGTCATACATTGTTGACTGTTTGCTAACTGACACAGACTGGACAGACCTCTGGCTTCTGGTCTCAGAGTGAAGGGTGGAAGAACCAAAGCGCTGCCTGCAGGTCAGCGAACTAACACGGTCCGCGTTCACTGCCTGTTCTGAGTCCCTTACCTGCTGCCTGCACGCAGCTCTTGTGAATCCCAAGCAATGCCCTTGTAGGCCACTCGTAGTTAATTAGCGCGACTCACCGGCAGTGGTGAGGTTCGTGTGGAGGGAGGTGTACTTCCCGCACTCGGGGCTGTGGGAGGGAGGGACTGACACGGGGGTGGGGCCTACAGCCTCCTAACAGGCTGGCTTCTCCGGTAACCCTGCAGCGTGACCTTGGCAGCCTGGAGTGGGGTCAGGGGTCTCAGATCGTAAGGGTCAGTTCCCAGACTGCCACCTGGCTACCAGGGCCTGTGGCCTCAGGAAATGACAAAACCTTGGTGCTTGGGAGTTTTTCTAGTGGTGTAACAATAGCAAGCCTCCTGCAATGCGAGACTTAGGATAGGGGTCACACTCGGTGGATGTTGCCGGAAAGAAGGGCCGAGTGAACAGGGAGGGCAGCAGGTCCTGAGGACGGGATCCTGCACCCCAGCCCGCTGCGGGCGATGGAGGAGGGTGCAGCGGGTGCAGCGGGTGCAGCGGGTGGGGGCTGTCCCCAGAGGACGTGAGGCCTGGGCTGGGCCTTGAAATGTGAGTGCAAGTTTCCTGGAGGGAGGAGGAGGAGGAGTGTTTCAGGGGGAGGGCGCAGCGTGGGCGGGGCCTGGAGGAGTCCGCTGAGTCTCGCTGCTGTCACAGCAGAGCGAGGGACAGGCCCTGGGGCTCCTGTACTGAAATGTGGCCCATGTCTGAGCACCTGGCAAGCAGGGTTGTTGGAAAAGCTTAAATGTACTTAAGCCTGTTCACAATTTTTAGAGCCAACTGTCTGATGTTGGGCAAGTTACTTAACCTTCCCGTGCCTTAGTTTCCCCATCTGTGAAGTGGGGACAATGACCCTGGGCTGGGTGAGGAGTGAACCTGTGTGAAGAGCTTCAAGGGATGCCCAGCCTGCAGGCGATACGGGAGCAGTTGCTGGGACTGGCGCTCACTGGGTGCCCGGCACCTGTGGGTCCCTCTCATCCCAGAACACTGGCTGGAGGAGGCGGTAGGGTCTGTGGAGAATCTGAATCCCTGGAGGTCACAGGGCTGAGCAGGTGAGCCAGCGCTGAGATCTGCCCTGTCTGCCTGACCCCGGAGCCCGCCCAGTGCCCAGAGCGGTGTCTGACCTGTGGTGGGGGCTGCCCTCCCCCCACCCCTCTGGGGAGGCTCCTACAGCACCAGCCCCTCTGAGCCCAGATCCAGGGGTTCACACAGAGACCCCCACATGCCTGTGGAGAAGGGCCATCTATGCCCCAGACCCAGGGGCTGGGGGGACACTCTCCCTCCTGCCTTGTCCCCCCACCCCAAAGCCTCTGACTGAGTCTCAGCGCACAGAGGGCCTTCTCACTCAGCCCCTTCCGAGGGAGAGAGGGCGAGGGGGGCCTGTCCCTCTGCGGGGCTCACTGCAGCCCCCCCGCCAGCCTGCCTGCAGGGGGTGCGGGAACGGCGCCGGGGTGAAAATCCGCACCTGGATGAGCCCCTGCTGGAGGAATTAATTCATGTTCACATAGAAAATCTCCGCAGACTTGTCTTCTAACATTTATTCTGGAAACTGGAACATGCAGATAAGGCAGCGCCCAGTGCTGGAACCAGAATACATTTGCATTCTCTAAGCCACAGAGAGCTGCATTTAGACAGCACTGGGTGGGGGTGGGGCGGGGGCGCGGTGGTGCAGGAGGAGGGAAGCCTGCCGCAGCCAAACGAAGGTTCCGATGGGCCTTTTCTCCAGGAACAAGAGCCCACCTGTGAGAATCCCGCTACCTTAGCACTCAACAGCCCTAAAATCCTAGGGTTTCAGACCCCTTAGTCTTAAAATTGTCCTTTAATGGAATCTTAAAACCATAACATTTCAAGTCAAAATCACAGGATTTTAGAACTTAACCATTAGCTTGGCCAGACCCTTGACCAGCACCTGAGTCCCCTCCACCATGTTCCAACAAGTGGCCTCCAAGCCTTTGAGCTATCCTGGGGCCATCTCCTCCAGGCAGCCCTCCAGGACCACTCATCATCCCGTTAAGAAGACGCTGGAGCAGGACCTGAGACAAGGAGCAGGCTATTGAGGAAAAAAAAAATTCTAGCCAGAAGGAACAGCAAGTGCAGAGGCCCTAAGGTGGGAATGCATGTGGTGTGGTTGAGGGAGAGCAAGACCTGGCTTCTAAACATGCGGGCGTGGGGATGGGGGGTGGGGGGTGGGCAGGACGAGCAGTGAGGAGCTGCAACTGGACTCTGTCCTCTGCCCCAGCCTAGCCTGCTGTGTTCCTTGGGCCAGTCACAGCCGCTCCCTGACACCTTTGCTCCTCGACCCAGGGCATGGGGGCTGATGAAGCCAGAGGTCCTTCCAAGGCCAGGCACGCTGGGAATGCCCCAGATGTCCTGAAGGGGAAGGCAGGGCGAGGAGGACATACGTGCTGATCTTTCTTTAGACACACGGAGCAGCTGGGCAGCCCAGCTGATACTCTGAGAAGGCCCTCCCCGTGGGAGTAAAGACAGGCTCCGTTCAGGAACGCTTCAGTCCTGAACATGCTTATGTCAAAGTAGTCGCACCCCCTGTTCTCTGCATCGTTTAACTGCAGAGCTGAAGGGTTTTTAAATGCTTAGCTCTTGGCCCAGGGGAGGGAAGGCAGAACCCAGGCTGGCCTGCGGACTTGGCCCTCCGTGGCGGTGGGTGCCACGGTGGGGAGCCTGTCTGCCCCAGGCTGCCACGTGAACAAGTCTTCCCGCCGGCACAGGGACGCGGATGGACGTCGATGCCTCTGTCTCAGGGAGGCTCTTCCCAAGCAGCCCTGGAAGCACGGTGCGGAGCTGCTGGTGGCTTGTGTGGGAGATGGCTTCTGCTCAGGATGAGGGAGTCGGAGAAAGGGCCAGGAAGGGGGACAAAGGTCAGATAAAGGCTGTGAGTCCCAAGTGCTGACCTCAGAGTGGGACCCACACAGAACGGGGCCAGGCACTGTTGGTGACGGTCATGGGGACTCTGGCCCTGTGGGGCAGCCGTGCCTGAGGTTCCACCCAGGAGGTCATGCTCTGCACTTTCCTGGATCACGGGGTCTCTCCCTGTCTCCCCTCCCCCACCCTGTTCCCACTTGTCTCCTCCCCGCCTCTCCCTCTCCTTCTCCCACTTAACAAACAGCTTCACTTAAAAAGCCATCTGGGACGATGGATGGCACAAGGCACATTCTGGAGAAGAAGTTTTCAGGGAGAGGCTCCAAGAAACGAAAGGCACAGCCTTTGTGATTCCAATTTCAGTAGGCCCCAGAACTCCGCCTGTCGGGCTTCTGCGGCCTCGGAATGAGTCACCTCTGCCGGGCTCTCGGCCGCCTTGGCCCCCGCCACCCCCACATCCCCGGAGCCTGGCGAGTCCTTGAAGGTATGGGCAAGTCTTAATTAAGTTCTGCATTCCCAGCTTCTAGGTCTGCGACCTAGAAGTCAGTAAATATTTGTTGAATTAATGAAAAGAAGTCTGTGCTGAAGACGTCGTGACTTCTGTGAAGATGTCCGCATTTCAACAGAGAACAGAGCCTCCAGTCCCGGGAAGGAAGCTCCCACGGTAGAACTCCGGGCACCTGGGATCTGGGGACAGACGCTTCCACTGTTGTGCAGCGTCTGGAGGAGGCAGGTGGAATTTTCCATGCAGGCTTTCCATGCAGGTGCAGAACCACCGCGTGGCCTGAAAAGCACCAAAGTGTCATGAAAACAAATGCGTTTCCCTTTGACTCCCTGGCGGGAAGAGGAGGAGGCTTCTCTCTAGTCCTGTCAGCTTTCCCTGGGCTGGCTGTGGCCGACAGAACATTCCATCCCCACGGCCGCCCCCTGACCCGCCTCTGCATGGCAAAGCCCTGCTGACCTCCCCACCCCGGCTCCCCAACCACGGCCACCAAGCCTCCCTGTCAGTGCAGCTCTGCCTGTGGCGGAGGAGACCCTAACGTCAGCTGAGACGTGAAGAAGGCTGTTCTGCAGCCGAGACATTGCCACGTCAAACCCGCTCGCTTACCCTGGCTGCTGCTCCCCGGCTACTCTGGGGCCCATCCTCACTGCTGGGCACTGCTCCCGTCCTCCGGCCGTGCGCCCCTCATGCCCCAGCTCTGTGCGCTGACAGCCTCTTTGCTCTCGAGACTGCCCCCTCCAGCCAGCCTGCATGCCCCTCAGCAGCACAAAGCTGACGGGTCCCTCCCTGCTGGAAACCCAGCCCAGGCTCCACGGTGTCCTTGGGTCCCAGCCCAACTCCTCAGTCTCCACCAGCCACACAGAGGCACAGACATGAGCCAGGTACACCCCAGGCAAGCCCCTGTCCCTGCTGTTTTGCACCTGCCCTTCCCCCTGCCCAGATGCCCTGCCCTCCCTGTTGGCATGGCGAGCTCGTACTCACTCCTCAACACCCAGCTGCAACATCCCTTTCTCTGTGAAGCCCTCCCCTCCTTCAGGTCCGGGACCTGCTGGTTCTGCCGACCTACCTCCTATGATTCAGCCCCTGCTCCCACGCCCACCCTGTGGCTGGGCCCCAGAGCAGGCCTCCTCCCCACCCATGAGTGACTCCCCTGAACGTCGTGTCTCTAGTCTTTCTCTGCCCAACCTTGAGCTCTTCCCTCCTGGCCACAGGTCACCGGAGGCTGCTCCCAACACCTGGCTTTCTGGAATCTTTTTTTAAAAAATTATTTTATTTTATTTTTTAAGATTTAATTAATTAATTTTTTTTAGAGAGGGAAGGCTGTGGTCACGCTGAGCCTCTGCCAGGCTGGAGAGTCCTGATGCCAGCACCACACTCACCATGTACTGGGCGTGAAATGAGGCTGCCAGGATGGCACAGCCATCACGTACAGTCCTCACAGCACGCCCACGAGGTGGGCAGCGCGAGGACAGCCCCGTTTTCCAGGTGAGGCGGCAGCGGCAGCCCCGGGTGGTTGGGCTGCCTGCTGGAGGCCTGTGAGGAAGAGGGTCTCCCTGAGGGGGGAGCTGAGGCCTAGAGAGGGTCGGGAGCTCCCCCAAAGCCATTCCGCGTTTTCCCTGCTGCCTGGCTCTACTCCCAGCTCGCCTGGTGGGGGCTGAGCTTTGCCCACCCTCGGCCCCCAGGCAGGGTGACCCCTAGAGCAAAATGAGGCTAAGTGTACAGGGGGGTTCTTTTAAAACGTTAGATCAGATCATGTCACCCTCTGGCTGAAGGTCTTCTGTGGCTGGTGAGGGGACTCTCCTTCAGTGCTGGTCTCATGACCTCCCAGCTAACCAGGTGCCAGTCTCGGGGCAGCGGCAGCCACCATGTAACTCCGAGGCCCCAGGAGGATGCTCATTCACATGCTGGTGGTGCTCCAGCTTCCCAAAGTCTCCAGTCCCCACAACGACCCCTCCGGGGTACACAGTGGATCCCCGCCTTCCATGGGAGCAATCCGAGGCTCCCAGAGGTGAAATGACGCACCCAGGCACCCCCAGCTTGGAAAGGGCAGATCCATGCCCGGGGCCGCCTGGCCCCGAAGCCCTTTGTTGGCCCCTCCGAGGTCTCATTTCGGGAAGGCAGCAAGATTGATCATGTGTCTGCAGCTGGGCCCACTGTTCCCGGCTCTCCTCGCCGACCGGCCCGAATAGCAAGTGCTTTATTACTTACATCACATCCAATAAGCATCACCCCTTTGGCTGGACATTGAGAAATGGGCTCAGCCACCGAGGTGGAAGGTGAAAGAGGAATTGCTGGGAAAGAAGGAAACGGTCAGCTGGACAGAGGCTGGGGCGGATCCGGAGGCAGAGAAGGACCTGAGGCCAAGGAGGCTGGCCAGGGAGTGGGGGCAGTGGGCTTCTGGCCCAGCCGTCCCACTGCCTGCTCCTGGTGAACTGGGCAGCCCGTCAGCCTCTCTGAGCCTTGGCTGCCTTCTCGGTAAAACAGCTCTGGCCATGCACAGCCTCTGGGCAGCTCCATTCCTGGACGTTTCATTGACGCTGACTCTGCTGGACTCCGTTACCTCCTCTGTCCTTCCTGCCTGTGCATGGCTGGTGGCCTGTCCCCACTCCCCTGCCCTGCTCACCCTCCTGACCCTGGCCGAAACACCTCTTCCTCCGGGCAGCCCCCGACTGCCCCACGCCGGACTGTTTGCCTGCTTTGCCCACAGCCCGTGCCCCCTTCCCACAGTGTGGAACCTGTCCCACTCAGTGCTGCATCCCCAGAGCCTAGGACAGGGCCCACACATAGTAGGTGCCTAATAACTGGATGATATTTATATACTCAATAAATATATGTTGACCCCCAACTGCATGGCAGGCTCCACCTGGGAACAGGACATTTGGAAGCTCTGGGCAGTGCCAGCTTTTCTCCCTCTACCTGCAGGCTGTCCCGGCTTCTGTGTGCATCACCCACACCCCCTGCTGCATCCCCTGGGGTCCATCACAGGGCAAGAGCAGACACGGCCATCTCTGTGTGGCCCCAAGAGCTGCTGTGGAGACGGCCCCCACCGTGCTGTGGGTGGTCTGGGCTGGGGTGCCCCTGGAGCTCAGCACAGAGACAGGAGCTGGATACTGATAGCAGAGGGTGGGGCACCCAATGCAACAGGCTGCGAGCCAACATGCAAACGAATTCCACAAACTGGGATCCAGGTGGTTGGGGGCGCTATGCACAGCTGTGACCCTGGAGAACCACTCTGCTTCTGGGTAAGCCCCGCCCCTGCTCTTCCAGGCATGGCTGCCTTTGCTGTTCCTTCAGGTGACCCTTCTTTCTGTTCCCCAGGGTGCTCTGGGTCCAAACTTCCTGCTGCTCCTCCCTCTCTGGACCTTGGTCCCCATTTGTGGAAGTGGGGAGGTGATGCCCCCTGACCAGCCTGTGGCCTTCCTCTCAGGAAGTCACACAACATGCACTGAACTAAGGAAGACACCTGGACAAAGAACAGTGCTTGCCTTGTGGGAGTTCTCTTGGTACCAGGAATACCACAGGTACCCGAGTAATGATTAAGAAACTGCCTTGGGGCGGGGAGCCAGAGGGTGGGGACACCCACACTGACTGCACGACCCGGGGCAGGTGCCTTCACCTCTCAGGCGCCTGGGTCATCACCTGGTTGTGAGGAATACCTGAGACAATGCAGCGGGGGATGCAGCCCCATAACCCAGCCAGGAGGCCCCCGAGGCACCGCCCGCTGGGCCCTGCTTTTCCCCAGAGCTCACCACCGAATGCCAGCACCAGGCCGGTCCCACAGGTGGAGAGAGAATGGTGGCCGCGGGGCCAGAGACTCGCCCGCCCCTTCTCAAAGGTCTTGGCTCCCTGGTGACCCCGTCCGACAGTCATCGCCTGACCTCGGCCTCCTCCCTCTGAGCCCCAGCCCAGTACATTGTCCACACACAATGGGGACGCTTCAGGCCATCCTGGACGTTGGTTGGACCTACGACAGGAGCACATCAGATGTCCATACACCATACGAATATCTAAAAATCATAACACGTTGACAGTAGAAATGTATCCTATCCTGTGACTCCAGTGAATATAATTTTGTAACTACCTAGAAAGCCAGATTTGATTTTCAAGCTTCAAAGGCTCCCATGTTCCTCACCGGGACGTGTAGGTGTGGGGAGAACCGGCCTTGGCTCCGACTTCCCTCCCCTGGATCCACCCAGCCCCGAGAGAGGCCTCATGCACACACATGCCGCCACCTTTGCCAGCGGCTGCCCCTTGGGCCCAGGTGCTCGCACAGGTGCCCAGGCCACGCTCACGAGCATGAGCCAGGAAAGAGGCCCCCTGCACACACTCTGGGCTTGGGAAGTGGGCTCCAGGCCATCTGGGTGGGGAGTTGCAGGGTGCCGGGCACCCGAACCACAGTCTGCAATGACGGAGCTCCTTAGCTGTGCAGGCTTCTCTCCCTGGGGACTGGGGCCGAAGGAGAAGGCCCGATGGGCCCTCTGAGGTGCAGGGCCCAGGGCGCAGCCTTTCGCCCAGGCCTGAGGATGGTGTGAGGTCCAGCCTGTCCACCTGCCCGGCTGTCTGCCTGGCGTTCAGTGGGAATGACCCAAGAGGCTGGAGCAACCCATTAGGGAGAGTGGGACTCACGGACCCAATGCCAAGGCCACAGACAAAGTTCCAGAGATAGCACCAGACCTAGGGCCCAGAGCCTCCAGGAACAGGGTGAGTGACTCATCCTGGTTTTCCCTATTTTTCCAGAATTCCCATAATCTCTGGCAATTCAAGACAGCTGGTCACCAGAATAAGGACAGAAGTGGTCAGAAAGGGGTCTGCACTCAACAGATGGGAGTCAGGCATCCGGAACTAGAGCCCTGTGAGCCTCCCCCCGTGCCAGTGAGAGGGCCCCGGTGGACCTGAGCGCCAACAGCCTGGCAGGGCCAAGGCAGGGCTGATGGGCCGCCGACACCCACGCCGCTTCCTCGAGTGTCCCAGCCTGTGCCGTTAGGGGCAGGCGCCTGCACGCAGGCCCACAGTTCTTTCAGAGCAGAACAATTCAGCCTGCCCCGTAAGGACCCCGTGCTTCGAACACTCACACTCATTCCACAAATAAATACATGTTAAAGAGCTGCATCTCCTCAGGAGTTCGTGACTTTTCTAGAGTTATCTCCTCTAATGGATCTTCCGTACGAATGAACAAGAGATACTTTCATTTAACAGAAAAGAAAGAGGAAAGGTTATCAGTGAGTCGGGAGAAAATTCTGATTTTAACATAATGCGGCTTAAAAGGAAGTGCTACACTTTGCCAAATAGCCAGTGATGAGCTTCTCACCACTATTTGTTTACAGCAGCCGAGGGAAAGAGTGCTGAGACCGGGGTCCCGCCGTTACGCGGGCGGAGGAGAATAATGCTTTCAGTGAGACCCTCAAGGTACATGCACAGTTGCATGTGCACAGAGAATCCATTTCTGCAGCCAGAGGTCAGGCCGGACCTGCCTGTCAAAGCTGGACAGATAGACAGACACGGGATGGCAGAGGGCAGGAGAGGGGCAGCCCCACGTGGGATCCTGGAGGGGACACGGGCACTAACGATGGTGCGGGAATAACAGCCCTCCCGTGGGTCCAGGGCTTCGCCATTGAAAAGGCCCTGCAGAGCCCGGTCTCGGGTGACGGCTGCTGCCTCTGCTCCGGCGCCTCTTCTGTGCTGGCCCCTGAGCCAGGCTCTTTGCGAGCATTATCTCACTGTGTCCTCACCTTCACCTGTAGGGAGGGGCTGTTACTATTGCCATTTTGCTGGAGAGGAAACTGAGCCTCAGGGAAGGCGGGATGGGGGGAGGGCAGGGGCCTGGCCCCGGGCCACACTGCCAGGAGGCAGCGAAACAGGGCACAGGTCCCGGAAACGCTATTACAGAGCCCACATCCCCGCTCTGTGTGACCTGGCAGGGGCGAGGAGGGAGCCCATCTATCAGGGACCTTCCATCCACCAGACACTGGGCGTGCTTCACGTTTCAGGGTGTATTACCCCCCACTGCAGTCCTTGGGAGGAGTCACTGTCCTCTTCTTGGCTCGGTCACAGAGAAGTGTGACTGGAGTAGGCTGCAGCCAGTCCCATCTGTTCACACCCCAGAGCTCAGCCTGCAGGAGGGTGGCCCCTGGGATGCATGCCCATGGGGTGCCTGCACCCCTCTCCCTCCTGGGACCCACCCCCCGACTTTGAGCACCACCTCTTGGGCTGCCGCCCACTCCTCCGCTGGGCTTGCTGCTGACCGCCCACCCCACTGGTGGCTGCCGTGTCCACGCCTGGTCTGAGAGGGCCTACGGCAGGGCTGGCGGGGAGGTGCTGGCACGTCCCTGCGGGCAGCCTGAGCCTCTACTGGGGTTCTCCTGGAGCCGCCCACCCAGTGGGAGTGTCCACCTCAGCCTCTTAAGAGTGAGACCTTAACCACCAAGTCGCCTGAGTCATGGTGCCCTGTGGGGACAGGGGTGGCACAGAAGAGTCCTCTATTCTCAGCGGGCTGCCCGGGATCGGCCCAGCTCAGCCTCTGACTTGCTGGATGAGCTGGGACAGTCCACATCACACCACTCTCTAGACCTTGGTGTCTCTGGCTGGCAGCGATGTGCTGGGTTATTGGCAGGAGCCTTCCCAGCCCCAATGTTCTAGAATACCCTGGCCTTTGACAAGGGGTCCATTACATTTCCACGCTCCAGGGTGGCCAGGACCCCTGGGCGGTCAGGGAGTGCACCGCTCTGCCAGGAGAGGCCCAAGATCAGGCTCCGGTGTCTCTGAGCTGCCAGCACTGTCCCCCAGCCCCCTTGGCGGTGGCCCTGCGTCGCACGCCCCTTTCACAGTCTTCCTCCAGAGTCTTTCCTCTAAACCACCTCGGGCCTCCACCCCTTCTCCCTGCAGCTGTGAAGCCTGCGACATGCTCTTCGGCCCCCAGCCTCAGTGTGTCCCTTGAATCCAAGACTGGCCTGGTTCCCAGCTCCAGCGCTGCCCTCAGCCCGACACTGGCTGCGACTCGGTTCTCCCTCTCCCCTCTGCTGCAGACCCCGAGGGCCCCACGCCATCAGCCCACGCAGCCCAGCGCAGGCACGACAGGAAGATCCGGCTGCTCCCACTTCAGACTGTGCAGAGACAGACACGAACACCCAGAGCCCCTCCTGGCGGCCCCAGCCACATAGTCTCGGCAGCCACAGGGGGTGCGTGCTTCCCCCTCCCACCAGCAGCTAAGGCACCTGCGTGCGGACCCTTCGCTCTGCTGCATGAAAGCCCGGGCCCCCCCCCACAGGTGTGCTCAGGCTCCGGCTGCGCTGAAACTGCTCTCCCACAGTCAGCTCCCCCTTTCACGGCTGGGCCCCTGGCTCCCTCTCCAGTGCCCGCTTTTGTGTGGCTGCAAATTGTTTTCAGTTCCGGCAAAGTAGGTCTCCGGCTTTGCATAGAGTCCAAACACTCTGGCCCTGGAGGGCGGCTTTCCACCTGCTTCCCTCCCAGCCAGGCCCCGCAGCCTCCCAGTCTGAGCCACTAAGGAAGGTGGAATGGCACCTCGGAGGTGACAGAAGGGTCTCTTCCTATGGCCATGGGTGCCACTGCCCATGGGGTGCATGAACCAGCACAGCGGGCCCCCTGCCCACGTTCACCGGTGAACACGCGCCCCACGTTCACGCAGGAAGGAGCCGTGGGATCCTCACGGTAATGACATGGGTGGTAGCTGTGGTCACAGCGCCTTTCCTGTGGGAGGGGGCATTAATTGGGGCTCTTTGCAGGCACCGTCTCTCAGTCCTTGCCGTAACTGTGTAAGGGAGGAGCTGCTACTGTCCACACGCCTGAAGTCACTGACGCTTGGAGAAGCAAGGGAGAAGCCAAGACGCAGCCCACACAGCTAGTGGGCCATGGAGCACATCACAGCCCCGTGCATGTCACCATGCCAGTCTCCGTGTACATCGGGGTCCCCACGCCAGAGATCCTTGCCCATGGCTCCGAGGACACCCTCCTAGTCTCATGGATGACACGATCCCCACGCACTCTGATGAAAACCTTCAGGAGCCCAGGATGCCACACCCTCCCCATCAGCACAGCTGACCCTGGTCCCTGGGTGTTCCCATCCAGCCCGACAGGACGGCCTTTGGATTTAGTGATGGGCCCGCCTGCAAGTGCACCCAACACCCTCTCCTGTGCCCCTCTCCAAACCCAGGGAGCTGTTTGGTGAAACGATCGGTGACCAGAGTGTTCCCCGAGCGCCCCACGCCTCCCATGGTGACCGTGGCACCAGAGGACCCACTGACCTCTGCTCCTGCCTCCCCTGATCTCATTTGCCTATCTGCGCAGCCTCTCGCACCTGCCGCCCGGGCCTGGCCGTGGAGCCAGCCCTTCCTTATCAGAGGGAGAAAATGGTCAGAGATGGTTCTGGCTTCATCCACTCCAGTGTAGGGTATCAGGATGCGAAGTATGTGTTCCCAGCACTTCATCACACTCAGTTACTGTCTTATCTTTATTCGTTCTGGCAAATTAAATTAGCACTGTCTCTCCAACCTTTGTTGTCCAGGAGCAATTTAACAACAGTGGCAAAAATGACACTGGCCACAGTAGGGGAGTTTGATATACTTTCGGCCTTGGCTCCCTGCCTCTTAAAGGCCCGCTGCCCTGGAAGACCCCAGGCGGACAGGCCCCCTGGGGATGAGGTCCGGGCTACTCTGGACAGGACATTTGTCTCTTTTTTCTTCTTCATTCCCAGAGGGGAGTCAGCAAATCTTTTCTCATTCTGCTTACCCAGGAGCAGGAGCATTTGTGACCATTGTCCCCATTTCACAGAGGTGGATGTCAGGGCGCAGACTGGTCATTGCCAACCAGTTACACAGCCAGTCAGGGGCGTTAGGGCTGGGGCCGCCTGCCTCCCCTGTGGGGGCTACGTCTTGCCCATGGTGGGTGCCTGGCAGAGGCTTGCTGCGGGGACGTGGGCTGTGCCCACCCCCAGTCTCTGGGACTCAGAAGCAGCAGAGAGAACCAAGGGCTCTGAGGCCTGGGCTCAGTGAGCAAATGTCGGGCAGGTCTCCTTCCATCAGTGCGTCTGGCTCAAGGTGAAGATGGAGGACAAGACTTCCATCCGCCCCTTTGCATCAAGGGCACATGGGTAGAAGGCAGAGTGTGTCTGGGTGACCGGACCTGGGAGAATGAGCTTCCCCACTCAGGGCTCCTGTGGGCCACGTTTAGGGGTGGTGGAGGGAAGGGGTGCTGCGGGGGCGGAGAGGGGTGTGAGCTCCCGCAGCTGATGCTCTGCTCGGGGCTGCCAGCTCCCGCCTCTCTCCAGCTCCCTCATCTTCCTGCCTCTCTCTCTGTGCATATTAGTCTCTCCTTATCTTTTTTTCTGTCTTGCTATCTGTGCCCTTTCTTCTTCTGTGCCCCCACACTCCATTTTCCCACCGCCTGTCTGCACTGTATCTCTCTCCCTCCATCTCTGTCGGGACATGTGTGCCAGGGCAGCGGTGGGCATCTGTGGGGACATCTCTCATTTTCTCTTTGCTGCCGCCACACTCCTGTTTGTATGCCTCTCCCAAAGCCACTCTTTCTTTACCCGAGTGCATATGCGCATGTGAGCGTGTTTCCATATCTTCCTGTGAATGTATCCCTCTCCCTTTATCTCTCTCTACGTGTCTCTTTTTCTTTGTTTTTTATTTCTTTGGTATTTTTTTGCTCCCCCCTACTCTATGAATCTCTGTCTTTTTTCCCTCCCCACTTTTCTGTGCTGGCTGTCCCCTTTCTCTCTGCCCCCTCATCTCCCCTTGCACTTGCTGCTTCTTTCCCTGGGGTGGCACGCTCTCTCTCCTCCCAATATTAGGGGCCAATATTGACAGGGAAGCCTGGGAACCTCTGATCAGAAAGGCTCAAGTTCCAAGGGAGAATCAGTCATGATTTTGGCCAGGCAGGTGGCTCTTCACAGACATCCAGGGAAGGAACATGTTGTGAATCGGAGGGGGACCCTGGCTCATCTCACCCACATGTGATGGCAAAAACACTGGGCCAGAGCACAAGACTCACCTCTTCTACTTCCTGTGTGACCTTGGGCAGGTCACCCAGCCTCTCTGACCCTCAGCTCCCTCATCAGTGAAGTGGGGCTGTTGCAAAGATTGAACGAGTTAACTGCTGTAGAACTGGGCGCCTAGTGCACAGTGTGGGGGACATGATAAATAGAGGCTGAGTCAAGGCTCTCGGGCTGCCTCCCATGGCCAGAGACCCCCAGATGGATGCTGGACAGAGGGGCTGCCGGAGGTCACAGAGGAGACGTGGAGGCTTCCTGGAGGTGGTGCAGACAGGCTATGGGGACAGCAGGCAGCGGGAGCTGCTGTGGGAGGGGAAGGGCAGCAGGAGGTTGATCCCAGTGTTCTCCTCCTTGTCCAGCTTGGGGCCTCTCCCTCCCCCACACCCCAACACCTGCAGCCCCCCTCTTCTTGAGGGGGACTCCCACGGGCTCCACAGAGATAGGAGCTGGGCAACAGGCCTCAGGCCTGGCAGAGTGACCAGGTCCCTCCGATCCATCCCACTGTCAGGAAGGAGTCAGGGCTCGTGCTGGGGAGCAGGGACAGACGTCACCACCTCTCAGAACCACAGGCTCATTTGCTTCGCAGCATTCACTAAGCCCTGATCTGCAAGGAGCTGGCAGTGCAGCAGGGAGCTCAGTTTGGAGGGAGAGATGGAGATGATTCAAACCCCCAAGGATGCAGGTCCCTTCCTTCCCTCCCTCCCTCCCTCCCTCCTCTGGGGTCTCTTGATCTCTTTAGTGGGTTCATTTCTCTCTTTTCTTTTTTCAAATTATATTTTATTGATTATGCTATTACAGTTGCCCTGATTTTCCCCCCTTTACCCCCTCACCCAGCAACCCCAGTCCTTTAGGCAATCCCTCCACCATGGCTCAAGTCCATGGGTCATGTGTGTAAGTCCTATAGCTACTCCATTTCCTATGCTGTACTTTACATCCCCATGGCTAGTCTGTAACTACCTGTTTGTACTCCATAATTCCCTTACCTTTCCCCCCATTCCCCCACACCACCCTCCCATTTGGCAACCATCAAAACATTCTCCATATCCATGATTATCTCTATTCTTCTGTTTGCTTAGTTTGTTTTTTAGATTCAATTGTTGATAGGTATGTAATTTTTGCCATTTTACTGTTCATAGTTTTGAACAGTAAAATCTTTTTTTCTGAAGTAAGTATGTTTGACATTTCATAGAATAGTGGTTTGATGATGATGAACTCCTTTAGTTTTTTTCTTGTCTGGGAAGCTCTTTATCTACCCTTTGATTCTAAATGATAGCTTTGAGGGGTAGAGCAATCTTGGCTGTAGGTCCCTGTTTTTCATGACTTTGAATATTTCTTGCCAATCTTTTAGCCTGCAAAATTTTTTTTGGAAAAAAATCAGCTGACAGTCTTATGAGAACTCCCCTGTAAGTAACTAACTTCTTTTATCTTGCTGTTTTTAAGACTTTCTCTTTGTCTTTAACCTTTGACATTTTAATTATGTGTCTTGGAGTGGGCCTCTTTGCATCCATTGTAATTGGGATTTTCTGCACTTCCTGGACTTGCATGTCTATTTCCTTCACCAAATTAGGGAAATTTTCTCTCAGTAGTTTTTCAAATAGATTCCCAATTTCTTGTTCTTTCTCTTCTCCTTCTGGCACCCCTATGATGCAAATGTTGGACCTCTTGAAGTTGTCCCAGAGGCTATTAATACTGTCCTCATTTTTCGGATTCTTTTTTCTTCTTCTTGTTCTGATTGGTTGTTTTTGCTTCCTTATGTTCCAAATCATTGATTTGATTCTTGGCTTCATCCACTCTACTGTTGTTTCCCTGTAAACTGTTCTTTATTTCAATTAGTATATCCTTAATTTCTAACTGTATCTTTTTTATGCTGCCAAGATCCTCATTAAGTTTGTTGAGCATCCTTATAACCAGTGTTTTGAGCTCTGCATCTGATAGATTGCTTATCTCCATTTCATTTTTTTTTTCTAGAGTTTTGATCTTTCACTCAGGCCATGTTTCTTTATCTCCTCATTTTGGCAGCCTCCTTATATTTGTGTCTATGTATTAGGTAGAGATGCTTTGACTGTATGTCTTGGTAGTGTGGCTTAATGTAGTAGTGTCTTATGGGGTCCAGTGGTATAGTCTCCTTTATCACCCAGGCTGTGTACTTGAGGTACACCCTTTGTGTGGGCTGAGTACACCCTCCTCTTGTAGTTGAGACTTGGTTGCTGTTGGCAGATCAATGGGAGGGATTTACCAAGGCCAGTCAGCTACAAGCACTGGCTGTGAGTACTGACCACCAACCTCTGCCCTCTGTGGAGTATCAGCTGTGCAGGGTGGTGGTGCTCTGATGAGGTCTGTAGCTGTCCACTATGTGTGCTGGCTTTGGGGTACCCAGGGTGGTGCAGGCCAAGGTCAGCCACAACCTGTATTTTGCCTGGAGCCACCCTGCCTGAACTATAAAGCAACCTGAGGTAGCTGCTACTCTTGCTGGACTTGAAGATTCCCAGGTGAAGCCAAGTTGTGAATCTAAGCTGACTGACACTAGGACTCACTGAAGCCAAATGTTGTTTGTTTGATAGGATTTAGGACATTGTGAAGCATGAGCCAGGACTAGCAGCCATTCATATGGAAAAGCAGCTTGGGTGGGTCTGTAATTTGGGTGGAGCAGAGTCTCTGAGGATCTCCAAGGCAGGTGACACAGTGTTAGCCAGGTTGACAGAGTCTCAGACATGGCACCAGCTTGCTGGATCTGTGGGTGGAGAGTTTCGAAGAGGGACAATGGCCTGCTCACATTGATGCCAGACATTTCAGTTCCTCCCAGTATATCACTGGGGCCTTTCAAGCTGCTACCCTGGTGCTGGAGCTCAGAGGGAGTGAGTCTGAACAGGTGAGTCTGTGTGTGAATTCTTTAAGAGGAACTGCTAGGGACACCAGAAGTTTCTTTCACTGACTCAATCCTTGTTGGTTTTTGCAGCCAGAAGTTGTGGGAACTTAGCTTCTTGGCTGGAACCCTGGCCTGGGGGGCTTGGTGTGGGACTGGGACTCCTCACTCCCAAGATATCTCTGCCTAATTTTTATTCACCACACGTGGGTGAGCGACCAGCCCATTCCGTATCTGCACCCCTCCTAACCAGTCTGGATGGATGTGGTTTCTTTAATTCTGTAGTTGTCAGATTTCCGTTCGATTCAATTTCTGACGGTTCCGAGTGATAGTTGTTCTATACTTCAGTTGTAATTGTGATATGGTTGTGCGAAGAGGTGAGCCATGTCTGCCCACACTGCCATCTTAACTGGAAGTAACCTCTCTTTTTCTTTTCTTTCTTATTTCTCTGTTTTTTTTCAGCCTTCCTCTCTCTTACTTTCTTCTTTCTCCACATGTCTTGCCACTTCTCTCTCTCGAGGTGCATTCTCTCACTCCAGTTTCCTCTCTTCCTAGGCCTCCTGTCACCTGTCTTTCCCTGTGCTTATCTATTCTCTGTCTCTGTTTCCCCTTGTCATTGATCCACTCTCTGTCTTCCTCTGAGTGTCTCTTGCAATCTCTTCATTTTTCTAATCTGTGTGTAGGCATGAATGTCTTTCTCTCTCTCACACACACATACACACACACACTGCTGGCTTCTGGCCCCTGTCTAGCTCCTTCCTGCTGCCTCAAAGCCTGGCCCCAGCTCTGGGCAGCAGCTCCTCAGCAGGCAGGCTCCAGGCGTGTGTCAGGGCGGCTGGGGGGGACTGAGGAGGCCATCGGGAGCCCCACTGTGAAGAGGAGGAGGGGCAAAGAGCCAGGACTAATGGAAGGGGCTGCCCTAGATCTGGAAGGCAAGGTCTGATTTTGAAAGCACAGGCTTGTGGGCATTTAATCTTAAATGTCCTCTGGCTCCTTCCACAGCCTTGCATCTCCCTCCTCCAGGTTTGTCCTCAGCAGGACCCCACCAAGTGCCTGGGCAGACCTTTACCACTGCAGGCAGGGCTGGGCCAGAAGAAGGGTCTGGAGGTAGAGGGCCTGGCTGGCATGGAAGGGCAGAGGTGGTCTGGGGCAGGGGGCTTTGCCCTTTCAGAGCCAGGCCAGCCTCCCCCTGCACTTGTGAGGCCTCCCTGCCTGCTCCCCAGCCTGTTCTAGCACCTCTCCTAGAGAGGACCCCCAGGCTCTGAGTCTAAAGCTCCTCACTATTAAAATGAGGTCTATGGTGGCCCTCCCCTCCGAGGGGAGAGGGGTGTGGGGAGAGATGGATGAGATACCACCGCAGAGCACTGAGCACCAGCTGGGCTTTTCCTGACTGCTGGGCTCCTCTGCCCTCAGAACTGAGGTTTTGTTTCCTGTCCCATGTGCCCCAGGGCCAGGCTCAGATGCAGTCTCCCCATAAATCCCAACGAGCCTTTGCCTGGGTCTGGAGCTTCATCTAGACCCTCTGTCCTGAATCTGCCTGCAGGAATGACTGTGATGTCACCAGTCAAAATTATAAGGAAAATAATGGGTGACCTGTGCAGAGCCATCGCTCTGCTGGGCACTGTGGCCAGAGCCACCTGCCTCTCCTCACTGGGTCATCACCAGACACAACCATTATTGTCCCTGGTGAGTGAGACTCAGGCTCAGAGAGGTTGTCGCTGTCCAAGGTGACAGGGCCAGGGGATAGGTAGCTGAGCAAGGCCTGGGGGAGGTGACCTGCTCGCCTCCCTCCCACCCCTGTCCTGTGGGCTCCTGGAAAACAGAGCCCCTAACTGCTCCCCTCTGGCTGACACCAGCACCTGCTGGGGCCACCGAGACCCAGCCCAGGGCCTGGGGCACACGGGGGGCGGGAGCAGCCTCCATACTCTGAACTCCCGTGCTAGGTGCAAGGAGACCCTATTCAGGCCTGGATTCAGCTACCACGCTGGGTGACTTTGGGCAGGCCACCTGCCCTCTCTGGGCCTCAGTTTCGTGATCTGTGAAGTGGAGACATCAGAGTCCAGGAAAGGTTCTTTGGTTTTCTAGGCTGAATTTCCTGTCCTCTGCCTCTGGGCTGACTGATGGTACCCAGAAACTCCCTGTTCCCCCTAAGCCTGATTCTTCCGAGCCTCTGATAGCTGGGGGATCGGCCCCACTCCACCCCTGCCACATTCTTCCCTCGTCCTCAGACAGTGTGTGGTGGGTCCCTCGTCTGGGGCTGGCTCACCCCCCAGGTTCTGCACTGCACCCGGTGGTGCATGAAGCTAGAGATTAAGCAGGTGGTTTTTGTTTGTTTGTTTGTTTGTTTTTTTGGTCTCAGGTGGCAAGGGATGGAGAACATATTTTTTACTTAGAATCAGGATAGAGCTATCATGGATATATTGCAAACGTCACAGGAATTTAAGAAGTAAACATCAAGGTTTTTCCCCAGGAAAGGTTAGGAAGCACCGGCGGACAAAGATCTTCAGGAGCACAGGACAGGGGCTCACCGCCATCGCTACCTCTCGCTGCTCTGCAGCCTTCAGCAACTTGCGTTGTGCCTTGAGCCTCAGTTTCTCCATCTGTGAGTTGGGCAGAGGTGTTCTGGATGAACAGAAACCGGGGCCCAGGTTCCTCTGGCATGTTGACTTAGGTGCCAACCCTCCCATAAGTATCTTTTTGCGTTGTTCCAATACACTGGATTAAAGGAGAAGAGAAGAATTTATTTCAGGAGGCAGGTCCCTGAGAAGCATGAAGGTGAGGAAATAAGGAGGGGATGCAGGTACCATGTTCTTCCCTTTCTATCTCAGGGGCAGGTTTCTCACTCCATGGGGAGGAGGGTGAAGGCCAGAGCGGGCTGTATTCAGAGATACTGTGTGAGGCTCGGTGCCCAAACAGCACTGCTTGGGGCCCTCCAGAGCCAAGAGATGAGCCCCTGTCTCTGCAGAGCAGGCCACGGGCCCAGTGTTACCTCAGCCTTTGGGGGTCACTGCCTATCAGAGCTGGAAGAGACCCCAGCCCTCAGCAGAGGCGCAGGCTCCAGAAACACTGGCACTGGTGGCAGAGGTGGGAGACCCCAGTGATGACCTTTAGAGTCTGTCCTTGAAGGTGGCAGAGAGGATGGCAGAGGCAGATGGAGCCCTGAGCGTGCATCCCGCCCAGACACAGCAGGGGAAACCCAAGCAGAAAGCGAGGGTCTGTACTCGTCCAGCCAGTGAAGAGCCATTGCCTGGTGCGAACATGGCCCTTTACTTCTTTCTCTGAGACATTCTGGTTACAAGGAGAGCAACTTACTCTCCTGAGAGCAGCCAGTTCAGAGGGATGCTGTGTGCTGAGAGGGGCTAGCAGGTGCTTCTGGGAGAGGGATTCCATAGTGAAATCTGCTTGGATAACTGCATTAGGGTTTTTGTGGGGGAGGTTGTGTTTTATGTTTGTTTTGTAACAACTTCAGAACCGCAGGGGCCTGTAGCAGCACACGCTTCTCTTCCTCACTTGTGGGTCTGTGGGCCGTCTGGCCGGTGGAGCTGCTCCAGGCTTTGGGTGAGCTCCCCAGCCACTGCTCAGGCCTCTCCTGGAACCAGGGGCTCCGAGTTCTCACCACCCACAGTAGAAAGAAAAGAAGGGTAAGTGCGTGAGTGAATGATGCCTTAGCTCAGAACTTGCAGCTGTCACTTCCACCCACGTTCCACTGGCCAACACCAGTCGCCTGACCGCACCCAGCATTAGAGGGTCAGGGAAATGCATTTCGCTAATGCACCACTCCGTCTGCAGGGTGACACGGAGGGAGGGGGTGGAGTGGGGCAGGAGGAATTGGGAACAAACCCCAGCTGCTGCCTTAACCCTGCAGACTCAGGTTCCTCCTGCAGAATCTCAGAGGCCCCGGGCCCCAGGTGTCTCTGGTGGGGTCCCCAAGTCGTCCTGACTCCTTCTCTTTAGCAGCACGTGAACTGGTTTGAGCACCATCCCACAAAAGAGGCCAGCGGCCCCTTCAAGCCTCTGGCTTCCCAATCCTGCGGAATGCGAGCCCTCTCCTTGCCGTGCTTTCTCTCCACCCACCCTGCACTAAGCTTAGCACCCGGACTTGAATACCACACACCTCCCTCCTGCCTGGCTAAATAGAGGGCCATCTATTTTGAGTTTCCATCCTTTGTAGTATTACAAAACACTGGTGAAATTTTGTCAGTACTGTGGTTATTGTTATGCCTCAAACATGATGAACTTCTTCACCCCCACCCCTCACCTAACTGTGTAAGTCAAAAGACGTCTCCAAAGATTTATCTGCCACCAGCCCTCCAGCAGCCCCGGCGCTAGGAGTTTCTCTTCCATTCTGCTGCATATGTTAGCACAAGCAAGGTGTGCTTGGCATGGGAAAGGTGTTTCCTGGAACATCCACCACCTACCGTCGGGCAGCGGGTGGTGGGGGAAGAGCCCTATAGGGTTTAGAGTGCTTGTGAGCATTAAACGGAGGAGGTCGTGTCAAAGTCCCCGGGCACTGACAGGAACCCAGCCGGGGTTAGTTCTCCTTCTCTTGAGGGAACAGCCCACCTGTGGTTACTGTCCTAGCTGGACATTTGAGAGTGCAGGGGACACTGCCATTAATTACATCCGGACAGACTCGGACTGCGACTGCCCCAGGCCTCACCCCATCCTAGACCCTACCACAGACTCCAGTTCTTCTGCTCCCTCCCTCCCACCCCCGTGACTACCTTCTGGCCCTGGCTGAGGCCCTGGGATGGGCAGGGGCTGTGGAAAACCACTTGGGGCTCAGACTCCTACAGGCCATCCAGCACTACCTGATGCCTCCTCAGGTAAGTCTACACTCAGCGCTGGAATGCAGGCATGTGCCTGCTGGACTCCGGCCTGTTACCCCTCCGCTGTGACCTGATCCTAAAAGCTGTCCTCCTTGGCTGTTCCCACGATACAAGAAAGACCCCTGGGAGACATTCACATCCAAGGGCCGCACCTGTAGCACCTTCTGCCCCACCTCACCGCATGCACAGCCGCTGACGCCTCCAGGCCTCTGCAGAGAAGGGACTCGGCTTCCCCGGATGAACCGGGGTGAGCAGTGGGTTGTGTGAGGATCGAGGAAGAGCTGGACAGACAGACCTCTGTCAGGTCTTAGTCAGATCGGGCCCTGCCTTCATGTGACTGATGGCAGGTCACCCCACTCCTGAGCCACAGCGCCCTCATCTGCAGAACAAGTGTAACCACGCCTTTCTCCCAGGACTGTTATGAGGACCTCATGGATCTCTTTAAGTCCTGGAGTCTCATTGCTGCTCCCACAGGTCAATGCCACCAGTCTCTAAGCAAAGCCCACACATACATGCATGTACGCATCACACACACAGGTACATATATATACACACATATGCGTATGTGCACACGGCATAAATGCACACACTCCTAGAATATACCTAGAATGTGTTCCCTCCTTCTCTCTGATTCCCAAATCCTCCCTGCACTCAGGGGCCCAGATCTGCACCTCTTTCTCCAGGACGTTTTCTCCAAATTGGCTAGAGCTTCAGCTCTACTGGAGCGTTCCAGCCCCAGGCCCCCCAAAGTGGGCAACCCCCCCATGCTGCACTCTCAAGGCCTCAAATAGGTCTTCATGGCCCACGTATCACCTCGTCCCTCCATTGGTTATATATATACTTTATCCAATTAGGCAAGAAATATGTTAACGAGCCCCCACAATGTGCCGACACTGTACTAGGCTGCGGGGATCCAAAGGGAATGAGATTTGACTTCTAACGCCAGGAGCTCTTGGTTTAGAAGGAGAGACATCAGCTCACCCTGACATCTAACCCTTGAATGATGAGCAGAGACCAATCTAGAAGGGCCTTTTGGTGGAGGCTCCTGGGCTGTAACAGAAAGAGGATCCCCCAGCACTCAGACACCTCACCTCACGCGCCTCGGCTCAAACGGTTTTCAAGCCGGAGTCCTTGGGGGATGGCAGAGACTGAGCACTTCCCCCTCCAGCCAGGAGGGAGCGCTGATCACAGCTCACCTGCTGCTCCAGGGAGTGGTTATCTGCCAAGGTTCAGAATCCCACCCCCCATCGACAGTCCCCATGCCAACTGAGGAGCTGGTGACCCAGGGGCGCTGGAGACAAATTACTTCCCTCTCTCCCCCTTGTTTGATCTAGCAGGTGGGCAAAGTGACGTCTCAGTCCTGCCAGACCTGATAACAGAACTGTCACAGCCAGGCTGGCCCTAGGAAGTGAGCGGTGAGGATTCCAGGAAATTGTGGAGATTGTCTGCAGCGTGGGCCACCTCGAACGAGATTGCCTCGGTGAGCAATTTCAGTTTCTGCAAATTGCTTCTTGAGCTCTTCTTCCCTGACCCTCACAGCAGGACCTGTCACTATGCCTCTCTCAGACTCCATCTCCTAAAACTGGCTCTCAGACCACCGGCATCAGAGACGGCCGGACCTGGGCTTGCGTCCCTGGGCAGTGACTGACTGGTGTGTGACTGCCAGCAGGTTGCTGCATGGAGGTGTGGGAAGATGGGGATAATAGTTGTTTAGTTGGGCTCATCTCTGTTACAAGGGACAGACATTCAATTTATCTTAAGCCAGAAAAGGGAATTTCTAGGCTCATGTAACTGGGTTCAAGGGAATTCAGGTATGGCTGGATCCAGGTGCTCAGATGAGATTGAGAGGCATCCACCACACCCTATCTCTTGCCTCAGCTTTCCTTTGAGTGGATAGCCCCTCACTTCCCAGAGCCCCCCAGCAACTACAGCAGAGAAGAGCACTTGGCTTGCCCAATATGCCAACAAAGGCCCAGGGTGGAGCCTCAGTGGTCAGGCCTCAGACAGGTGTCCACTCCTGAACCAGTTACTGTGGACTGGTTCCCGTTGCACAGCATGCTGACCGTGACTCTGCACATTCGTACAGGCTGTTCCTGCCACCTGGAGTGCCCCTTTGTCTTTCGCCTTCTGATCTGTACCTCCTAAGCATCAAAACCGAGTTCAGCCCCCTTCCTCAGGGATGTTCACCCCACTCAGCTCAGTGTTGCCAACCACTGGCCCCTTAGCACCAAACACAGGCTCGCGTATACAGTAGGTGTTCAGTGAATGTCTGCCAAAGGAGGAAGTGGTTAGTAGAAGCTGGGAGGTTCTGGCACATGTTCAGAAGCAAGAAGATTAGGGCTTGCCCTGGGCAGTGGCCGTGGGGAGGTGGGGCGCGGGACTGTGACACATTCCGCAGGAGGCCTGCGGTCAGCCCTGCCACGCCTTCCCTCTGTGTGTGCCAGCGTCTGCTCCAGGAATCTGAGGCCCTTCGAGGTAACTTCCCTCCCTCGGCCTTGAATTCTCAGTCGCCCACCTGCCATCCCCACTTGAGTAGTCAGTGACATGCCAGCCTCAAAACCAGGCTAGGATTCCACTTTGTATCTGGGAATGGATCCCTTCCTTGCAGCGAGGAGGGCTCTGGCAAGGACGAAACCTCATCTGGGCTCTTGGAGGAGCCCGTGCTTCTGCTGAGCTGCCTTGGAGGGAGGGCGACCAGAGCCTGGTTCCTCAGCCTGCTCCTGCACTTAGGGCTGTGTGACCTAGGGCCAGGCATTGCCCTCTCTGTGGCCCAGTTTACCTTGCTGACGAGTGGGGACAGCAACCTGTCATATTAGTCTCCTTGAGCTGCTGTAACAAAGTGCCATCAACCAAAACCGATCGTCTCACAGTTCTGGAGGCCACAGGTCTGAAACCAAAGGGTCAGGAGGGCTGTGCTCCCTCCGATGCCTCTCGGGAAGGGGCTGTCCTTGCCCCTTCCAGCTTCCATAGGCCGGGCACTCCTTGGCTTGTAGATGCATCACTCCAGGCTCTGGACACCATCATGTGGGTTCTTGTGTGTCCCTTTTCTTACAAGGACACTGGTCCTGTTGGGTTAGGGCCCACCCTAACAACCTTGTCTTAATGTGATCACATCTGCAAAGACCCTATTTCCAAATAAGGTCTCATTTGTAGGTGGGTCCTGGGGTCAGGGCTTCACTATATCTTTTCGAGAGACACAATTCAACCCATAGCCCCCTCACCTGAGCTTTTGAGATAAACTGGTAGTGAACATGAGCAGTACAATCGTGGGCTGTTGGTAAGGTGAGGAGCCGGGACTGGCTACTGTGCTGGGGTCCCTGTCAGCCCGTGACTCTGTGTGTTCCTGGCTCCTGCAGCCTCCTGGGAAGGCGACCCTGGACACTCAGAAACGTTAACACCCTCAGGCAAGGAGATGTGAGGAATTGGCCGTGTCTCCTGGTTTGCTCGCTGTCACACTGAATGCGGGCTCCAAACCTGGCTGCTTAGTCACTGTCATCAGACACCCGCTCCGAGCCAGCACCTGAGTCCTTCCCACTAACGAGGCTTTTCCCGGGTCTCCAGCCCTTACCCCAGTCTTGTTTCTCTTTGCTCTTCTTGTCACATCCAGGAGAAAGTTGTGTTCAAGGTGTCTGGCAGCCAGAGGAAAACTAAGCCTTGCTGAGGTGAAACTCTTTAAGGGGCTGTCTTTCTGCGGGAACCTTAACTGAGGTCATCATGTAGTACCTTGGCCATCCATCTGGCTGTGTGTGGCATTATCAGCAGTGGCTTCTTGAGTCACAGATTTAAGAAAGGGATTGAAGAATTCCTTGAGAAAGGTGATGTCAAATCAACATATGAGAAGAAAACTATAGACAATTCACCATCTGGGTAACTCAGCACAACAAACTTTGAACAACACGCAGCAGAGCTTGTACTCAAGACAGAATAGAGCAAATATCCCTGTATTTCCCAGCACCCTTTGTCATTAAGTTGTAACCATGTGACTAGTTCTGGCCAATGGACTGAGAACAGAAGTAACACGAATCATTTCTGGCCCAGGGCAATTAAAAGTGGGTGTGATGCCTGCATTCCTGTTCCTCTATTGTGGTGACTATGGGGGACACATGCCCCAGATGGGAGAGACAGACCTTGTCTCCCTACCTTGCCCACTACTTGTCCCAGCCCATAGAAAAATAGGAGGCACCTAAAAGGCATCAAATAAATATATGATGTGTGAACAGATGAATGAATGAATGAGCAAGTGAATGAATGAAAGAACAGATGAATGAAATTTCTATGAATTTCTAATGTTCCTTCATTAAGCAATGGAGGGAAAAACCTTCAGCTGGTGTGACTTGAAGTTTTCTGTCTTCCTCTGTCCTGCCTGATTTAAGCTCCCTGAACCCTTTCCAGAAGAGTCCCGCCGTCCCTGCTCACACTCTTGTGTCTCCTGAGTTTGCTTCCGTAGGACACAGGCTGTTTTCACACCATCAGAGAATCCTCACATGGGCTTTCTCAAAAGCAAAGTTTTAATTCCAATGAGATCTAATTCATCATTTCCCCCATAGATTACACTTTTGGTGTTGAGTCTGAGAACACTTTGCCTAGCCTTAGATCGTGAAGATTTTCTCCTGTGTTTTCTTCTAAAAGTTTTAGGCATTACATTTATGTATATGACCCATTTTGAGTTATATATGAATGTGTCAAGGTTAATTTTTTTGCCTATAGATGTGAAATTGCTCCTGCAAGTCTTGTTGAATAGGCTATCCTTTCTCCATTAAATTGCTTTTGCACTTTTGTCAAAAATCAATTGAGCATATCTATGTGGGTCTATTTCTGGACTCTCTCTTCTGTCCCATTGATCTATGTGTCTATCTCTCTACTAACACCTCAGGTACCTGATTAATGTAGCTATACAGTAAGCCTTAATGCCAGGTGGAGTGATTCTTCTCACTCTCTTCTTTGTCAAGACTGTTTTAGCTGTTCCAGGGTCTGTGTTTCTTCATATAATTTTTCCAATAAGTTTGTTTATAATAACAAAAACACTTGCTGGGATTTCAAGAAGAATTGTGTTAAACTTGTATTTTGATTTGGTGAGAATTGACACCTTTACTATGTTGAGTATTAAAATTCATGAACACCATTTGTTTCTCCACTTACTTAGGGCTTTTAAAATTTGTTTTAGCAACAATTTATAGTTTTCAATATATAGATTCTGTACTTGCTTTGTTAAGTGTATAGCTAAGCTATTTCATTTTCTTTTATGTAATTGTAAATGGTATTGTGCTTTTAATTTTGGTTTCTGCATGTTTTGTTAGCTTATAAAAATTTGAAAGTATGATTTTTTTCTGCATTGATTTTATATCCTGAGACCTCATTGAGTACACTTAGTTCTGGGAGATATCTTGTGGATTCCTTGGAATTTTCTATGTAGACAACATATCTGCATACATATCAGCAAATAGAGATAGTTTCATTTCTTCTTTTTCCAAATTGTATGTCTTTTATTTCTTTTTCTTGCCTTATTACACTGGCTATAAATTCCAGTACTATGTTGAATAAAAGAGATGAGAGTGGACAATCTTGTCTGTTTTCTAATTTTGAACAGGAAGCATTCAGCGTTTCACTGCTAAGTAAGTGATCTCTAGGTTTTGTGAAGATGTTCTTTATATCCTTGAAAAGATTGCATAAAATTGGTAGTAGTTTGTCTTTAAAAATTTGGTAGAACTCTACTGAAACCATTTTTGGGGAAGTTTTAAAATTGTGAATTTAATTTGATGACTGTAGAGTTATTCATGTTATTTGTTTTATCTTAGTTTAGCTCAAGTAGTTTGGGGTGTTTGAAGAATTGGTGCAGTTCCTGTACTTCATGAATATAAAATTGTTTATCTGGTGCTTCCGTGGTTCCCACTGGTCTCTGCTGGTGCTGACTGAGGGCGCTGGGTACACTGCTAGGTGTCTCTCTGTGGGTATGGGCGGGGGGGTAGGATTCCCCTACAGGTGCCTCTGAGCTGCAGAGCAGAGTCTTGGGTCCTCAGCAACAGAGAGGCTTGACATGCGGTTTGGACTCAATGGGATGCTGAGAATCTCTGAAGAGCTCCGACGTCAGGGAGGCTACCACACTGATGCTCCACACTCAGAGCTGATGCACTTGTCTTCTCTCTCCTGATAGCAATCACTCACTTCTGAATGGCTCATGGGCTTCTGACCTTCAGACGAGGTCCGTCTCTAGACTGGGCTTCAGTGTACTCTTTCTGAACGACACTCCTGGCCCTTGAGTGCCCCTGCTGAAGAACGGCGTAGTGGCTGACAGGTTGGGTTCCAGAGTCTAAGCACCCAAGTTCAAATCCCAGTTCTACCAACGAATGGCTGTGTGGCCTTAGGTAATTTACCTAACCTCTCTCTGCCTCAGTCTCTGCATCTGCCAGTGAAGAGGCTAGTGACACTTACCTCCAAGGCGTTCTTGTTGAATGTCTGGTGCACACACAGCAGATGCTCCATAAATATTAGGGAGGCCCCTTGGCCTGGCTTTCCTGGTTCGTCATCATGTGGCTCCTGCAGACTCTCCAGCTTTATTCCCCTTACTCCCGAAGCTATACTTGATGCTGTAGCTGCCCTCCAGTTCCTGAAACAGCTGGTCTCGCTGTCACCTCTGACTTGACCAGTTTCCCCTCCCTCTCCTCGAAGATTCTGCTCAGGAGCCAGCCTCCCTGGAAGCCCTCCCCAGCCCCCCCCCCCCCCATGCAAGTTCTGTGCCCCCTTTCTGTGTTCTCAGAGGCCTGTTCATATCCCTGTGGTGATGGTACAATTAGCTTGTTGAGCATTATTTCTTGAACATCTACTATGTGCTGGGGCCAGAGTGGCAGCGGTGACGATGTGCATCCTGGTTTTCGTCTTTGCAGAGTGGATGTAGAAGCACAGATCGGATATCAGCTGCTTTGCCAGTGATGTCCTAAGCTCTCAGATAATAATGCTGGGGCTTTGTGTGTGTGTGTGTTGGGGTGTGGTGCTGACAGCAGCGTCTGCTGCCCTGATTCTGAACCCACCAGAGGACCCAGGATGTGGTGGGTGGAGAAAGAGCCTGCCCTTTATCACTGATAGAGCTGTAGCTGGAGGACGGGGCTCATACCTGAGGGCATGAAGACCCTACTGCAGACCCCAGCATTAGACGGGGTGACTCCAGCATCAGAGGCAGCATGGACTCCCACAGGCTTCTCCGGGTTCAGGGGGCTAGGGGTTGCTGCTGCGGGCTGCTGGCAGTGTTGGAGAGCAGGGCAGTTGGCAAGCTCCTCATGGGCGGCCAGGCTCCCGAAGAGAGAGAGAGGGAGAAGGCGGCACCGAGACAGCTGGCCCTGCTCCTCCTCAAACTCACCCAGCAGGTGGGAGGGTTAGGGTTAGGGTGTCTGGGGGACACCCCTTCCCAGAGACACTAGGAGTGTAAGGAAGCCTCCCCCAACTCTAAATAACAAAATAATAAATTAATGTGACACCTCGCTGGGTATCGCTCTGTGCTTAAGGCACAGCTGTCATTGTTGGAGGTTCAGACAAATCCACTGACTCTCCCAGACCCCTGGGAGGTGGGGCTCAGGGATGGGCCCAGGCATCACTGCAGACCCCACTCTCCGCTGCCTCCACAGTGACCCCACCAGGCATGGACCTTGCTGGCCTTGCCCTCCGGCCTCCAGGGCTCACTCACTCGGTGCCAGCGCCGACTGGCTCTGACCCTCAGAACGCGCTTCTTCCCTTGAGTGCGAGCCTGCCTCCTGGAGGGTTCCGCCTCCGGTGTTGTTTGGCCCTCTGGAGCCACACGGTGAGTTTAATCTCCGCAGTAACTGCAAAATAAATTTAATAAACTCCATTAAAGTGTGTAATCTCATACACAGGGTGCAGAATCTCTGTGCTTCAGATGGTTTTTCATAATTACTAGCACCACGGAAATTGCGGGGATTAGAGACTCAACTGGAGCTGGGGACAGATGGCATCACCAGCAAAGTATAAACGAACCGGCCTGCCACACACAAGGTGGGCTGGGATGCACATTAAATCTGAGGCAGTTCTGCACCATTAATTCTCTGGGGACCGACCGTGATCTTCTAGGGTTTGGTCAGGAACCAGGGAATGGGGAAGCAGGGATAAGTGTTGAGTGCGGTGATTTGGTGGCAGCCCATCTTAAGAAAAACCTGATTTGTTAAATGTCTGAAAGGAACATTGGTGATCTAGGCTCATCTCACTCTCCAGGTGGGACGCCATTCCTCCACTAAACCACCCCTCCCCCTCCGCCACCCCCACCCCCACCCCAGGGGAGAGGGGGCTGCCCCAGAACACACAGCTGGTGCACGGGGGACCGAGGGCACTCCGTCTCGTGACCTTCCCATCACACCAGTGGATCCCGGCTCCTCTCAGCTGTAATGATAATATGGTCACCAGATGGGCATCGAGTGATCAAGAAACATCCACGTGGCAGAAGAAGGAGCTCTCTGCAGTCCAATCTTATTGTTGAACGTCTGCTGTGTGCCGTGCGCTGGCTCAGGGTTTTGTCACAGGATCCTTTTGATGGCCCAACTGGGTGCCAATCATCCCAATGTACAGATGGGAAGCCTGAGGTTCAGAGTGATAAACATGCTTGCTCAAAGCCACCCTGCCGGGCAGCCACAGAGCTGGAGTTCAATGCAGGGCCCTCTGACTCCATAGCCGACATTGCATGTTGCTGGAGAGTTTGTAGTGCTGGTCTGACAAAGCCAAGCTTGTTGGTGGTTATATCTGCTTGATATGCAGCCTCGAACAAGGAGCTTCGGGCTGAGTTCAAGGTCAGAAGGACAGAGTGCTGTGATGGATTAGCGATGCCTGCCCCAGGCGTGCATCGGTGGAATAGGACTGCGCTGCACTTGCTGTGTGTGCTGAAACCGCACTGGGTCACATGTTAGGATCCGTGCCTGAGGGGCCAGGGTCTGTGAGTGCTGCCTGTTCTTGGCCGTGATGCCCATGCAGTCCTCTTCTGCTCTCTGGCTCTAGGCCATGTGCCCCAAGGGGGTACCCCTTTGCCCCCTCCCTGGGTTGCACTGGGTTGAGAGAGCTCAGGGGTGAGAAAGCACTCGGCATCCAGGGGAAGCGCTGGAGGACAGCTGTTTAAACATCGCTCCGCTCTCTCAAAACTAATGGAACACAGTGCATGGTGAAAAATTGGGAGGGGGAGTTTGTTTTCGTTATTATTTAGACCAGAAATTGGCTACAAGCCCATCCATAAGCTCTGAAGCATTTCTGTCAGGCACCGTGAAACCTAGATCAGAACAAATGAGGAGTGAAGGACTCATACCAACTTCCCCAAGCTAATTTCCTTCAAGTTCAAGTTCAAACCATTCCTAGATGGGAATGGTTTGCCCAAAACCCTGGCTTGAAGTTTTGAGACCCAGGAAGACCCCCCAGGTCAGGGGAAGTCACCCCCAAGGAGACCCTCGAGGCCACCCCACCTCTGGGGATGTCTCCCCCAGCCCTTATCTGTACGGCTGGGGCTGCACCCAGGGCTGTTCATGCCCCAGCGTCCCCTGGCAGCCCTGAGTGGGAAGCGCCAGGGCTCAGTGGGGCCCATCAGCGTGACCTTCAATGGTGAGTGCCTGTGGGCGAGGTGCAAGGACACGTGTGCAGATGTGACTGGTGGAGGGGGCAGGGGTTTGTGCTCCTTCCCAGTCCAGGTCCACCTCTCCCACCACCTTCCTAGCCCAAGGGAGGAGACCTTGCTGGTCAGGCTGGAGTCACTGAGTGAGCAGAGTCACTGGTGCCAGGGTCATGGCCCCTCCCCGCAACCTTTTGCTCCACTTCCTGTCTGCTTGCGCTGCATCAGCAGTGGAGAAAGGGCACAGACGGGGCAGGAGGAGGGGCCCTCATGCCAGATTCAGAGCTGAGGCAAACACACTAAGGAGAAACTGGCCTCTTCAGTGGGTGTGGCAAAATGTGGGACTGTCAAGGAGATGTCACCGTGGAAGTCATGGATGAGGAAGACTCAGTGGTCTTCGAGGCTCTGGGTCCCTTCCAGTGGGCTGCAAAATATTCCACAGTGGCGCAGACCTTTACACAGGGAGCAGCAGTGCTGGGGCCCATGACCTTGGAGGGCCGGCAGCTGTCCCCTTGCTCCTCCACTCCGGGCTGCGTGGCCTATGGCTGCCCCAGCTGGAGGGGGCTGGGAGTCCTCAAGGGCAAAGTGACCTTGGAATGCCCCTCCCTGTGCTGCCACCAGCCCCTCGGTTCCTTCTCCACTCGCAGGCCACGGCTCAGGGCCGGGAGGTTAATGGAAACCTGGAAGGAGCGGGCGGGTGGGAAATTGCTGTTACGCTTTTTCTTTCCTGCTGCTGCTGCCGCCCCCTGTCCACATCCAGACATCAGGCCAGGGCTCGGGCTCATAATTTCTAAGTCCTTTTAACATTTCTGGGCAAGAGTTTTATTGCTTTTGTCCAAAGGCCACTTCAAATTTACGCAGCGAAGAGGAGGTGTAGTGCAGTCTTTAGAGAGAGGTACCGGGCTCACGGGGAGCCTGGCACCAAGCAGGAGGGCTGGGGGCAGTGGGAAAGGAGTGAACTAAAGTGGGTGGTGGTTCCCAGGGGTTGGAGTGCAGCAGACTCACCCAGGGAGGTGGGTGAGCCCAGACCCCTGGCCCCACCTCGCCCCAGAGGTTCCGGTTCTGGGGTCTGGGGAGAGTCCTGGGAATCTTCATGTTAACAAGCTCCTCCCCCATGCTGGAGGCTGCTGACCACACTTTGGGGCCCTGAGGTGGCATCTCAGGCCTTGGGCCAGGACTGGAAGACACTGAGGAGACCAAGGGTCCGGCATGTGACAGGCGGAGGGGGCAGGAGCAGCAGCAACGCTGGGTGAGTCACTCCGAACCTCGGTGTCCTGACCTGTGGAGCCAGGCGCAGTGCTCACGTTCCCTCAGGGCACGGTGTGGAGGTGAGGTGGGAGCAAGCCTGTCGCCTCAGGGTCTGTGTTGTGTCAGTGTCAGTGCTCCCTGCAGAGCCCCTCCTCATCCCCTGGACAGCCAGGCCCCCTTCTCCGAGGTCAGGCCAGGGACAACCTGGCCATCATTCAGCTCCAGGACAGTCTGAGACATCCAGGAAGGGAGCAGATGGGGCCAAGCCCCAGCCAGCCCACCCTGGCCAATGTCTTCGAAAATGAACCATTTTCCCGGTGACCCAAGTGAGAAGCGTATCACCTGGGAAGTGCTGTTCAAACAGAAGCACCTGAACCTTTTACCATCAGAGCGGGCTCCTCACAGTACATCTGGCCAAGGTGCTGATCATGATTGATTAGACCTCCCCAGGTCCCTGACACGCAGTCCGTCGGCAGGGGCTGCCTGCAAGTCTGCAAGGATGGCGGACAGGGAGATGCACCCCTGCCGTGGGGGCTCAGGGTGCTCAGTGGCTGCGGCAGCTCCAGGTGGGCAGCTCCACCCAGGGCAGTACACCCCACAGTCCCCCAGGCCCCCCGGCAACACAGTGCTTCCCACACGCTTGTTCTTACTTACCCATGCGAGCCGCTCCTCTTTCCTTTCCTCCGTTTTCATTTTATGTACTAGGCTTGCAAGTGAACTTGGCAATTTAGTCTTTGATAACAGAGCAGTCAGTGAACTGTGGATGGATTTGAGGAGTGAGACGGAGTTAGTGCTGGATGCAATGAGTCTTGGGACTGCTGGTCTCCTCATTTTGGAGCAACGTCTCATTTATTTCTAAGACACATACCTACCTCTTGTTGGACGGAGACAGAGTTCCTTTGCTGTCGTGTGGGCGTTTGGAGATGTGCATACGTGTGCATGCAGAAGATGAGTATCCGGAGGTGTGTGCCATGCCAGTTACATTTTATTGCCTATCAGGTCCAATCCACCCTTGGTTGACTGATCTGCAGAAGTGGAAATGGGCCCCACTCTAAATATTTTTCTCTTCCCTGGTTGGAGTAATGTTAAATTTAGTCAGCAGGGGGCAGTAGAGACACACCACAGGAGGAGGGTAGTTTCAGTCCCACTCCTGGGGCACTCCCTGCCTGGCTGAATGGGCTTTTGCAAAAGCTCTGGGAAGCCCGGGTCCCAATGTGCACATGGATGTTTTAGTAAAAGGCACCCGTGTGACACAGATGGCTTCTCCAAGCACGCACTTGTTGCAGAGCAGGCCTCCCCAGCACCTGCTCCTGCAGTTCCCGGTGGTCAGCAGCTCCCAGGGGCAGCAGTTTCTCCCAGCAGCGCCCCCTAGAGTGGTTTCATGGCAGAGTGCATCCAGCAAGTCACTTCCCCCTAAACAGCTTTCCCTGGCACCCAAAGTGGTTTTCTGGGAAGTTCCACCTTTATGGCGTCCCAGTGACTTTCCTGCCACTCAGTGAGCCGCCACTCTGCCCTCCAGGTCAGGGTTTGGGTCAGCCTGGGGCCTCTTCCCTAGGGGCACTGCGTCAGCCCCCAGGGCAGTGGCTGGTCCTTATATTTGCTTTCTGGAGCCCTACAGCCTTCTCTTCGCTTACTAGCTAATCCCTTGTTACTGATTCAGCAGGCACGTAGGTTTCTTTGTGTTAGACTTTCCGTGTTCATATCCCTGTGTGGTTTCGGTCTCCGGGTGGGCCCCTCACTAATGCATCTGGGCTGGCCCTCACTAACGCACCTGGGCTGGCCGACAGGCAGGGCACCGTGCAAGGTGGCAGAAGGGCCCGGAGTGCTCAGGAATTTTAAAAGCCTAGCTGTGTTCCGCCACCCACAGAGCTGGGGAGCAGGGTGAAGGATGCACTTTGGATCAGAGGAGAGGATGCAGGTCCCAGGTCCACTACCAAACAGCTGGGAGACCTTTGGCCTGCCTCTCCCACCCCCAACCCTCAGCTCCGTCCTGGGGCCTCTTCTAGTGTAAACTGCAGTGCCCCAGGCTGCTTTGAAGACAAAAGGAGGTAAAGGTGTGTGGGTGCACAGGGCTCCGCAGGGAGAGGGGCTCACTTTGATGCCCCAGAGTGCACTGGCCTCCTGAGAGGGTCCCCCGGCCACCGCCCACCCTCCGGCAGTCGGCTGTCCCTGTGCAGGGCTTCATTAAGGGGCTCAGCCAACCAGGCAGGCCCAGAATCCTCCGCTGGGGCTGTTGACGCCTTCTGAGCCTGCCAGTCTCTTTGTGACAGATGTGGGCAAAGTGGGGTGGGAGGCAGGGCCAGTGGGAGCCCGGGGTGGGGGTTTGCCTATGCTGGGGGCGGGCCAGGGTGGGGGTGTGATTCCTCTGGGGGACTTTGTTTCCCTAAAAGCTCTCATTGTTCCCTCTCTTAAATCTTTAATGAGCTCCTGGTGTGTGGCAGGCTCCGTGCTGGGGCTGGGTTGTCAGGGTGAGCGACATGGACTTGGCCACTGACCACCCGGAGGTCACAGACCAGTGGGAAGGGTGGATGTGAGTGAAGTGATCTCCCCCAGTTCATAGATGCCCGCTGGGGGAAGTGCTGCGGGTGGAGGGGGTGGGGGGCGGTTGGAGGGGCTGGGATGGGAGTGGCCTCGGGCCAGCCCCTCAGTATCCTTGTCTGTAAAATGGGGCCAGTCACGCATCCACCCCCAGGGGAGGCTGTGAGGGTGAAATAACTCTCAGTGTGAGGTGCCAGCATGTGCCTGGAGGAACCCTTTAATATCGTCGTTATTGTGATTATTATCTCAAGTGTCTCCCTCACAAGCACGCACGTGAATGGGAGCTGGTCATCACCAGTTTGCTGTGTGGTCTCCGGGAAGCTGCTGTCCTCAGTCTCCCCATCTGCACACAGAGGGGTGGGGGGCTCCCTGCTCAGACGTGGGGTCGGGCTCCAAGTCCATGGCCCAGGGCTCCTTCCCTAGGCCGGGCCTCCCAGAGGAGAGTAAAGCCATAGCAGCCACCGGCCAGGAGGTCACTGTGTGAGGCAGGAGGGCTGGGGGCGGGGACCACGCCCATCTTCTCTGGAAACGCTCACTTGTCCCGCCCAGACCCCCCCAGTCTGCAGTCTCTCCTCAGCCCACCGCCCAGGCCCCACCCGGCCCAGCTGAGCAGGCTGCTCCCTCAGCCTGGCCTCAGGGCGTCATTCTAGGTGGGGCCCCTGGATCATGCAGGTGACCCCCCATCTCACAGAAGAGGACGCCGGGAGCCAGGGTCTGGCCCTGCTCACCGCGGTGTCCTAGCCCCTGCACACAGCATGGCCCGCAGAGGCGCTTCCTAAGGGTGTGTAGAATAGGCTGGTGAGGCTGTGCTTGGCCGAGGGAGGACCTGGCTCAGGTGCTGAGTGACAGAACTGGGCCGGGATCCGGGTCTCCCAGCTCCCATCCTGCAGCACAGCAGTCCTGGAACCCCAACGTGGACTCAGAATGCAACAGTTTGCAAATCCTTTTTGTCCATTGTGTCACTTTTATTCTTTGTCTTATTCCAACCCTCAGAACAAGCAGGACTGAGCCTATGAAGGAGCAATGAAGGAGTCATCTGCTCTCAGAGCGAGGGGTGGAAGCTCCGAGTCTGAGTGACCTGCTCAGCGTCGCTCAGCGCCAAGAACAGAATCGGTATTGAACCGAGGCTGGGCTGGCCCTGAGGCTGGGCCTCTTACCTCATCACAGTAACGCCCATTGAAACGAATGGGGAAATCCATCACTCCAAAGGGCGAGGGCTTCCTCCTCTCAGGGCGGTGGGGGAGGAGTCACCCAGAGGCAGGCGTGCTTCTCAGTGGTTGGCATAGCAACTGTGTCTTCAACGCGGGGCAAACTCCTGCTCATCCCTAAGAGCCCAGCCTGCTGAGGCCATATCCATGCCTCACTCCAGATTTAGGGTCCAGCCTCAGCCTGGCACCTGTGGGCCTAAAAGAGGTTTCTCCTTCCTTCCCTTCCCTTCCCTTCCCTCCCTCCCTCCCTCCTTCCTCATTCATTCATTCATTCATTCAAAAGTCCACACTGAGCAGCCACCGCATCGCAGGGCGGAGTGGATCACCCTAGAAGGGCCTGCAGCATGGAGCCAGTCAGCTCAGGGTCCTCTCCGGAGGATTCCGTTAGAGAAACCCACAAATTGGTTTGTAATTATAACTTGGGTTAAGTGCTCGAAAGGAAAGGAAATGGACTTGAGAGAGAACTTTAGGAGGGAGAAACTAATTTAGATTGGGGATCAGTGATCAGAGAAGTTTCTCTGTGGAGGGGAGGTTTAAGCAGAAAAGCTTGAAGGATGAGGATAAAGTCAACACGGCCAGGCAGAGGGGGGCAGAGGACCCATGGGGGCCGGGTCGCCCCAGTGCTCGTGGCCTCGCAGGGCGGGGACCTGGTCTGTGAGCGGAGGGAAGCACTTACGGGCTCGGAGCCGGGAAGTGACCGAAGGGTTAATAGCTGAGATGCTCTGATGGGAGGTGCTGCCTGGCTGCCCCTCCTCACCCGTGATCAATTCAATTTGCTAAAGCTGCATTTATGCTGCAAATGTAATCGTCATTTCTGATGGTAGGGGAATTGAAAAATAAATGGAAAGTGTCAGACAATGCATTAGGATGGGTGATGGAGTGGAAGCGGGGCGCCCACCTGGCGTCCCCATTGGGCAAAATTAGCCAAGAAATTAGCCAAATTTGTTTCTAAAATTGTAAGATCATGAGCCAGGGGTGAGAGTGGTGGGGGCAAGGGGATGTGGAGACCAGAGAGGAGATTCCAGAGAGCAGGCGGTGCAGCGGTGGCCATACTGTGGCCCAGCCCCGTCACCGATGAGAGGCTGGGCCTGGAGAGGGGCAGGGGTCTGCCTGAGACAACACAGGGTGCAGGGCACAGTGGCGCTGGGTTCCAGGCTCCACCCCCCCAGGGCTAGGGGGGATACTATGGGGTCTGTGCTCCTGGGGGAGCTCTGCTTGGGGCCCCAGCTCTGCCTCCTCACCTGCAGTGTGCCCTGTGCCCAAGTTCAGGCAGGGGGCGCCCCCCTGCGCAACGGGCCACCTCACCACTGGTCTCTGTCGGGACAGTGTGAGCTCATGTTTGTGTGATGTATGGGGACCAGGGCTCCCTCAGCAGTGCCTGGTCTCTCCCAGAGGGTGAGCTCCTGACCCCCAAGAGGACTAGAACTCCCCTGTCAGACTGGATGTTTCTAAATCAGGACCATCTCTTCCAGCAGGCTAGCATCTTGTAAGGACAGGCTCCTGGCTTCCCGAGATACTGGGGCCTCCTTAGGGCAGGCCTGTGGACCAGCTTGCCCTCAGCCGTCACTCTTCCATGCTCCCACCTTGTTGGCTGGGTCCCAGGTCGGGAGAGTCTGTGGAAGTCCCGGAGGGCAGGCCAGCTGTGCCCAGGCCTGGTTGACCTCTGGGGGGGGGGGCAAGAGTGACCCACGGGGAAGTCTGTGTCTGGAGGACCAGGACCCAAGCGGTTCCTAGAAGAGTGTCTTCTAGCTGGGGAGGGATCCACCTCAATCCAGTATACACCCCCTTTCTCCCCAACAATCTGGAATGGAGGGAGCCCTGTGCTGGGAGGAAGGAGGCCTAGGCTTCAGGCCCATTCATTCATTCATTCATTCACTCATTCATTCATTCATCAAGTATCTCTCGAGCACCTACTATGTGCCTGGCACCCACTATGTGCCTGCCACCCTGCAGGGCACTGGGGGTGCAGCAGGGCTCTCCCACACAAACATAAAAGAAGGCCCCTGTCCCATCAAGCTTGCAGCCTTGTTGGGAGACTGATAATAAACATGGCAATGAACCAATGAGGAATGTTTCTGAAAGTGTCAAACCAGTGACAAAAATGAAGCAGGTAGATGCGGTACAGAGTGCCTGGTTGGGGGATCCTTTCCCAGCGGGTCTGGGAAGGCTTTAAGACTCTAGGCGGAGATCCGTGGATGAGAAGGGTGTCCCTCCAGCCAGGGGCCCCAGGCACCGGGACGGTGACCGCAAGGACTTCACGCCCTCTAGGAGTAATCAAAGTCCAGGTGGCTGAGCCATGGTGCACATGGAACTGCGGAGATAGGATGAGTCCCTGGAAGTGGCTGGAGACAGCTGTCAGTTCCAGAACAATCCCGTGGCCATATGAAAATGCTGAAGTGGATTCTGGGAGCAGCGGAGCCCTGGATGGTTTTAAGCTGGAGAGTGACACAGTCACGTGCGTTTTTACAAGGCCACACTCGCTGCCGTGGGAAACGGCATGCAGAGGGGCAAGAAGGAGCAGGGGGCCTGGCGGGAGCCACTGCGGGTTCCCGGGTGGGAGCTGGGGGTGGGGCCAGGGTGGGGGCTGTGCAGGCGGAGGGAAGCAGTTGGAATGTGGACACACCCCCGCAGCTCCCAGTTACCTCCGTAGCAGATCTCCCCAGTCTGGCATTAGGGACACCGTGGGCTGTCATCCTGCTTCCCCTCCCAGCCCTCTCCCTCAAGCCGCAGGGGACTTGTCAGCTCGTCCTCCTTTAAACAAATCTGGTCGTTCCCCTGCTCAGGGTGGCCTGCAGTTTCTCTGGTGAATGAAATGTGTGAACTCGATCGTCTAAATCAGCGGTCCTCAGCCTTTTTGGCACCAGGGACAGGTTTCGTGGAAGACAATGTTTCTACGGGCTGGGGTGGGGAGGAAATGGTTTCTGGATGATTCAAACTCACCTCCTGCTGTGCAGCCTGGTTCCAGACAGGCTGGGACCAGTGTACCTGTCCGAAGTTTGGGGACCCCTGATCTAAATTCTTCCTTCTGATGCAAACAACCCGAGTTCTTGGAGCCCAGCTGCTGCCTCGCTTTCAGCCTGGCCTGGCTCTGCCCACGCCCACCTCCTCCCTACCCCCCGTACTGTCTCTGACCCAAGGAGGCAGCCCAGGTGGGAAGCTGCCACATGGCAGCTGCTGGACAGGACGGCTCAGGGCTGCTGCAGGGGAATGTAAGGGCTAATTAGCACGAAGGCTGGAAGGGCACTCGGACTGACGGTTGTCCCTCGTTTGTAGAATTTAGGGGGTAGGGTCTAGGGCGGGCAGGGCAGGGTTCTGAGCCCTGGGCAGAGGAGGAGGGGTGTTGTGGAGGGAGGTGGGTCAGCAGGCAGCACCCAGGCCCCGGGGACAGCCAGCCAGCTCCGGTGGGCAGGCGTACGGAGACAGTGGCATTCCCTGCTCGTTTCAGATGCTCTGTAGGTGCCCACCCTCCGGAGCAGGTCTACTTTTCAACAGGACGCATCCTCATGGTAAACCAGGGCCATTCCTTCTCGTCATTTCCCAGGCCCTGGTCTGTGTCTGCTGACCACTGGCCGTCAGCACACCTCACCTCTGAGACTCTTCAGCATGATCCTCCCGGTAGATGAGAAGATCAGGAGGTAAGGAAACTATCCCAAGGTCATGGAGCTCACAGGTGCCAAACCCAGGCCAGCGAGCTTAGACTGTTTCAGGTGCCTGGGGCAGGGGTGCCTTGCGAACAGGCCGCAGAGAATTTCCACCCCACGTGGTGGATCTCATGATGGTGCCCCTGGGGCCAGATGGGGACTGTCTGTCTGTCTGTCTGTCCATGCTGCAGCCCACGGACCACCCCTGGAGGATGGGCAGAAGGCTGCAGGACCCTAGTCCTCATTGCCCACGGTCATGTCCTGTCCCCTGTGTGGCCACCACATTGTTCCCTACCCTGTCACCTGGGGTGGGTGGATTCCATTACCCAACCTCCCCAAGCATTTGCCCTGTGCACACAGAATGCCCCACCTGCCACACTTGTCTCTCACAGCTGAAGGTCCCACGCTGGAGGGACAGTCACTGTGGCCACTTTGCAGGTGAGAAAAAAGAGGCTTGAGAAAAGAAATAACCAATCTGGAAATGGGGGACCTGCCAGCCTCTAGGCCCCTGGCCATTACCTCCAGGGACAGGCCCACACCTGCACTTTGTCACCCACTTTCAGGACTGTCATGCCGTCATCTGTCACCTGTCCCCACCTCCCGTGCCCTGCCCTGATGAACTGCTCGTGCCTCCCGCCACTGTCCTCTCCCCAGTCACTGCACATGCACTCACACACACTCATACCCCTCGTGTGCACGCACGCACACACGTGTGCCTCTTGTCCCCCGGTGCCAGGTGTGCATCCGCACCTGTGTTCACCTCAGCCTCCTTTTCGAAAGAATGTCCTTCTCAGTAACTCTCGTTTCTAGGTGTGCCCTGACGTTACCATCAGATTTATAGCCGAGAGGAGAAATGCATAGGGAGGAGCCAACCTCATTTTAATTACCTGTGGCAGGACCCATTGGTTCGGGGGGTGATTGTAATAATTAAACACTCTGTTATCAGCTCTGGTCAGGGAAGACGCTGCATCCACAGTGGCTTCCTCGGGGCGGCAAGCAGCAGAGGGTTCCGGTAGTGAGGCCCAGCTCCCAGCCTCCCCGCCCCGGCCCTGTCCCCCGGTGATGCCACGGGAGGTTCTGCAGCTGGTGGGGGAGGGCAGTGAGCTCAGAACGAGGAAGCCGAGGGCTACTCTTCCAGGGACACACACACACATGACCGACCAGGTGACCCTTACTGGTACAACGCGTGAGCCTTTGGGTGGGCCCGAGGAGACAAGGGGACCCGGGAGGGCTTGGCTTCCCCCAGGAGTGGAGGCTTTCCCTGAGGCCGGGACCTCCCTGCACTAGGAAGTGACCCCGATGGGTTGTGGGTCTGGAAATCCACATGGTGGCTCCTCTCACAGGGTTGTCGCCTGTCTGCTCTGCAGGTGGCCTGGCCTGGGCTCTGCTGAGGACCCATCCTGTGACTTTGGGTGTCCCCCCAACTCTGCATTGCCTCAGCTCTTGGCTACTTGCAAACACTCTGCCAGCTGGTTCTCCCTGCAGCCGCCTGACAGTCCACCACTGTGGGACTCCGAGGGAGCAGGGTGTCGTCTCCCCGGCCCACCTCTCTGTCCTTGGTGTTCAGACCAGGGCCTGGCACGCAGGAGGCTCCCAAGAAGTGTTTGTTTGAGGACTACAGGAATGTATAAGCCCACGGTGTAAATAATGTGTGGGGGACAGGGGAGGGACACTAAGGCTCAGGGGGGTGAAGTGTTTGCTGATGTCACAGAGCTGGTGGGGGGGCAGGGATTAAGAAGGGGAGGGTCAGTGGTAGGGCTGGGGAGCATTCTCCCTCTCTTTCAAATTAATAAAAAAAAAATAAAATAAAAATCCAATGTGTTACAGGCTCCCGCCATTCCTGGGGGAACTCAGGCCAGCAAGTGTGAGGCCCCAGTAATGGTGACCTTGGAGGAGAAGGGAGAGGAGAGAGGGAGCAGCCTAATTTGCATAAAGACCCTGCCTCCTCCAATCAGGTGGACTCTCAGCATTGGGACTCCAGGGCCTGGCCAATCACCAGGAGGCTAGGAGCAGAGGCAGGTGGAACAGGGATAGGTCCTGCCCAGGTGAGTGGCCAGGACTGTCCCTTGTGCACAGGATGGCTCTTCCTGAATGGCTTTTCTCTCCTTCACCTCTTTCAGTCCTCCCAATAGTCCTGCATCCAGGGCAGGAGTAATCATCCCCACTGTGCTGATGAGGCAACTGAGACAAGAGAGGCCACAAGATTTTCCTAAGTCCATACGACCAGGTAGTAGCAGAACCAGAACTCACCCAGCCCTTGACTGCCACCCAGGAAGGCTTTCTCCCAGCTTCCTGGCCCAGGGCTCCTGTAGGTGCCCCCACCATGACCCTGATCTCTGTGACCACCAACCCCCTCTTCCCACCAGTCACCCTCACCCAGGGCTCAGCTCAGAGCTGCTGCCACTCCTAAGCCCCACTCCAGCCTCTTCCCTGAGCCCAGCCCCTTTGCTCCAGCTGCCCCCAGACACCCAGGTCAGGGATCCTCAGGATGCCCTGGCTGGCAGGGGTCCCAGGCAGCATCAGGTTCATCCCCCTGGGAGTGTGTGTGGGAGCAACGGCCCCTCACTGTGCCCCTCCCCGCCACCCTAGAATCACCCCCCCAAGGACCTGGCTTGGGGAGCTGCTCTTCTCCCTGCATTTCTGCCCCTGCTTCCTGCCGCACTTCCCCTTCAGCAGAGCCTGTCATCCAGGTCTGAGTTCTGATTCACAAACTTCCTGGGGGAGGAGGGGCATCGGCACCTGCCAGGGCTCAGGGGCTGGTGATTTACTCTGCCCGGAATGTTTGCTTCTCAGAGGGACTGACTTGGCCCCTCCTCGTTGATGGCTGGGGTTTACTGAGGCTTTCCTCTCCCAGGGGCCCGCCTGCTGGCTTTGGGAGACAGCAGAGCTGGGGGAGTGATGGGGACCCTCACAGAGGGAAGAATGAAGGTAGACAGTGTGGAGGGAAGAAGAAAATGGACTTATGGGTCATCCGGGACCTGGGTTTGAATCCCTGCCCCACCACGGCTAAGCTATGAGGCCTTGGGCAGATCACTTAACCTCTCTAGATCTTGATTTCCTTATCTGCAAAATGGGCGTAATGACACAATGGGATTGGTGACAACATCTGTGTCCCAGGGTGATGAGGTGTGAGCAAGGGGTGTATATAAATGCCTGGCACATAGTAGGTGCTCAGGAAAGTTGGATTCTCCCCTTAAGCTCATTGGCATCTTCCTTTCCTTGCCCAGATCTCTGCCTCCAGGTCTGTCCCCTGGCTTTCCTCCAAGTGCCACCTGTGCCTGTCTCTCTATCCTCAGGGAGAGCAGAGCTTGCCAGTCTCGCAGGTTCCACCTTCCTGTGGCTCAGGAAAGAGCATGAGGCAGCCCACTGGCATGACGGCCCAGCTGCCTGTGCCAGGATGCCAGGCACAGATGGTTTGTACGCCTGGGAATTGTTAGCAGAGCAGCCGCTTCCCTGCTAATGAGTTAACAAATTTCCCCTCTGGAAAAGACCTTTGGCAGAGTAAAGGGCCTCTGGGGCCCAAAGTTCTGCTGTGATACAAGGGGTCAGCGGACTTCTTTAATGCATCTAATTTCTAGTAAAGCTGGGGGATCTGGGAGTGGGGGAGGGGCTCTGGCCGAGTTCGACAGGGCAGTCTGGGTCGGACTGTGCTGGGGTGGACCTCCTGGATGGGAGGGAGTGGGAGGTACCTCGGCTGAGCCCAGAGACTCCAGCCAGCTCCAGTCTTTCCTGAAGGCATCTTCAGCACCCCCAAATCTGACCAGAAACAAAGGCAAATCCCTACCCCACTTTCAGAGAGCAGTGCCGGGAAGAGGGGGCTCTGCTGTCACACCTGTCAGACCCCAGACGACCCAAGACCAGTGGCTGGCCCTGGAGGAATCCCAGCAGCCCCTCTGTCTTCTGGGCCTCAGTTTCTCACCTGTGAAGCTGGAGTGCTGATCTCTCCCTGAATTGATTGTGGTGTGGTGAGTGAAGTCCTGGCACAGGCCCGACACGTAGTGGGTCCTCCACAGAGGACAGCTGTGATCACACTGAGGGAGGCAAAATATTGGCCCCCAAGGGTGTCCCTGTCCTGATCTGAGACCCCCGTGGGTATGTCCCTTTACCTCACAGAGCAACGTGCAGTGAAGGTTGCAGACGGCACTGAGGTGGCTAGTTAGTCGTTCTTACAATACAGGGATCATTCTGGATGGGTTGGGTGGGCCCCATCTTATCGCTAATCACAGGGGCCTTAACGTGGAGGAAGGGGCAGAGAAGGAGGCCTGAGTGATGCGGAGGGTTTGGCCTGCTGTTGCCAGGTTTGAAGATGAAGGGAGGCACCGCGGTCCGAGGGATGCACGCAGCCTCTAGAAGCTGGAAAAGGCAGGGGAACCTTATCCCACAGAACCCCCAGAAGGGAGACAGCCCTGTGGACTTTTTTCTTTCTTTCTTTTTTTAGAGAGAGGGGAAGGGAGGGAAAAGGAGAGGTAGAGAAACATCAATGTGTGGTTGCCTCTCATGTGCCCCTCCACCAGGGACCTGGCCTGGAACCCAGGCGTGTATCCTGACTGGGAATCGAACGGGCAACCCTTTTGGTTTGCAGGCTGGCACTCAATCCACTGAGCCGCACCAGCCAGGGCACTGTGGACATTTTAATTTCAGCCCAGTGAGACCCATTTGGAACTTCTGATAATACATGTGCATAATATAAGCCACAACGTTTATGGTAATTTGTTACAGCAGCAACATAAGACTAATACATAAGTGGAACCGTATCCTGGCTCCCAGGGGGTAGTGTTGGGTCCGGTGTGCACACGGCAGCCACACTGCCAGAGTCAATCCCTGCCTGGCCCATAACCAGCTCAGAGGACTGAGGAAGTGACCTAAACTTTTTTTTTTGGCCTCAGTTTTCTCATCTGGAAAATGGGGTAATAAGAGTACTTGCCTCACAGAGTTGTTGTAAGGATTACCTAAGGTAATATGTGTAGAGTCCACAATAAAGCTGGGTACACAGGAAGCCTATAAAGTCAGAATATTTAGAATGT